>NW_024412423.1:19081065-19109223 GCF_014898765.1 Herpailurus yagouaroundi | reverse complement strand
ATATATATATATATATATATATACCACATCTTTTTTATCCATTCATCATTCGATGGACATTTGGGCTCTTTCCACAAAATGGTTATTGTTGATAGCACTGCTATAAACACGGGGGTGCATGTGCCCCTTTGAATCAGCATTTTTGTATCCTTTGGATAACCTAGTAGTGCCATTGCTGGATTTTAGGGTAGTTGTATTTTTAATTTTTTGAGGAACATCCATACTGTTTTCCAGAGTGGCTGCACCAGTTTGCATTCCCACCAACAGTGCAAAAGAGTTCCCTTTTCTCTGCATTCTCACCAACGTCTGTTATTTCCTGAGTTGTTAATTTTAGCCCTTCAGATAGGAGTGAGATGGCATCTCGTTGTGATTTGTATTTCTCTGGTGATGTAGGCTCATTGATTTTTAAATGGAATAACTAGAATTACCCTTTATTCTCAGCTTGTTAGTTTACAGTTAGTGAGTTACTTATATATAAAACTTGTATTTGGGGGTAAAAAATCACAATTGAAGCTAAGGAGCAGAAGGAATAAATTATAAAACTTGGGAAAGCAATGGAAAAGATTATAATGCATTTTTCTACATAAAAAACAAGTTATTTTCTAAGGTTTAAGTTAAAGTGGTGTACAATTGTATGCTTTTTCAGTCATTTATATAAGTAATTTTACATTCTCTGTATAAAACTGCATGTATATTTCTACATATTTGAATTCTTAGGATTTTGAGTGTGTTTACTGTTGAAACATTTTACCTTTTTTGTTTGTTTATTCTATAGGACAAAGTTTGCAGCATGATATTTCTAGTTCTCTTCTGAGCTATTCATTCACAGACTCTTACACAGAATGCAAGAGTTTTGAAGAGAGTTTAAGTAATTTCCCATCACCTGAACTCTTCAGAGGATCAGATTATTTAGGTGAGAAAACAATTTCAACCTTAAGTTGACCCACTATAGAAATTGTTCCTTTGTCCACAAATCCTCCAATGAATAATGTTCCTTTTGAGAAGGTGTGCTTGTCTTCCTCATTAAAACCTGCCCTCGCTCACTATCCACCGTATTCCAGGCTCAGTCACATAGGACTGTACATCAAAAGCCACCAGATAAGAAAAGGATGAAGACATTAGGGAATGACCCAGAAACAAGCCAATTTGCATTATAGTATCCCAGAAGCTCACAATTTGGATGCCCCAATACTTGTAAAAAGATATATCTGAAATGTAGAAGATGTGGTGACTACTTACTTAAATAGAGCATGGAGATTTATTCTTTTGGGTATTTTGAAACTGAGGAACTCTGGAATGGAGGATACTAGGTACTGTTAATAGCAAGGATCGTGGAATTTGAAATGCTGATCCCAATTACTCATTCCCCTGGAGTAGTATCATATGTTCACACCCTTGCCATATCCTTGTAGTGGTGGAATGAACTTTCTCCCTGTTTGGCTTTGGTACAGTAATGGAAATGTGACTTGCTTTGGACAATAAGATATAAACAGATCTTTGAAATATGCTTAAATGGTTGGGCTTGTCCTCTTAAACTTTTAACATTGTGAGATGAATATATCCTAATTAGCTTCTGCTTCCCCTGTGGGGACCCCAGAATGAGAGGTATGGGACAGAATAGTACCAGACAACCTGCAGACTGCAGGGAGCTGCCCCATCTGATCAGCAGGTCTGTAATCTGAAGCAGACCTGCCTGAGCCAACCAGTACACATGGGAATAAGAAGTAAATGCTTTCATTTCATGCCAATGAGATTTGGGGGTTATTATGCATAAAAAGCAACTGTCTCAGATACTGTACTGAATGAAGAAGAGGGGAAATTAAATGAAAATGTACATCTGAATTGTGAGACCTTCTCGACTAATGCCTATTCCCATCCCAACCCAACATCCCATTTCTCTGCTCAGCTTCCAAAATACTAGCACCCAGACTTGAACTTTCTAGGCAGGAGAATGGAAGATTCTTTCCTAACAAATCTGAGCAACCATAAAGAAAGTACGTAAAGATACTGACCTCAGTACCCCTTCAGTGAAACTGACAAGAACACTCTGCACTGAATCCATCTCTGTGACAAGCCCAAACAAGGGCAGAGATTCCATTTAGCCTTTTAGGGCTCCCTCTTAAATAAGAGGAGAGCCAAGGATCATCAGTCTTCCTGAGGAAGTCTTCTAAGAAAACACATAGTGATCAAAACAAAGGAAAATGTATAGAGAGTGACATCAGCAAGATATTGGAATAAGAAGCCCTGATCCATTCTTCCCCCCCATGGACACACCAATTCAACAGCAATACATGGACTTTTTCCCTTTGTGAGAAATCTGAAACTGGTTAAAGGGACTCCTGCACCTCAGGCATGTATGGGACCAGCCATATCAAAGCCAACAGGAATTGGCAGGAAACCCCTAAGTCCCATCTTCTCCCTGGTTAGGGAAGAAAAGAACTGAACCATGCGTGAAATGTTGTAAATTTTCTGGGACCTTCCCAAAGGATTGGCTAGTCTCTTGCCTGTCTCAGAGTGCTACCCAAGGGAATGACTTCTTTCTCAATTGTCTCAAAGTGCTGATGGGACCTGGTATATTCTAGATGCCTATTGGCCACTGACAAAAAATAAGGTGTGTGAGGAAACCTTAAGAGACTCATAGAACACAATTAAACAGAGCAACTTTTAACTTTTTTTTTTTTTAATTTTTTTTTCAACGTTTATTTATTTTTGGGACAGAGAGAGACAGAACATGAACGGGGAAGGGGCAGAGAGAGAGGGAGACACAGAAATCGGAAACAGGCTCCAGGCTCTGAGCCATCAGCCCAGAGCCTGACACGGGGCTCGAACTCACAGACTGCGAGATCGTGACCTGGCTGAAGTCGGACGCTTAACCGACTGCGCCAACCAGGCGCCCCTTAGCTTTAAACTTTATAGGAGTCTCAGAGGGCGAAGAGATGAGGGAGGGAGAGAGGGAGAAAAAGAAAGAAGGGAGGGATAAGGGTAAAAGAAAGAAGACGAGAGAGGGAGGAATAGGGAGAAAGAGTAAGGGGCTGAAAGGAGGGAAAAAGAAAGAGAGCCTGCCAGAAAGTTTATTCACAGAAATTATAGCTGCAAACTTACCCAATTTGGGGAAGGAAATGCACGTGCAGACCTAGGAAGCCCAATGAATCTCAGATAAGGTAACCAAGTAAATCTACACAGGGACTCATAAATTATCGAAAGTCAAATTTTGACTTTTAATAATTTGTTTAATAATTTTGACTTTTTTAATTTTGAAAGCAGTAGTAGAAAAGCAACTTGATATGTACACGGGAACCCCTATTAAACTATCATTGGGTTTCTCAACAGAAACCTTGCAGGCCACAAAGGGTAGAATGATCTGTCAAAGTGGTGAAAGTAAAGAAACTGTCAACCAGCAAAACTATCAATAGAAACAAACAACATCAATGGAATATTGTTCAGCCATAAAAAATGAAATTTTCCACTTGCAACAATATGGATAGAGCCAGAGAGTATAATGCTAAGCAAAATAAGTCAGAGAAAGTCAAATACCATGTGATTACACTCATAAGTGGAATTTAAGAAACAAATCAAATGAACAAGGCGGGGGAAGATAAGTCAAGAAACAGACTCTTAACTATAGAGAACAAACTGATAGTTACCAGAAGGCAGGTGGGTGAGGGATGGGTGAAATAGGTAATAGGGATTAAGGAGTATATTTGTCCTGATGAGCACCAGGTGGTTAAAATAAAAACTCAAAAAGAAATGAAGAGATAAGGAGTTTCTTTTTTTTTTTTTAAACGTTTATTTATTTTTGAGACAGAGAGAGACAGAGCATGAATGGGGGAGGGTCAGAGAGAGAGAGGGAGACACAGAATCTGAAACAGGCTCCAGGCTCTGAGCTGTCAGCACAGAGCCCGACGCGGGGCTCGAACTCACGGACCGCGAGATCGTGACCTGGCTGAAGTCGGACGCTTAACCGACTGAGCCACCCAGGTGCCCCGAGATAAGGAGTTTCTTAAACTAAAGCTGAAAGAGTTCATCACCACTAGACTCACCTTACAAAAACAAAATGGTAAAAGGAGTTCTTTAAGTTGAAATAAAGGACTCTAAACAGCAACACAAAAGCATATGAAAATATAAAACTTGCCAATAAGTATATAGATAAATATAAAATAATACTGTAACGTTGGTATTTAAATCTCTTTTAATTCTAATATAAAAGACTAAAGTATTAAAAATAAAAATATGTTAATGGATACACAACATAAAAAAATGTAAACCATAACATCAGTAACACAAAATGTGTGTGAAGGGAGAAATAAAAGTATAGAGTTTTTGTATATAATGGAAGTTGCTATCTGATTACAATAGATTGTTAAGACTGTATTTTATATAAGCACCATGGTAACCACATTAAAAATGCCTATAGAAAATACACAAAAGAAAAATAGAAAGGAATCAAAGCATATCAGTATAAAAATAATCAATGAAACACAAATGAAGATGGCAAGAGAGGAAAAGGGGTAAAAGAACTATAAGACAAAATAATTAACAAAATAGTAATATTCTTTCCCTATCAATAATTACTTCAAATGTAACTGGTTTAAATTCCCCAATCAAAAGACACAGAGTGGCTGGATGGATTTTGAAAAACAAGGTCTATATGCTATCTACAAAAGACTACATTTCAGGACACACATAGGCTGAAAGTGGAGCAATAGGAAAAGATAATCCATATAAATGGTAACCAAAAGAAATCAGGAGTGGCTCTACTTATATCAGATAAAACATCCATTAAGTCAAAAACTATCACAAGACACAAAGACATTATATAATGATGAAAGGGTCAATTAATCAGGAACATATAACAAATATAAAGAAATATGCACTCAACATCAAAGCACATAACAGATAAACACTGACAGACCTGAGGGCAAAAATAGACATCCATACAGTAATGAAGACTTCATTACTCCCATTTTCAATAAATAGAAAAACCATACAGAAAATTGACACTTTTTTGAATTCAAAATATATTGCAAAACTACAGTAATTATAACAGTATGGTACTGGCATAAAGATAGACATGTAGATGAATAGAATAGAGAGAAATGATTTTAAACAATGGTGGCAAGAATACACAGTGGGGAAAGAATAGTCTCTTCAACAAACAATGTTGGGAAAACTGGACTTCCATCGCTTCTTTGCCTTTTGTCTAAGATCAAGTGTGGGAAAACTGGACTTCCACCTACAAAAGGATGAAATAAGACCAATACCTTACATCATACAAAAAACCCAACTCAAAATGGATTAAAGACTTAAACATAAGACCAGAAACCATAAAACACATGGAAGAAAACATAGGGGAAAGCCCTCATGATACTTAATGATTTCTTGGATGTAACACCAAAAGCACAGGCAACAAAAGCTAAGTTAGACAAGTGAGATTACATAAAACTAAAAACCTGCACAGCAAAATAAACAACAGAGTGAAAGGGCAACATACAAAAAGGGAGAAAATATTTGCAAAACACTTATCTGATAAGAGATTAATGTTAAAAAATATATAAGAAACTCCTATAACTCAGGGGGAAAAAAATGAACAAATAACCCCATTACAAAATGGCCAAAGGACTTGAATAGACATTTCCCCAAAGAAGATATACTGATGGCCAACAAGTATATGAAAAGATGCCAACATCACTAATTATCAGGGATATGCAAATCAAAACCACAATGAAATGTCACCTCACCTGTTAGGATGATTATTATTTTTTTAAAAAGTGGGGGGGATCCTGGGTGGCTCAGTCGGTTAAGGATCCACCTTCAGCTCAGGTCATGATCTCACGGCTCATGAGTTCAAACCCCTCGTCAGGCTCAGAGCCTGGAGCCTGCTTCAGATTCTGTCTCTCTCTCTCTGTCCCTCCCCCGAGAGATCTGTCTCTCTCTCAAAAATAAATAAACAAAAAAATAAGTGTTGACAATGAATGATGTAGAGAAATTGGAACACTTGTACATTGTTATTTGGACTGTAAATGGTGCAACTGCTATGGGGAACAGTGTAGAGGTTCCTCAAAAAATTAAAAATAGAACTACCATGTGATTCACCAATCCTACTTGTGGATATTTATCCAAAGTAATTGCAATCAGGATCTTAAAGAGATGTTTGCGCCCCATATCTATTTCAGCATTATTCACAATAGCTAAATGTGGAAACCATCTATGTTTTCATTGATTTATGAATGGATAAAAGAAATATGGTATATGCAGATGATGGAATATTATTCAGCCTTAAAGGGAGGTCCTGCCATATGCAACAACCTGGATGAACCTTAAGAATGCTATGATAAGTAAAATAAGCCAGTAACAGAAAGATAAATACTGTATCATTCCATTTGCATGAGATATCTAAAATAGTCAAATTCATAGAATTAGAGAGTAGAATGTTGGTTGCCCTGGCCTAGAATGAGATAGACATGGGAAGCTGCTATTCAACAGGTATTAAGTATCAGTTTTGTAAGATGAATAGGTTCCAGAGATCTGCTATACAACACTGTGATACACTATACTAAACAATATTGTACACTTACAAATTTGAGAGGGTAGATTGATGTTAAGTGTTCCTACCACAATAAAATTAAAAATTAAAAGCTAAGAAAAGGAACCAAGCAGAAATAGAAACACAAGGAGAAAAAAATATATTGAAAAAATAGTCTCACTGACATAAAATGTATATTGTGTTCATTAAGTAAGAATAGGGTGCTATGAAAAAGGGAATATTCAGATCATGAATGCAATAGCAGAGAGAAATTTAGTAGAAGGATTAGAAATTAGGGTTGAGGAGGAAAAAAAAGGAAAATAAAGATGAAAGGTTGCTACTCAACAGAGATAAGTTAGTGGAGGAGTATATGATATCCAATGTCAAATGAAAGCAGTTTCAGACAAAGATGGTGAAAGAAACAAGAGGAAAATTACCAATGCTATAATGCAAGAACAGTTTCCTAGCGTTAAAGAATATGATTTCTGTGTTAAAAGGGTCACACTGTGCCCACCACAATTGATGAAAAACACCAAGATGAAGCATTGTGAAACTTTAGAACACTAGAGAATGGAATGAAAAGAATGAATTTATAGAACTTGGTAAAGTTTGGGATTAAATAGATGAAAAATACAGAGAAACCTAAACTAACAAAAAAGACTGACTGACTCCAGAGGGCAGAAATGATTGTTATGGTGTACAAGAGTAAATAGCATTTTTATGGCAACTTACTATTATAATGTCTATACCGAATATTGATCTAACTAAATATGTAATATAATATCAGGATAATGGGAAGTGTGGAAAAGGTGGGGACAGGGATGTAAGAGAGAATAACCTCATTCTTGCGTAGTGGGAAGTTAATGGAAAGTTTAAAACTGACATCAAGTAATACTAGCATGTTTAATGGGACGTAGGTATAATTTATACATAAAATATTAAAAGGAACCTCGTAGGTATGCTGTCTGTCTCTTATGTCAATAATGTTTATGGGGCAAAAATCCATGAAAGAAAGTAGATTACAGTACTGAAATAGGCCAAAGAATATTTACTATTCTGATGCCATCAAGACTTGTCTTTTTTCTCTGTCTTACCCAAATCTTTAATTGCCACAGCTTAGTATGGCTGGGGCCTTTGGAGTTGGGGGAGGTAACCTACTACTTGTGTGCTGTTGTTCAAAGTTGTGTGCCATTTCTGCCTGCTGTTTTAGATTGGAAATGTCCCAGGTTGGAAGAACATATGCAATGCAAGAATTCCACTCTTCTGGATACCAGTAAAGCAATAGCAATAGAGAAGGTACCACAGTTTTCAGACCTCTCTGCAATTTTAGGTGAGTTTTCACATTCTTTTTTCTTATGTCACAGAGGAAGACCCTCATCTATATCAGAAAAACAAAGTAATTTTTTGAATGATTTAGAGCTAAGTTTATCAATTAGCATTATCTTTGGCTACAAATAACATAGGGGTCTCCTGTTTTATAACTCTTATTTTGAAGTAATTTTAGACTTGCAAAAAAGTTGCAAAAATAGAGAATTCCCATGTACATCTCACCCAGCTTTCCCTAATGCTGTCTTATATAACATTAGTACAATGATCAGAATCAGAAAATTAACACTGGCATAAAACTACTAATTAAACCTTATTTGCATTTCACCAGTTTTTCCACCAATCTCTTTTCTTGTGTTTCAGGATCAAACATTGCATCTGATTGTTACTTCTTTCTTAGTCTACTATAGTCTGTAACAGTTTCTCAGTCTTTGTTTTTCATAATCTTGGTACTTTTGAAGATTACTCATCAGTTATTTTATAGAACGTCCCTCACTTTTGAATTTGTCTAATGTTTTCTTATGATTAGAATGAGCTTATACAATGTTTTAAAGAACACTGCAGAAATGATGTTATGCCTTTTTCAGTACATTGTATTAAATTCTTGAGGTCAGTATATCATATTACTGGTGATACTAAACTTCATCACTTGATTAAGGTGGTGTCTGTGGTTTTCTGAATAGTGAAGTTACTAGTTTGCCTTTGTGGTTAATAAATATCCAGAGAAGATAGTTTGAGACCCTATAAATCCTGTTTCTCCTCAAATTTTCATTCACTGATATTAGTATTCATCAGAGGAACTTGACTATAACAGTTATTATGCTGGTGTTTGTTTAATGGTGATTTTCTATTTTTTGCTTCCCTGCTACATTCACTAATTGAAATTCTGTAAAAGAATTGTATCTTTTCTGCTGTTTATTTATTCAGTTGGTTATAGCAGTATTAACTCATGAATATTTATTTTATGTGTTAAAATACAATATTTTATTTACTTATTTATATAATTCAAGCATACACAAAGTTATATAGGTTATATATATTTCAGTGCATTTTGTTAATCACTTGGAGTATAGTTAGACTCATTTGCTAGTGTCAGATTCAACTTTTGGTTTTCCATCCTGATTTGTTTCTTTATTTGGGGAGAAGGGGCTATGTGAAGGTATGTGAAACATTGCTATGGTTCTAAGAGTCAAAGCTATAAAATATATATATATTCTCAGGAAAGCATCACTTCTCCTTCCTGCTACCCTGATCCTATTCCCCTCTTCTTTCTACCCCTTTCCCACCCAACCCTTATGGTTTATCTTTCTTGTATTTCTTTTGTATATATTTTCTTATATCCTCTTCTTTATTTCCTTTTTTTTTTTTGAATGTTTCATTTATTTTTGAGAGAGCACAAGCAGGGGAGGGGCAGAGAGAAGTGGGGGACAGAAGATCCAGAGTGGGCTCTGCACTGACAACAGCTAGCCCAATGTAGGGCTTGAACTCACAAAACGTGAGATCATGATCTGAGCCAAAATCTGATATTCACCCAACTGAGCCCCCCAGGTGCCCTATATCCTCTTCTTTCGTGCATGAAGGTTAGCATATTTATATATACTTTTTTATTTTGTTTTTTTCCACATATTAGTATGTATTAGAAATCACTCCAGCTAGTTTTAAGGAGCTCTTCCTCATGTTTTTTCAATAGCTGCATGGTACTCCACTGTATGGATGTATTTTTGTTTATTTAAGCACTCTCCTATGAATTAGATATCTAGGGTTTCCCCCCAGTATTTTGCCACTACAAACAGTGTGTAAATGAATAAACTTATTCCATCAATAATACAAAAATATATTGTAAAGATAGATTTTTAGAAGTAGGATGCTGGGTCATAAGGTAAATGGATATATAGTTTTGTTGCGTATTGCCAGATTTTCCTCCAGAAAGATTATACCAGTTTGCATTCCCATCAACATATTCTCCTATCCTGTTTCCTCATACCCTCACCAACAAAATATATTGTCATATTTAAAAATTTTTGCTACTCTAATAGGTGAGAAATGGTATCTCAGTGTTATTTTAGCTTGCATTTCCCTAACTGTATGTGAGCTTAAATATTTTTCATATGTTTGAAGGCTATTTTTATTTTCTCTGTGTGTGTGTGTGTGTGTGTGTATGTGTGTGTGCATGTATGTGTAGATTTTCTTTTCATGCCTTTTCCCCATTTTTTCACCTGTTTTTTTTATTCTTTACCCTCCATTTCTTTTTTTTTTTAATTTTTTAAATTTTTACTTAGTTTTGAGAGAGAGAGGGACAGAGTGGAAGCTGGGGAGGAACAGAGAGAGAGGGAGACACAAATCCGAAGCAGGCTCCAGGCTCCAAGCTGTCAGCACAGAGCCTGACGTGGGGCTTGAACTCACGAACCGCAAGTTCATGACCTGAGCCAAAGTCGGACGCTTAACCAACTGAGCCACCCAGGTACCCCTACCCTCCATTTCTAAGTACATTAGCTATTAAGAATTTTAGCCTTTTCCTAAATGCTCCAATCAAAAGACATAGGGTGGTAGAGTGGATTAAAAAACAAGACATATCTATATGCTGCCTACCAGAGACTCATCTCAGCCATAACGACACATACAGACTGAAATGAAGGGATGGAAAAACATTTACCATGCTTATGGAAATTAAAAAAAAACTCCAGGGTAGCAACACTTATATCAGACAAAAAGACTTTTTAAAACAAAGACTGTAATAAGAGACAAAGAAAAGCATTGCATATTATAAAGGCATCAACCCAATGAGACAATAACAGTTGTATATATCTATGCACCCAATATTGGAGCACCTAAATACATAAAGCAAATATTTATGGACATAAAGAGAGAAACTGATGGTAATACAATAATAATAGGGGACTTTAACACCCCACTTAGATTAATGGACAGATCATCCAGGTAGCAAATCAATAAGGAAACAGTGTCAGAGTTCCTGGGTAGTTCAGTCGGTTAAGTGTCCGACTTTGGCTCGGGTCATGATCTCATGGTTTGTGTGTTGGAGCCTGGGATTAGGGTCTCTGCTGTCATCACAGAGCCGGCTTTGGATTCTTGGTCTCTCTGTCTCTCTGCCCCTCCCTGACCCTCACATGTTCTCTCTCTCTCTCCCCCTCTCTCCCTCTCCCTCTCTCTCTCTCTCAAAAATAAATAAACATTAAAAAATATATATAAGGAGGGATGCCTGGGTGGCTCATTCAGTTGAGTGTCCAACTTGGGCTGAGGTCATAATCTTGTAGTTCATGAGTTTGGACCCTGTCAGCTGTGCTGACAGCTCAGAGCCTGGATTTTGTTTTGGATTCTGTGTCTCCCTCTCTGTCTGTGCCTTCCCCACTCATGCTCTCTCTCAGAAATAAATTTGAAAAAAAATTGAAAAAAATATATATATAAGGAAACAGTGTCTTTGAATGACACATTACCCCAGATGGTATGACAGATATATACAAAACATTTCATCCAAACAACAGAATGTACATTCTTTTCAAGGGCATGTGGAAAATTCTTTAGAATAGATTAAATGTTAGGCCAGAAAGCAAGTCTGAATAAATTTAAGAAGATTGAATTTATACCATGCATCTTTTCTTCCCACAGCAGTATAAAACTGGAAGTGAATCATAGGAAAAAAAACTGGAAAAAAGCACAAGCATGTGGAGGCTAAACAACATAATACGAAACAACTAATGGGTCAACATATAAATCAAAGGGGAAATCAAAAATTACATGGAGACACAAGAAAATGAAAATGTAATGGTCCAAAACATTTAAGACACATAAAAAGCAATTCTAAGAGAGAAATATATAATGATACAGGCCTACCTGAAGAAACAAGAAAAAGCTCAAATAAATTATCTATTTATTTATAATTATATATCTGTTTATAAACCGGGGCACTTGGGTAGCTCAGTTGAGCATCCAACTCTTGATTTCAGCTCAGGTCACAATCTCCTGGTTCATGGGGTTGAGTCCTGCATGGGCCTCTGCACTGACAGCACAGAGGCTGCTTGGGATTCTCTCTATCATTCTCTTTCTACCCCTCCCCCACTTGTGTGTGCTTGCTCGATCTCCCTCTCTTTCTCTCTCTCTCAAAATAAATAAACATTAAAAAAAATATCTAACCTTAAACCGAAAAGAAATAGAAAAAAGAAAGCCAATGTGAGTAGAAAGAAGGAAATAATAAAGTTTAGAGCAGAAATAAATGACGTAGAGACTAAAACAAAAACCAAAACCAATAGAACAGTTCAACAAAAGCAGGAGCTGGTTCTTTGAAAACAAAATTGATAAGTCCTTAGGCAGACTCTTCAAGACAAAAAGATAAATGACCCAAATAAGTAAAACCAGAAATGAAAGAGGACAAGTAACAACTGACACCACATAAATATAAGATTGTAAGAGTAGTTTGAAAAATTATATGCCAAAAAATTGGACATCCTAGAAGAAATGGATAAATTTCTAGAAACACACAATCTAACAGACTGAATCAGGAAGAAATAGAAAATCTTAAAGAAACCATTAGTAATAACAAAATTGAATTAGTACACAAAAGACTACCAAAAAATAAAAGTCTAGGACTAGATGGATTCACAGGTGAATTCTAAAAAATATTTAAAGAAGAGCTAATGCTTATTCTTCTCAAACAATTCCAAAAAAATAGGAGAGAGAGGAAGGAAAGCTTCGAAACTCATTCCATAAGGCCAGCATTACCATGATACCAAAGCCAGACAAATACACCAATAGAGAGAGACAGAGAGAGAGAGAGAGAGAGAGAGAGAAAAGAAAACTACAGTTCAAAATCCCTGATGAACATAGATTTAAAAATCCTCAATAAAATATTATCAAACCACATTCAACAACACATTAAAAGGATCATTCACCACTACCAAGTGGTATTTATTCTGGGGATGCAAGGATGGTTCAATATCACAATCAACATGGTACTCCACATCAACAAAATGAAGGATAAAAATCATGATTATCTCAGTAGATGCAGAAAAAGCATTTGACAAAATTTAACATCCATTCATGATTAAAAAAAAAAAAAAACTTTCCCTAATGTGACTTTAGAGAGAACATACCTCAACATAATAAAGGCCATCTATGAAAGAAAAAAAAAGCACAGTTAATATCATACTCTATGGTTAAAACCTGAGAGCTTTTCCTCTAAGATCAGGAACAAGATAAGGATGTCCTGTCTTACTACTTTTAACACTACAGCATAGTGCTAGACATTCTAGCCACAGCAGTCAGACAAGAAAAAGAAATGAGACATCCATATTGATAAGGAAGAAATTAAGCTATCATTGTTTGCAGATGACATGATACTGTACACAGAAGACCCTAAAGACTTTACCAAAAAACAATTAGAAGTAATAAATAAACTCAGTAAAGTTTTAGGATACAAAATTACTATCCAGAAATTGATAGCATTTGTGTGCACTGATAACAAAGTAGCTGAAAGAGAAATTAAGAAAACAACTCCATGTGTAATTGCACAAAAAATAATAAAATACCTAGGAATAAAGTTAACCAGGGGGGTGAAAGACCTGTATTCTGAGGACTGTAAAACACTGATGAAAGAAATTGAGAGAAATGAGAAGGTATTTCGTGCTCATGAATTGGAAGAATTAATATTGTTAAGATGTCCATACTACCCCAAACAATTTGAAGATTCAGTGCAATCCCTATCAAAATTCCAATAGCATTTTTCACAGAATTAGAACAAATAAGTCTAAAATTTGTTTGGAACCACAGAAGAGCCCAAATATCCAAAGCAATATTGAGAAATAGTAAAGCTGGAGATGTCACACTTCCAGATGTCAAGATATATTACAAGCTGTAGCCAAAATAGCATGGTTCTGGCACAAAAATAAACACATAGATCAATGGAACAGAATAGAGAGCCGGAAATAAACCCATGCTTATATGGTCAATTAATCTGTGACAAAGAATGCAAGAAGATACAATGGGGAAAAGACTGCCTCTTCAATAAATGGTACTGGGAAAATTGGATAGCTACATGCAAAAAAATGAAAGTGGACCACTTTCTTATACCATACACAAACTCAAAATGGATTAAAGGCCTAAATGTGAGGCCTGAAATCATAAAAATCCTATGAGAGAACATAGGCAGTACTTTTTATTACATCAGCCATAATGACATTTTTTTTCTAGATATGTCTCTGTATGGCTTCAGCTCTGGTCACGATCTCACGGCTTTGTGGGTTCGAGCCCTGCATCCGGCTCTGCACTGGTGGTGCAGAGCCTGCTTGGGATTCTCTGTCTCTCCTTCTCCCTCTGCCCCTCCCCTATTTGAACTGTCTCTCTCAAATAAATAAAAACTTAAAAAAAGAAACTTTAAAAAAATGGGCAGAGTACCTGAATAGACATGTTTCCAAAGAAGACATGCAGATGGCCAACAGCCATGAAAAGATGCTTCCATCATTAATCACCAGGAAACTGCAAATCAAAACCACAATGAGATACCACCTCACACCTGTCAGAATGGCTAAAATAAAAAGACAAGAAAAAGGAAGTGTTGATAAGGATGTGGAGAAAAAGGAACCCTCATGCACTGTTGGTAGGAATGTGAATTGGCACAGCCACTGTGGAAAACAGTATGGATGTTCCTCAAAACATTAAAAGTCAAAATACTATATGATTCAGTAATCCCGCTACTGGATATTTACCCAAAGAAAACAAAAACACTAATTTGAAAATTTATTGTAGTATTATTTGTAATAGCCAAGGTATGGAAGTGGTCTAAATGTACACTGATGAACAAATGGATGAGGAAGATATGGTACACACACACACACACACACACACACGCGCACGCACACTATTACACAGCCATAAAAGGTTAAGATCTTGCCATTTGCAACTACATGAATGCACCTAGAGGGCATTATGGTAAGTGAAATAAGTGAGGATGAGAAAGACAAATACCTTATGATTTCACATGTGTGGAATCTAAAAAACAAAACAAATTAAAAAACAAAAAACAGAATCAGACCTGTAAATACAGAGAACAAACTAATGGTTCCCACAGGGAAGGGGAATGGGAGTGTGGGAAAAATGGGTTAAGGGGAGAGGGGATGAGAGACTTGGAGTTTTGGAATGAATAAGTCACAGGAATAAAAGTCACAGCATAGGGAATGTAGTCTGTGGTATTATAATAGCATCATATGGTGACAAGTTAGCTACACTTGTGGTGAGCATAATATAATATTTAGAGAAGTTAATTAATTAGGTAGTACACATGAAACTAATACAGTGTGTTTCATCTATACCTAAAAAAAAATTTTGTAAAGAATATTAAGGGCTCCTGGGTAGGTCAGTTGGTTAAGCATCCAACTTCAGCTCAGGTCATGATCTCACGGTTCATGGGTTCAAGCCCCACATCAGGCTTTGTGCTGACAGCTCAGAACCTGAAGCCTACTTCGGATTCTGTGTCTCCCTCTCTCTCTGCCCCTCCCCCCACTTATGCTCTGTCTCTCAAAAATAAATAAACATTGGGAAAAAAAAGAATATTAGTCTTTTGTCTGTGGCTTATATTGTGAATATTTCCCCAAGTTCGTCAGTTGTCTTTTTGTGTATGTTGTTTTTGTCGTGCAAAAAAGGCTTGTTTATACAGATTTACTTCTCTTCCCAGGCCAGAGTTAGTGTAGCATCTCACTAATAGCATTAAGATCTTATACTCTTTCTGTCTTTCTACTACCAAGTGTGTTGGCTTGTTACCCCATAGTTGTAGGATGGTTGCTAAGCCTTTAGGCATCACAACAGTGTTCCAGGGAAAAAGAATTAGAAAAGGCAGTACTAGCCACATACATCTCTTTTTATCAGAAAAGCAAAAGCTTTCCAATTAATTCCCCAGCAGACTAGGTCTATTGGCCAGGACTGAGTCCTGTATCTCCTGACTACTTGGAAGTCTTCTTTGATAAAGTTTATAAAAACCCAAGTATTTTATTCTTCTAGCCTCTATAGTGGTAGAAAGGGGAAAATGTATAAGAATAGAGAGGGGGAATAGCAATGGATGTTGTCAGCTCATCTATCAGAGCCTCACAAAAAGGAGGGATAAATAATGTCAAAGAATTAAGCATTGGTTATGGGGTCCCTTATGGGAGAGTTGGTATCTATCTGGATGGCAGTATTTCTGACAGTTTGAAAACCTTGTGTTATGTTTACTTTGGCAACTCCTTTGCTGATAATGAAGTGCCCAAAGAAGCAGCCTGTCTCTTTAACAAATGTTTCAGTTAACTTCTTTGTCCACTTGTAAGTGATGACAAAAAAGAAAAAGAAGAAAAGAAAGAAAAAAATTAAAAAAAAATCAATCCTACCTCAAACTTTATTAGGTTAAAAAATGAAATTATTACCACATATACCTGAAAAATCTAGCAGTATATCATATGCAATTACAACTTGATCCAGGATTTCTTTTTTTAAAAAAAAAATTATTTTTAATGCTTTTATTTTTTTTTTTGAGAGAGAGAGACAGAGTGCCAGCAGGGGAGGGGCAGAGAGAGAGGGAGACACAGAATCTGAAGCAGGCTCCAGGCCCTGAGTTGTCAGCACAGAGCCTGACATGGGACTCAAACCCACAAACTGTGATTTGACCTGAGACAAAGTTGGATGATTAACCAACTGAACCACCCAGGAACCCTAATTCAGGCTTTCAAATGGTATCAGTAGGACCCAATTCCTTTCCATCTCTCAGCTCACGGCACTAATGTGCAAACTGAACTCTCAGCTAACCTCCCTTCATATAGTAGCTCTTGTTAGGTCCAGGCCTATATACTCACAGCCTCAAATCCAGTGAACAAAAGTGCTTCTCTTTCCCAGTGATTTGAACAAAAGTCCTGGTCTTATACCTTGGCTTAAATTATTTCATATGCTTATCCTTGAACAGTCACTTTGGGCAGAGAGATGCAGGGCTCCCATTGTACTGAGTCACAGGCCCTGTCTTGATTATCACAAGGAAAAGCAAGAGACTATCATCAGCAAAAGCAGAAAGTAGATGCTGTTCACTGTAGTCCTTTATATTTTGGGAACCTCCCTTTCAGAGAGATACTTCTAAATGATTAGTAGGCATCATTCACTTCACTTTTACTAAACTGTAAAACTCTAATTAAATGTAAGCAGAGTTCTGCAGCTTATTAGGGTCATGTTCTTCAGAAGACTACTCCCACAGTTCTTTATATACCTAGTAATATAGAGTGCCTAGACAGCAAAATATTGACTGGTAGGCATTGTCTTGACTAATAAGTCTACTAATATGTGTATCTATATTTGTACTGGATTAAGAACCATGATATCTGAGTTTAAGTTCCAGGTAGGCAGCTGTTAGTTTTATCACTTGACCAGTTATTTTGTATATGTATTGTGGGAATAGTAAATTGTTATATTTACCTTGTGGGACTGTTGTAAGAATCAAGTAGATAAAAGATTGGAAAGGACTTCAAAAATTATAACTAACTATCCAAATACAGGCAGATGGATTCCTGCATCTCATAAAATTTCCTAACAATTTTGTTTTATTTTGGTATTTTGAAAATACTTCTACATAATTTAAGTGGCAGATAAAAACAATACAAAATAATAAAATTATAAAAATAAACTGCACTATCACCATATATTTTAGAGAAAATATTTACTTTTAGCTAGAGTAATTTTGGCCTCTGGTCTGTGCTTGAATTATATTTCTAATAGATTGGTGTTTTGTTTTGTTTTTTTCCTTTCCTAGGTCCCTCTTCAGAAGACTATCAGAAATGCCATAGAGAAATGTAAGAACTAATATTTTATTTTAAAGTTGTTGAGCTTTTGAAAACCCTGTGTTATAATAGTTATATAGCTGGAATGATTGTTAGCCCACAAATTTAGGTATTCATTTATTCAGTGTTTGTTGAGGAATCATTATGTGCCAGAAGTATTCTTACAGGTAGAGATACATTGTAATTAATGAAATAGATTAAAAACAAAATCTCTGCCCTCAAGTCCACATTCTACTTGGATGAGATAGACAATAAATGAATGAACAAATTCATTCTGTTCTATATGGTAGTGAATGCTATGGATAAAAAGCAAGATGGGGGCTAGAGAGTATTGGAAGGAAGGTTCACTATTTTAAGTAGTGTGGTCAGAGAAGTCATAAATGAAATTTGAGCAAAGACATAAAGAAGGAAACAGAGAAAGACATGTAATTCACAGGAGAATAGAGGATTCCAGGTGGAGGGAATAGCTGAAGCAAGGTTCTGAGCCAAGAAGGCCTGGGCTCCTAGGATGGAGTGTGGGAGAAGGAAAAAGAAGATGAAATGAGAGAAAAAGCCATATCATATAAGGCATGGTAGCTGAATGTAAGTGGATTGGAAAGCCTTTGAAAGGGTTAGAAGGGTAACATGATATAGCTTATGTTTTAAAAGAATCACCCTGGCTACTGTGTTGTGAATAGACTATGAAGAGACAGTTATACTTATAGTGAGATATAGTTAGGAGATTATTGTCCTAATCTAGGCAAGAGATATCGGACCAGAGTGGTAAGAGTATAGGTAAGAACTAGCTTTTGGAACCAAATCCAAAGGATTTTGGATATATTTTGAAAGCAGAACTAACAGGGTGGTCTGTTATTCATTGATGGAATGAATGGTGGAGTATGAAAGTAGTCAAGGCTGACTCCGCACTTTTGGCTTAAGCAGCTAGAAGAAGGGAGAGACTGAGGAGAAACATTCCTGAGCAAAGATCAAGAGCTTGGTTTGCGGCATGTAGACTGAGGGTAGGGTGTGTGTGAGAGCGACAGTATCTAAATTCAAGGAGGTGGTCACAGTCTGGGGCTGGTGTCATTTCTAAAATAGAAAAGGACATTAATTTTTAAGAAGTATTATCTTTCCTGTTACTTGAGATTCTTACCTCAAAAATCCTAGGAAACAAGATTGCCATTCTGTTTTGCATAAATGAGGGAACCAAGAATCAGGACAGGTTAAGTAACTTTTCCAAGGCCAGTAGCAAAACTGGCCTTTAAACTCAGGTCTTTCTTATTCTAAACATTCTACCTTGTCCTCCATATGTATTGTCTCACACTGAAAAGTATATAAATGTATTACCTTTTATTAAACTATTTGTTCATATAGATATGGTAACATTTTCTTAACCAGTGGTGTTCTTTCTACAGATATTTTATAGTATATAAATGTTATTATTGTAGGGACGCCTGGGTGGCTCAGTCATTTGAGCGTCCTGACTTCGGCTCAGGTCATGATCTCACAGCTTGTGAGTTCAAGCCCTGCATCGGGCTCTGTGCTGACAGCTCAGAGCCTAGAACCTGCTTCGGATTCTGTGTCTCCCTCTCTCTCTGCCCCTAACCCACATGCATTCTGTCTCTGTCTCTCTCAAAAATAAATAAACATTTAAAAAAAATTTAATGTTATTATTGTAAAGATTATTTGAGGATTCTCTACAGTTACTGAAAAATTGAGACTAATCATTAATTTGTTCCTATTATAGAGTGATGACATTAACCGACCAAAATATTTCTCAGAAACCAAAGAGTACTTTGCATTCAGAATCAGGTAATAAACAGTGAAACTAATCATTTTCATAATTCTGTATTCCTTTATTTTTGTGATAATGCAGTATATTTTTAGAAAATTGGTAGCCCAGGAAACTGAGTGCTTTTTAGCTTGGTTATATTTTAAAAAATGAAGATCTGTGAAGTTAGAAAGATATGTGTGTCTTTACCTATCACTAAAATACCCATTATTAATTCATTTCATAAACATTTACTGAGTATATACTCTGTATTAGGTGTTGCTATATATACCAGTAAAGAGTAGTATTAAATCCTTGCCTCCTAAGTTTCAGTCATGGGAGAGGAAGATAATCAGTAAACATTTATATTGCAATTATGTGTGATGATTGAAAATAAAAGGATAAACACAGTGTCTTGCATTATAGGCACTCTATAATTTAGTCTATAATTTGAATAAACTTAGACATTTCCAACCTTATTAATTCATGCTGTATCTCAGATTTCCATTTTTATTTCCTGAATCAAGTTTTACAGCATTTATTTGTGGGTAAACAAAGAATTGCTGGTTTTACTCTTAATAGGCAAGTTTGTATGAACTAAAAGAAAAAAACAGTTTTTTGCATCATTTTCACTTTGAGAAATACTGCTACTGAGTATTTTCTAAATGTCAAGTATTATGTTAGGATTTCTGGGTATAAAAATGATGAAAATAGTTGCTCTTTTAAAGGAAATTAATCAAGTGATAAAAAATAAACTTGTAAAAGCACCCATCTTTCAAAGGAATAGCATCTACTATGCTGGAGGGTGAGAATTAGAAGAGGAATTTTTGTATAAATCTAAGAGTAAGGGAGCTTGTGAACAAGAGAAGAGAGGCTATCAAAGTGAAAGTAGTAAGGATTCCAAAAGCAATCATGATTTTACTTAGGTCTTGCCCAATAAAAAGTTTTCTTTGGCTGTGGAAAATACTATTTATAAAGCCTGATAGTGAGTCAGAACAGTGATTCTGGAATTATGTATGCTTTTGTATTCTTACTTCTATGTGGTTGATTAACTTGAAATTTAAAATTAAATGACATCTTACTCAAGAATTACTTTTTACTTCCTTAGTTCAACAAATCCAACTGTCTTCCTATGTCACGTTCTTTATTAAGTGTTAGAAACTTGTCTAGTCATAGAGACAAACATAAACAGGTAACTACTTCCCAGGTAACTCCTGCACAGTCTCCTTTGCAATCTAATCTGCCACTATTAGTCATTAAATGTGGAAGTTCTTCAAGGCCAGTTCCTAGATTTTAATCTTCTTAAAATTTACCCCTAATATGTACAGGTGTTCTATAAAAAGCAGGTCTCCAAGTTTTCTCTCAATCTAGAATTTCTTCTGAGAATAAGACCCTTATATGTAGCTGCCTTCTGGACATTTCCCCTTCGATGTTTCAGAGATAACTTATCACACCATTCATTAATTCCATTCATTCAACAAATATTCTTTAATCACCTACATTGTGACACAAAGTTTCTTAGCTGCTGGGGAACATGACAGAGTCCTTGCCCTAACAGAGCTGCTATAGTGGAGGAAGAAAGATAATAAACAGATAAACAAATGAATATACATCAATATTAGAATAAAAATAAAGCAGGGTAAAAACAGGGTATGAGTAGGGATGCTATTTTATGATTTTTTTTAAGTTTATTTATTTATTTTGAGAGAGAGTGTGTGAGCAGGGGAGAGGCAGAGAGAGAAGGAGAGAGAGAATCCCAAGCAGGCTCCATCCTATCCGTGCACATCCAGACATGGGGCTTGATCCCATGAACCACAAGATCATGACCTGAGCCAAGATCAAGAGTTGGACCCTCGAGGATATAGGGGAAGATGGCGGCGTAGGAGGACGCTGGGCTCACCGCGCATCCTGCTGATCACTTAGATTCCACCTACACCTGCCTAAATAACCCAGAAAACCACCAGAGGATTAGCAGAACGGAGTTGCCGGAGCCAAGCGCAGACGAGAGGCCCACGGAAGAGGGTAGGAAGGGCGGCGAGGCGGTGCGCGCTCCACGGACTGGCGGGAGGGAGTCGGGGCGGAGGGGCGGCTCGCCGGCCAAGCAGAGCCCCCGAGTCTGGCTTGCAAAAAGCGGAGGGGCCTGACAGACTGTGTTCCCACAGCAAGTGCGACTTAGCGGCTGGGAGGTCATAAGTTAACAGCTCTGCTCAGAAAGCGGGAAGGCTGGAGGACAAAGGGAAGGAGAGCTGCTGAGCCCCCGGACGACAGAGCTCAGTTTGGTGGGGAACAAAGGCGCTCACCAGCACCATCTTTCCCGCCCATCCCCCAGCCAAAATCCCAAAGAGAACCAGTTCCTGCCAGGGAACTTGCTCGCTCCGCGCAAACACCCAACTCTGCGCTTCTGCGGAGCCAAACCTCCAGCAGCGGATCTGACTCCCTCCTGCTGCCACAGGGCCCCTCCTGAAGTGGATCACCTAAGGAGAAGCAAGCTAAGCCTGCCCCTCCTGCCCCTGTGCACCTTGCCTACCCACCCCAGCTAAGACGCCAGATCCCTAGCATCACAAGCCTGGCAGTGTGCAAGTAGCCCAGACAGGCCACCCCACCCCACAGTGAATCCCGCCCCTAGGAGAGGGGAAGAGAAGGCCCACACCAGTCCGACTGTGGACACAGTGGTGGGCTGGGGGCAGACATCAGGTCTGACTGCGGCTCTGCCCACCAACTCCAGTTATACACCACAGCACAGGGGAAGTGCCTGCAGGTCCTCACCATGCCAGGGACTATCCAAAATGACCAAGCGGAAGAATTCCCCTCAGAAGAATCTCCAGGAAATAACAACAGCTAATGAGCTGATCAAAAAGGATTTAAATAATATAACAGAGAGTGAATTTAGAATAATAGTCATAAAATTAATCGCTGGGCTTGAAAACAGTATAGCTGACAGCAGAGAATCTCTTGCTACAGAGATCAAGGGACTAAGGAACAGTCACGAGGAGCTGAAAAACGCTTTAGACGAAATGCATAACAAAATGGAAACCACCACGGCTCGGATTGAAGAGGCAGAGGAGAGAATAGGTGAACTAGAAGATAAAGTTATGGAAAAAGAGGAAGCTGAGAAAAAGAGAGATAAAAAAATCCAGGAGTATGAGGGGAAAATTAGAGAACTAAGTGATACACTAAAAAGAAATAATATACGCATAATTGGTATTCCAGAGGAGGAAGAGAGAGGGAAAGGTGCTGAAGGGGTACTTGAAGAAATAATAGCTGAGAACTTCCCTGAACTGGGGAAGGAAAAAGGCATTGAAATCCAAGAGGCACAGAGAACTCCCTTCAGACGTAACTTGAATCGATCTTCTGCACGACATATCATAGTGAAACTGGCAAAATACAAGGATAAAGAGAAAATTCTGAAAGCAGCAAGGGGGAAACGTGCCCTCACATATAAAGGGAGACCTATAAGACTCGTGACTGATCTTTCTTTTGAAACTTGGCAGGCCAGAAAGAATTGGCACGAGATTTTCAGTGTGCTAGACAGAAAAAATATGCAGCCGAGAATCCTTTATCCAGCAAGTCTGTCATTTAGTATAGAAGGAGAGATAAAGGTCTTCCCAAACAAACAAAAACTGAAGGAATTCGTCACCACTAAACCAGCCCTACAAGAGATCCTAAGGGGGACCCTGTGAGACAAAGTACCAGAGACATCACTACAAGCATAAAACATACAGACATCACAATGACTCTAAACCCATATCTTTCTATAATAACACTGAATGTAAATGGATTAAGTGCGCCAACCAAAAGACATAGGGTATCAGAATGGATAAAAAAACAAGACCCATTTATATGCTGTCTACAAGAGACTCATTTTAGACCTGAGGACACCTTTAGATTGAGAGTGAGGGGATGGAGAACTATTTATCATGCTACTGGAAGCCAAAAGAAAGCTGGAGTAGCCATACTTATATCAGACAAACTAGACTTTAAATTAAAGGCTGTAACAAGAGATGAAGAAGGACATTATATAATAGTGACAGGGTCTATCCATCAGGAAGAGCTAACAATTATAAATGTCTATGCGCCGAATACCGGAGCGCCCAAATATATAAAACAATTACTCATAAACATAAGCAACCTTATCGATAAGAATGTGGTAATTGCAGGGGACTTTAACACCCCACTTACAGAGATGGATAGATCATCTAGACACACGGTCAATAAAGAAACAAGGGCCCTGAATGAGACATTGGATCAGATGGACTTGACAGATATATTTAGAACTCTGCATCCCAAAGCAACAGAATATACTTTCTTCTCGAGTGCACATGGAACATTCTCCAAGATAGATCATATACTGGGTCACAAAACAGCCCTTCATAAGTTTACAAGAATTGAAATCATACCATGCATACTTTCAGACCACAATGCTATGAAGCTTGAAATCAACCACAGAAAAAAGTCTGGAAAACCTCCAAAAGCATGGAGGTTAAAGAACACCCTACTAATGAATGAGTGGGTCAACCAGGCAATTAGAGAAGAAATTTAAAAATATATGGAAACAAACGAAAATGAAAATACAACAATCCAAACGCTTTGGGACGCAGCGAAGGCAGTCCTGAGAGGAAAATACATTGCAATCCAGGCCTATCTCAAGAAACAAGAAAAATCCCAAATACAAAATCTAACAGCACACCTAAAGGAAATAGAAGCAGAACAGCAAAGGTAGCCTAAACCCAGCAGAAGAAGAGAAATAATAAAGATCAGAGCAGAAATAAACAATATAGAATCTAAAAAAACTGTAGAGCAGATCAACGAAACCAAGAGTTGGTTTTTTGAAAAAATAAACAAAATTGACAAACCTCTAGCCAGGCTTCTCAAAAAGAAAAGGGAGATGACTCAAATAGATAAAATCATGAATGAAAATGGACTTATTACAACCAATCCCTCAGAGATACAATCAATTATCAGGGAATACTAGGAAAAATTATATTCCAACAAACTGGACAACCTGGAAGAAATGGACAAATTCCTGAACACCCACACTCTTCCAAAACTCAATCAGGAGGAAATAGAAAGCTTGAACAGACCCATCACCAGCGAAGAAATTGAATCGGTTATCAAAAATCTCCCAACAAATAAGAGTCCAGGACCAGATGGCTTCCCAGGGGAGTTCTACCAGACGTTTAAAGCAGAGATAATACCTATCCTTCTCAAGTTATTCCAAGAAATAGAAAGGGAAGGAAAACTACCAGACTCATTCTATGAAGCCAGTATTACTTTGATTCCTAAACCAGACAGAGACCCAGTAAAAAAAGAGAACTACAGGCCAATATCCCTGATGAATATGGATGCCAAAATTCTCAATAAGATACTAGCAAATCGAATTCAACAGCATATAAAAAGAATTATTCACCATGATCAAGTGGGATTCATTCCTGGGATGCAGGGCTGGTTCAACATTCGCAAATCAATCAACGTGATACATCACATTAACAAAAAAAAAGAGAAGAACCATATGATCCTGTCAATCGATGCAGAAAAGGCCTTTGACAAAATCCAGCACCCTTTCTTAATAAAAACCCTTGAGAAAGTCGGGATAGAAGAAACATACTTACAGATCATAAAAGCCATTTATGAAAAGCCCACAGCTAACATCATCCTCAATGGGGAAAAACTGAGAGCTTTTTCCCTGAGATCAGGAACACGACAGGGATGCCCACTCTCACCGCTTTTGTTTAACATAGTGCTGGAAGTTCTAGCATCAGCAATCAGACAACAAAAGGAAATCAAAGGCATCCAAATTGGCAAAGGTGAAGTCAAGCTTTCGCTTTTTGCAGATGACATGATATTATACATGGAAAATCCGATAGACTCCACCAAAAGTCTGCTAGAACTGATACATGAATTCAGCAAAGTTGCAGGATACAAAATCAATGTACAGAAATCAGTTGCATTCTTATACACTAACAATGAAGCAACAGAAAGACAAATAAAGAAACTGATCCCATTCACAATTGCACCAAGAAGCATAAAATACCTAGGAATAAATCTAACCAAAGATATAAAGGATCTGTATGCTGAAAACTATAGAAAGCTTATGAAGGTAATTGAAGAAGATTTAAAGAAATGGAAAGACATTCCCTGCTCATGGATTGGAAGAATAAATATTGTCAAAATGTCAATACTACCCAAAGCTATCTACACATTCAATGCAATCCCAATCAAAATTGCACCAGCATTCTTCTTGAAACTAGAACAAGCAATCCTAAAATTCATATGGAACCACCAAAGGCCCCGAATAGCCAAAGTAATTTTGAAGAAGACCAAAGCAGGAGGCATCACAATCCCAGACTTTAGCCTCTACTACAAAGCTGTCATCATCAAGACAGCATGGTATTGGCACAAAAACAGACACATAGACCAATGGAATAGGATAGAAACCCCAGAACTAGACCCACAAACGTATGGCCAACTTATCTTTGACAAAGCAGGAAAGAACATCCAATGGAAAAAAGACAGTCTCTTTAACAAATGGTGCTGGGAGAACTGGACAGCAACATGCAGAAGGTTGAAACTAGACCACTTCCTCACACCATTCACAAAAATAAACTCAAAATGGATAAAGGACCTGAATGTGAGACAGGAAACCATCAAAACCCTAGAGGAGAAAGCAGGAAAAGACCTCTCTGACCTCAGCCGTAGCAATCTCTTACTCGACACATCCCCAAAGGCAAGGGAATTAAAAGCAAAAGTGAATTACTGGGACCTTATGAAGATCAAAAGCTTCTGCACAGCAAAGGAAACAACCAACAAAACTAAAAGGCAACCAACGGAATGGGAAAAGATATTTGCAAATGACATATCAGACAAAGGGCTAGTATCCAAAATCTATAAAGAGCTCACCAAACTCCACACCCGAAAAACAAATAACCCAGTGAAGAAATGGGCAGAAAACATGAATAGACACTTCTCTAAAGAAGACATCCGGATGGCCAACAGGCACATGAAAAGATGTTCAGCGTCGCTCCTTATCAGGGAAATACAAATCAAAACCACACTCAGGTATCACCTCACGCCAGTCAGAGTGGCCAAAATGAACAAATCAGGAGACTCTAGATGCTGGAGAGGATGTGGAGAAACGGGAACCCTCTTGCACTGTTGGTGGGAATGCAAATTGGTGCAGCCGCTCTGGAAAGCAGTGTGGAGGTTCCTCAGAAAATTAAAAATAGACCTACCCTATGACCCAGCCATAGCACTGCTAGGAATTTATCCAAGGGACACAGGAGTACTGATGCATAGGGGCACTTGTACCCCAATGTTCATAGCAGCACTCTCCACAATAGCCAAATTATGGAAAGAGCCTAAATGTCCATCAACTGATGAATGGATAAAGAAATTGTGGTTTATATACACTATGGAATACTACGTGGCAATGAGAAAAAATGAAATATGGCCTTTTGTAGCAACGTGGATGGAACTGGAGAGTGTGATGCTAAGTGAAATAAGCCATACAGAGAAAGACAGATACCATATGGTTTCACTCTTATGTGGATCCTGAGAAACTTAACAGGAACCCATGGGGGAGGGGAAGGAAAAAAAAAAGAGGTTAGAGTGGGAGAGAGTCAAAGCATAAGAGACTGTTGAGAACTGAGAGCAAACCGAGGGTTGATGGGGGGTGGGAGGGAGGAGAGGGTGGGTGATGGGTATTGAGGAGGGCACCTTTTGGGATGAGCACTGGGTGTTGTATGGAAACCAATTTGACAATAAATTTCATATATAAATAAAAAAAATAAAAAAAAAAAAGAGTTGGACGCTCAACCACCTGAGCCACCCAGGCGCCCCAAGGGATACTATTTTATTGTATTTTTAAATTTTATTTAATTTTTTTATTTTTTTATATAATTTATTGTCAAGTTAGCTAACATACAGTGTATATGGTGTGCCCTTGGCTTTGGGAGTAGTTACTGTGACTCATCACTTACATAAAACACCTAGTGCTTACCCCATTAAGTGCCCTCCTCACTGCCCATCACTCATTTTCCCCGCCCCCACCCCCTTCCACCCTCAGTTTGTTCTCTGTATTTAAAAGTCTCTAGATAAGCATCTCTGAGGAGATGATATTTGTACAGAGCTTGAATGTGGGTCATGTGAAAATCTGTGATAGAGTATGCTGGCAAAGGGAACAACAAGAGAAAAGGTCCTAAGATGGGAATGAGCGCAGCACGTTTGAAGAAGAGAAAAGAGGTTTGTATGACTGGAGCAAAATGAGTTTAAAAAAAATGAATGACTGCAGTTGTGTTGAGGGCTAGTCAAGTGGTATAATGTAGAGTCTCCTATGCCATCGTAAGGAGTAAGAATTCTCTTCTAAATGTGCTGAGAAGTGGGATGATGTGATTGGATACATATTTTTTTATAATTTTTAAATGTTTTTATTTATTTTTGAGAGACAGAGAGAGACAGAGCATGAGTGGGGGAGGGACAGAGAAAGAGGGAGACACAGAATGTGAAGCAGGCTCCAGGTTCTGAGCTGTCAGCACAGAGCCCAACATAGGGCTTGAACTCAAGAACTGTGAGATCATGACCTGAGCTGAAGTCAGACACTTAACTGACTGAGCCACCCAGGCGCCCCTTGGATACATATTTTAGAATAATCACTCTGGCTGCTATGTGGAGATAGACTAAGAAGGCAAAGAGACCCTGTTAAACTATTGTAGTGGTCAGGTAATGGTATGAGACTAACGTGGTAGCAGTGGTCTGATTTGTAATAT
>NW_024412423.1:19056339-19080965 GCF_014898765.1 Herpailurus yagouaroundi | reverse complement strand
TTTATATATATATATATATATATATATATACCTTTATATATATATATACCTTTAGTGTTTTATTATTTTTGAGAGAGAGACACACACACATTATGAATAGGGAGGAGCAGAGAGACAGGTAGACACAAAATTCAATGCAGGCTCCAGGCTCTGAGCTGGTAGCACAGAGCGCAATGCAGGGCTTGAACTCATGGACTGTGAGATCATGACCTGACCGAAGTTGGATGCTTAACCAACTGAGCCACCCAGGTGCCCCCGGAATATATTTCAAAGCACTAGGATTTTCTGATTAATCGGTATGTTGGGTAAGAGAAAAATAAATGTCAAGGATGAGTCTAAAATTATTGGTTTAAGCAAGTGGATGAATGATGGTATCATTTCTTGAGAAAGCACTGGAGGACAGAGCAAGTTGGGAGGATGATTAAGAGAATTTGGTTTCCTTTTGGGATGAGCACTGGGTGTTGTATGGAAACCAATTTGACAATAAATTTCATATTAAAAAAAAAGAGAGAATTTGGTTTCAACATTGAATTTTATCTCTCTACTCCTGTACCTAATGTTTCATGAAATGATGCAGACAAAAACATGTATGTGTTGTGTAATTCCATATATATGAAGTTCAAGAACAGGTAAGACTATTTTGGGTAGTAGAAGTAAGAATAGTGGTAATCTTTGGAAAGGGGGTGCTGAATGGGAAGGAACATACAGGAAACTTTTGACGTGTTGGAATATTTTATATCTTGATTTGGGTGGTGATTATATGGGTGAATACATACATATTTAAGATTTGTGCCTACTATTGTGTACGTAGAGTTCTTCAATAAAATATTAAAACATTGAGAGACTTATTAGCCTTCAAGTAGAGATGTAATGAGAGCAGTTTGTGATACAGGAGTCTGGAGTTTAGGGCAGAGACTGGAGCTATAAATAAATATCTGGAGTCAAGAATATAAATGTTTTAAAGCCATAGGATCAGATGAGATCACCTAGGAAGTGGCATAGAAAACAAACATGCAAAAAGAATGTAAATGAAACACTTCAGCATTTAGAAGTAGCTGTAACAAAAGTTACCGAGAGAATAAATAAAGCAGGAATTGAGGACTGAGAATCGTCACAACCAAGACCTAACCTGGTCTTCCACTAGTGTCTTCCATCTATCAAGTGTAGCTTAGCAGACTGGAAACATCGGGATCATTCTTGACACCTTCCTCTTTGTTACTTCTTAGACTTAATCTATTACCAAACCTTGGTACCAATTTTATCTCTTACAGAATTCTGAAACCTACTACTTCCCTCTATTTGAGGAGATGAAGATGAGTGAAGTGGTTAGTCTCAAGGGTTGCCAGATTTAGCAAGTAAGATGCAGAATGGTCAGTTAATTTTGAATTCAGATAAATAATTTTTAATATAATTATGTCACAAATATTGTATATGCTTGTACTATTACATGGCATATACTTATACTAAAAAATTATTTGCTTATCTGAAATTCAAATTTAAATGGGTATCCTATTTGTATCTAGAAACCTAATTAGCCTCTGCAACGAGGCTGGGAATGTATATGTATTATAGGCAGGCATCACAAAAATCAGGATTTTATATGCTAAGTTAAAAAGCTTGAGTTTTAACTGGAATGCAGTGGAAAGCCTTGGGAAAGTTTTAAGCAGATGATATTAGACTTGTATTTTAGGTATGTAACAGGGGTAGTGGAGTACAGAGGGGCTAAATTGAAAAACTACTGAAATAATCCGAAGGGAAATCTCTTGTTGCCTTAAAGCAAGGTAATAGTGTTAAGAATAAAGAAAAACCAAATTTGCATATTAAGTACATATGCTAGGTAACATTGGCAGAAAGCAGACAGTCAAAAGATTTTTGTTGCTTTTTGGATTGAGTCTGGAGAGTGAAAAAAAAGAGAAGAGTCAGGACTGAGTAGGAGCCATGAAAGGGACCAGAGGGAAATGTTCATGCTTGTTGTACTGATGTCCAATAAGGTAGGGCAGGAAAGGTTTCTGCTCATATTTGTGGGACCTGAAATTAGATTGCTGTGGGTTTGGGAGTAAACAGGAGAAGAGGAAGTTATGTTAGTATATGTGGACATGCCTGTGGATAAGAGGAGAGAGAGGATATAGCATGAAAGGGTATTGGGTACAGATAAAGTTTTTGGTAAGATCAGAGTCCTGACTATATTTTAAATGTTAATAGAAAAGTTGCAGTAGAGAAGTTTCAAGAGAGCCTGAAAATACAGGAATATGGAAATGAAAGGATAATTAATGAAGAATTTTAATCACACACACCTTTCTCTCTTAATTGAAAAGTAAATATTTTACATAGAGCTTATTTACTCCTATGAAACCTGGGACTCTTATCTATAGCCAGTCAGATTATTCAACATATATTAAGTTTTTCTTCTGAAACTATTACAGAGATGCAGTCATTGAAATTATGGTTTTGTTTTTCAAATTTGAGTTCTATTTTCTATACTTATAGTTAAGGAGAGGTTAAATAATTAAAATATTGAAGTATCTTTTTCTTTACAGATAATGCAGCTTGTGAAGTTTTACTTGCTGAGAAAACTTACCCTTCAGCACCTGAAAAAACAAAGAAAAAAGCAAGTATTAAAGCAGAATAACTACATAAACCATAAATTTAATTAATATAGAGCATATTCTTAACTAACAGTTTTATAGGAATTATTTTTCAGTTATTTAAGTCAATAATTTCAAATATTTTTTGAATTTAGTAGTTAATATTATTGTTACTTGAATATATACTCTATTTAGGTTCAGTGAAATTTACAGATTTTCCAGATTCCTTTTGGGTAAGTGGATGTCTATTAAACATTCATTTAAGGTGAAAATAAGACATTTGCTGTATGTCCACAGCAGTGTTTTCTGCTGAGGAGTATTTGTGAATTAGTACTTTAGTCCTAGAATCCAGAGGTCTTTGGGGAGGAAATAGAATTTTGTTTTGTATGTAATAGAGCTACTATTTGAGTGAGTATTCAATGCTAAGCATTATTCTAAGCACTTTTTTATAAATTGTATCTTTTCCTTATAGCATTCCTATAACCTAAGTTTTTGTTTTGTTTTATTTTGTTTCCACCCATTTTATAGCTGAGAAAAATGAGATCTAGATATTAATTAGATGTTTGAAGAGTTTGTGGCAGGTCTTTCTGGATCTATTCCTGTATTCTTTACCCTACACTTTACTGTCTTTGTATACATTGGGGATAAAATTGCAAAAGGGCAAGACTGTCAGTAGGAAGACTCCGTAGTATGAAGTTGCAGATATTTTAGGTGCAAGATTGTGGTGGCTTTGGGGCGCGTAGGTGGCTCAGTCAGTTAAGCGTCCAATTTGGGCTCAGGCCATGATCTCGTGATTTGTGAATTCAAGCCCTACATCAGGCTGTCTGCTGTCAGTGCAGAGCCCACTTTGGATCCTCTGTCTCCCTCTCCCTCTGTCCCTCCCCTGAACGCAATCTCTCAAAAGTAAACATTAAAAAAAAAAAAAAGATTGTGGTGCCTTTGACTAGGGTTTTTTGTAGGAGAGATGGAAAAATAAGCATGGATTCAAGATAATTATGCCTGTAGAGTTCAAGAATCGGATATAGAGGGTAAAGGAATGAGAGGTGTCAAAAAAGACATCTAGGTTTCTGTCTTAACCAGCTTTGGTGGATAAAGGTGCTATTTACTGTGATAGGAAAGGCAGGAAGTTTGAGGGCACCTGAAAATGAAAATGTTGGAAGGACCATTGGCTACAACTCTGCAGGTTAGGACAGAAAAGAAGTGTACAGTGTTTTAAATTCATAGAAATAGATGAAAGCACGTTAGAAAGAATGAGTATCTATCAAGTGAGGAAGAGACAAGAGTCCAGTATCACTCCTTGGAAAGCTTTATGGTCAGGTACAAAAGTAAGAATGGACAGAGAAAAGGAGGGAAATAAACAGAATATGGTATCATAGAAGACAAGAGAGGAGAGCATTTACTCCTAAAAGAGGGAGTGGTTAACAATGCTGAATGTTGCTTGGAATCCCAGTGTTATAAAGAACTTTATAAAATTGGAGGACTTCAAATTTCTGGTCTAGCATGTAAGGAACTTAGAAGTCATCTCTCTGTCCTAACAAGTAAAAAGCTGAACAAAGTGAAAAATCAACAACTCTTTTTAGGCATGTCAGAAAAATAAGGTCATAGGCTAAAGTGCTGCAGTAAAACTTGGAAAGACAGGTCAGTGGATATAGAGAAACATGACTTACTGGAACAGAAATGTGTGAACAGAAACCTCCCTGAGAACCAGTGCTGGAATGGGAACCAGTGCTAGTGTGATTGGTGAGTTGCTGGAGGCTCACTGAGGACAACACTGAGAGTTAAAAACTCAAGAGGAACACAGTCATCAGGGGGCCTCAATAATTTTATGAGTTTTACCTCTAGGAGGGACCTCTACCAAGTCCTCACAGTAAATATCAAAGAAAAATCCCCTCATGCTTTTAGTAGTGAGAAGGGAAAAAGAACCATTTGGAAATACACTAGAATATTATGTTCTTTTTTGTTGTTTTTTAATGTTTTTTTAAAATTTTTTATTTATTTTGAGAGAAAGAGACTGCAAGCAGGGGAGAGGGGGAGAGAGAGAGACAGAATGAATCTCAAGCAGGCTCCATGCTCAGCATGGAGCCCAACATGGAACCTGATCCCACAAACCTTGAGATCATGTCCTGAACCAAAATCAAGAGTTGTTTGCTTAACCAGCTGAGCCATCCAGGTGCCCCTGGAGTATTTTGTTCTTAACAAAGCCTTCCATCAGAAGAAAATATTTTACCAGAGCCTAATTTGCTGGTATTTTAGCAGAGGCTATCCTACCTGGGGGAAGGGAAGTACCCAACTCCAGCCAGCTCTGCTTTTTCAAATGAGGAAAGAAAAATACTCCAATTCTAGCTTCCTCTAACTTCCACATGGGGGAATGGAAATACCCAACTACAGGGGAGTCTGGGTAGTTCATTTGGTTAAGGGTGCAACTTTTGATTTCAGCTGAGGTCATGAGCTCACAGTTTGTGAGTTCAAGCCCCGCATGGGACTCTGCACTGACAGTGCAGATCCTGCTTGGGATTCTCTCTCTCCCTCTCTCTCTGCCCCTCCCTAACACGTGTGCACCCTTGCTCTGTCTCTCTCTCAAAATGAATAAATAAACTTAAAAAAAGAACAGGAAATACACAACTACACCTCTCTCTAGCTGTGCTGTCCCACCTAAGGAGGTGTGACAACCAAGAAACACTGGTGAATTTTACCATCCAGAAGCACAGGCTAAACAATAAACAAAAAAGACGTCATCACAGCCCTATGACTACTTCCCCTCCCCCCACATCTTACCACTACATTACTATAGGCCTATTTACCACAGTTCCTATTAACCAGTACATCTTGTCTACCTTTTAGCAAAAAATTACAAGGCATATTAAAAGGCAAAAAAAAGCTTGAGAGACTGAATAAAACATCAGAATCAGAGTCAGATGTGGCAGTAGTTTTAGAATTATCAGACCAGAATTTTTAAATAACTATGATTAATATGCTAAGGACATTATAGTAAAAAGTAGACAACATGCAAGAACAGATGAATAATATAAACACAAAGATCAATGTTCTAAGAAAGATCAAAAAAGAAATGCTAGAGATTAAAAATACTATAGCAAGAATAAAGAATGCCTTTGATGGACTCATTAGTAGACTGGACACAACTTAGGAAAGAATACCTAAGTTTGAGGATATGACCGAAGAAACTTCCAAAACTGAAAAGCAAAGAGAAAAAAGACAAAAACAAAACAAAACAAAACAAAAACCAGACTATTCAAGAACTGTGAAACAACTACAAAAGGTGTGACATACACATAATTGGAATTCCAGAAAGAAAAGAAACAGAAAAAGGAACAAAAGCAACATTTGAAGCAATAATGAGTCAGAATTTCCCAAAATTATTGTCAGATACCAAATCATAGATTCAGGAAGTTCACAGAATACCACGCAGGATAAATGCTCCCAAAACTACATCTAGATTTATTATATTCAAACATCAGAAAATCAAAGAGAAAGAAAAAAATTTTTAAAGAAGCCAGAGGGAGAAAAACACCTTACTTATAGAAGAGCAAAGGTAAACATTACAGACCTCTCCTTAGAAATTATTAAGAAATAAAAGACTGAAGTGAAATATTTAAAGTGCTGAGAGAAAAAAACCAAGCTAGAATTCTATACCTTGTGAAATTCTCCTTCAGAAATGAAGGACAATTAAAGATTTTCTCAGACAAACAAAAATTTATAATTTGTTGCCAGTAGGCCTTCCTTTTAAGAAATATTAAGGGAAGTTCTTCAAGGAGAAGGAAAATAATATGCCAGTATAAGTTTATCTATCCTAATAAATGTAACACTGTGTTGCAGTATGTTAAATAAGGGAGATTGTGCATGAGTACGGTCAAGGGGTATATGGGAACTCTATGCATTTTGCTCAATTCTTCTGTGAACCTCAAGTTCTCTAAAAAATTTGTTAGTTTTTTATTTTTTTATTTAAAAAAATTTTTTTTCAACGTTAATTTATTTTTGGGACAGAGAGAGACAGAGCACGAACGGGGGAGGGGCAGAGAGAGAGGGAGACACAGAATCAGAAACAGGCTCCAGGCTCTGAGCCATCAGCCCAGAGCCTGAAGCGGGGCTCGAACTCACGGACCGCAAGATCGTGACCTGGCTGAAGTCGGACACTCAACCGACTGCGCCACCCAGGCGCCCCTATTTTCAGTTTTTAAGGGTCTCTTATGGTTTGGCTCCCTCCCTCTCTAACTTTTTTTCCCCTTCCCCTCCCCCATGGTCTTCTGTTAAGTTTCTCAGGATCCACATAGGAGTGAAAACATATGGTATCTGTCTTTCTCTGTATGACTGATCTCATTTAGCATAACACTCTCCAGTTCCATCCATGTTGCTACAAAAGGCCATAGTTCATTCTTTCTCATTGCCAAGTAGTATTCCATTGTATATATAAACCACAACTTCTTTATCCATTCGTCAGTTGATGGACATTTAGGCTCTTTCTATAATTTGGCTGTTGTTGAAAGTGCTGCTATAAACATTGGGGTACAAGTGCCCCTAGGCATCAGCACTCCTGTATCCCTTGGGTAAATTCCTAGCAGTGCTATTGCTGGGTCATAGGGTAGATCTATTTTTAATTTTTTGAGGAACCTCCACACTGTTTTCCAGAGTGGCTGCACCAGTTTGCATTCCCACCAACAGTGCAAGAGGGTTCCTGTTTCTCCACATCCTCTCCAGCATCTATAGTCTCCTGATTTGTTCATTTTAGCCACTCTGACCGGCATGACGGGGTATCTGAGTGTGGTTTTGATTTGTATTGCCCTGATGAGGAGTGACATTGAGCATCTTTTCATGTACCTCTTGGCCATCTGGATGTCTTCTTTACAGAATTGTCTGTTCATGTTTTCTGCCCATTTCTTCACTGGATTATTTGTTTTTCAGGTGTGGAGTTTGGTGAGTTCTTTATAGATTTTGGATACTAGCCCTTTGTCTGATATGTCATTTGCAAATATCTTCCCATTCTGTTGGTTGCATTTTAGTTTTGTTGATTGTTTCCGTTGCAGTGCAGAACCTTTTTATCTTCATGAGGTCCTAATAGTTCATTTTTGTTTTTAATTCCCTTGCCTTTGGGGATGTGTCAAGTAAGAAATTGCTGCGTTTGAGGTCAGAGAGGTTTTTTCCTGCTTTCTCCTCCAGGGTTTTGATGGTATCCTGTCTTACATTCAGGTCCTTTATCCATTTTGAGTTTATTTTTGTGAGTGGTATAAGAAAGTGGTCTAGTTTCATTCTTCTGCATGTTGCTGTCCAGTTCTCCCAGCACCATTTGTTAAAGAGACTGTCTTTTTTCCATTGGATATTCTTTCCTGCTTTGTCAAAGATGAGTTGGCCATACTTTTGTGGGTCCAATTCTGGAGTCTCTACTCGATTCCATTGATCTATGTGTCTGTTTTTGTGCCAATACCATGCTGTCTTGATGATTACAGCTTTGTAGTAGAGGCTAAAGTCTGAGATTGTGATGCCTCCCGCTTTGGTCTTCTTCAATATTACTTTGGCTATTCGGGGTCTTTTGTGGTTCCGTACAAATTTTAGGATTGCTTGTTCTAGTTTCAAGAAGAATGCTGGTGCAATTTTGATTGGGATTGCATTGAATGTGTCGATAGCTTTGGGAGTATTGACATTTTAACAATATTTATTCTTCCAATCCATGAGCACGGAATGTTTTTCCATTTCTTTATATCTTCTTCAATTTCCTTCATCAGCTTTCTATAGTTTTCAGCATACAGATCTTTTGCATCTTTGGTTAGGTTTATTTCTAGGTTATTTTATGATTCTTGGTGCCATTGTGAATGGGATCAGTTTCTTTATTTGTCTTTCTGTTGCTTCATTATTAGTATGTAAGAATGCACCTGATTTCCATACATTGATTTTGTATCCTGCAATTTCGCTGAATTCATGTGTCAGTTCTAGTAGACTTTTGGTGGAGTCTTTTGGGTTTTCCATGTATAATATCATGTCACCTGCAAAAAGTGAAAGCTTGACTTCATCTTTGCCAATTTTGATGCCTTTGATTTCCTTTTGTTGTCTGACTGCTGATGCTAGAACTTCCAACACTATGTTAAACAACAGCGATGAGAGTGGACATCCCTGTCGTGTTCCTGATCTCAGGGTGAAAGCTCTCAGTTTTTCCCCAGTGAGGATATTATCTGTGGTCTTTTCATAAGTGGATTTTATGATGTTTAAGTATGTTCCTTCTATCTTGACTTTCTTGAGGGTTTTTATTAAGAAAGGGTGCTGAATTTTGTCAAATGCTTTTTCCGCATCGATTGACAGGATCATAAGGTTCTTATCTTTTCTTTTATTAATGCGATGTATCACATTGATTGATTTGTGAATGTTGAACCAGCCCTGCACCCCAGGAATGAATCCCAATATATCATGGTGATTAATTCTTATATGCTTTTGAATTCGATTTTCTAGTATCTTGTTGAGAATTTTTGCATCCATATTCATTGGGGATATTGGCCTGTAGTTCTTTTTTTGTGGGGTCTCTGTCTGGTTTGGGAATCAAAGTAATGCTGGATTCATAGAATGAGTCTGGAAGTTTTCCTTCCCTTTCTATTTTTTGGAACAGCTTGAGAAGGATAGGTATTATCTCTGTTCTCAATGTCTGGTAGACTTCCCCAGGGAAGCCATCTGGTCCTGGACTCTTATTTGTTGGGAGATTTTTGATAACTGATTCAATTTATTTGCTGGTTATGGGTCTGCTCAAGTTTTCTATTTCTTCCTGTTTGAGTTTTGGAAGTGTGTGGGTGCTTAGGAATTTGTCCATTTCTTCCAGGTTGTCCAGTTTGTTGGAATATAATTTTTCCTAGTATTCCCTGATAATTGCTTGTATTTCTGAGGGATTGGTTGTAATAAGTCCATTTTCATTCATGATTTTATCTATTTGGGTCCTCTCCCTTTTCTTTTTGAGAAGCCTGGCTAGAGGTTTATCAATTTTGTTTATTTTTTCAAAAAACCTACTCTTGGTTTCATTGATCTGCTCTACAGTTTTTTTAGATTCTATATTGTTTATTTCTGCTCTGATCTGCATTATTTCTCTTCTTCTGCTGGGTTTGGGTTCTTTGCTGTTCTTCTTCTATTTCCTTTAGGTGTGCTGTTAGATTTTGTATTTGGGATTTTTCTTGTTTCTTGAGATAGGCCTGGATTGCAATGTATTTTCCTCTCAGGACTGCCTTCGCTGCATCCCAAAGTGTTTGGATTATTGTATTTTCATTTTCATTTGTTTCCATATATTTTTAAATTTCTTCTCTAAGTGCCTGGTTGACCCATTCATTCTTTAGTAGGGTGTTCTTTAACCCCCATGCTTTTGGAGGTTTTCCAGACTTTTTCCTTGGTTGATTTAAGGTTTCATAGCCTTGTGGTCTGAAAGAGTGCATGGTATGATTTCAATTCTTGTATACTTACGAAGGGCTGTTTTGTGACCCAGTATGTGATCTCTCTTAGAAAATCTTCCATGTGCACTCGAGAAGAAAGTATATTCTGTTGCTTTGGGATGCAGAGTTCTAAATATCTATCAAGTCCATCTGATTCAGTGTATCATTCAGGGCCCTTGTTTCTTTATTGATTCTGTGTCTAGATGATCTATCCATTACTCTAAGTGGGATATTAAAGTCCCCTGCAATTACCACATTCTTATCAATAAGGTTGCTTATGTTTGTGATTAATTGCTTTATATATTTGGGGGCTCTCAGTTTTGGTGCATAGACATTTATAATTGTTAGCTCTTCCTGATAGATAGACCCTGTAATTATTATATAATGCCCTTCTTCATGTCTTGTTACAGCCTTTAATTTAAAGTCTAGTTTGTCTGATATAAGTATGGCTACTCCAGCTTTCTTTTGACTTCCAGTAGCATGATAGATAGTTCTCCATCCCCTCACTTTCAATCTGAAGGTACCTTTGTGTCTAAAATGAGTCTCTTGTAGACAGCATATAGATGGGTCTTGTTTTTTTATCCATTCTGATACCCTATGTCTTTTGGTTGGAGCATTTAGTCCATTTACATTCAGTGTTATTATGAAAGATAGGGGTTTAGAGTCATTATGATGTCTGTAGGTTTCATGCTTGTACTGATGTCTCTGGCACTTTGTCTCACAGGATCCCCCTTAGGATCTCTTGTAGGGCTGGTTTAGTGGTGGTAAATTCCTTCAGTTTTTTTTTGTTTAGGAAGACCTTTATCTCTCCTTCCTTCTATTCTAAATGACAGACTTGCTGGATAAAGGAATGTTGGCTGCATAGTTTTTCTGTTCATCACATTGAAGATTTCCTGCCATTCCTTTCTGGCAGCGTGTTTATTCCTAGCTGTTTTGAGAATTTTCTCTTTATCCTTGTATTTTGCCAGTTTCACTATGATATGTTGTGCAGAAGATCGATTCAAGTTACGTCTGAAGGGAGTTCTGTGTGCCTCTTGGATTTCAATGCCTTTTTCCTTCCCCAGATCAGGGAAGTTCTCAGCTATGATTTGTTCAAGTACACCTTCAGCCCCTTTCTCTCTCTCCTTCTGGAATTCCTATGATATGGATATTGTTCCATTTGATTGTATCACTTAGTTATCTAATTCTCCCCTCATACTCCTGGATTTTTTTATCTCTCTTTTTCTCAGCTTCCTCTTTCTCCATAATTTTATCTTCTAATTCACCTATTCTCTCCTCTGCCTCTTCAATCCGTGCTATGGCTGCCTCCATTTTATTTTGCAGCTCATTTATAGCATTTTTTAGCTCCCCATGACTATTTCTTAGTCCCTTGATCTCTGTAGCAATAGATTCTCTGCTGTCATCTATGCTGTTTTCAAGCCCAGCAATTAATTTTATGACTATTATTCTAAATTCTTGTTCTGTTATATTGCTTAAATCGTTTTTGATCAATTCATTAGCTGTCACTACTTCCTGGAGTTTCTTTTGAGGAGAATTATTCCATTTCATCATTTTGTGTAGTCCCTGTGGTAACTCCAAACTGCAGGGCACTTCCCCTGTGCTGTTAGGAGTAACTTGTGTCAGGGCCACAGTCAGACCTGATGTCTGCCCCCAGCCCACCACTGGGGCCACAGTCAGACTGGTGTGTACCTCATCTTCCCCTCTCCCAGGGGCAGGACTCACTGTGGAGTGGTGTGGCCCTGTCTGGGCTACTTGCACACTGCCAGGCTTGTGGTGCTGCTTAGATGGGATCTGGTCAAGGGCGTATTAGGCAGGTGGTTCTGCAAGGTGCACAGGGGCGGGAGGCGCAGGCTTAGCTAGCTTTGCCTTCGGTGGTCCTTTGTGGGAGGGGCCCCTGCAGCACCAGGAGGGAGGCAGGCCTGTCGGAGGGATGGATCCACAGAAGCACAGCGGTGGGCGTTTGCACGGTGGCAAGCAAGTTCAGTGATGGGAATTGGCTCCCTTTGGATAGAGAGAGAGAGAGAGAGAGAGAGAGAGAGAGTCTTAAGCTGGTTCCACATTCAGCACAGAGCCTGATGTGGGGTTCAGTCCCACAACCTTGGGATCATGACCTGAGCTGAAATCAAGAGTTGGATGCTCAACCAACTGAGACACTCAGGTGCCTCATCTAATGTTTAAATGTTTAAAGAAGAATTAATATCAGTCCTTCTCAAACTTTTCTAAAAACTGAAGAGGAAGGAACACTTCCAAACTCATTTTACAAGGACAGCTTTATTGTGATACCAACTCCAGGAAAGAACACTAAAAGAAAAGAAAATTACGGGCCAATATTCCTGATGAACGTAGATAACAATCCTCAACAAAACACTAGCAAACCAAATTCAAGAGCGAATTGAAAACATCATATTTCACAATCGAATAGGATTTATCCCTGGTATGAAAGTATAGTTCAACATAAGAGAATCAGTTAACGTGATACACCACATTAACAGAATGAAGGATAGAAAGCATATCATTTCAATAGATGCAGAAAAGCGTTGGACAAAATTCAACATCCTTTCATAATAGAAACTTTCAACAAATTAGGTATAGAAGGAACATACCTCAACATAATAAAGGCTACATATGACAAGCCCATAGCTTATATCATACTCAGTGGTGAAAAGTTAAAAGCTTTTCCTCTAAGATCAGGAATAAGAAAAGATGTTCACTCTTGCCACTTCTATTCAGTATAGTACTGCACATTTTAGCCAGAGCAATTTGATAAGAAAAAGAAGTAAAAATCATGCATATAGGAAAGGAAGAAGGGAAATTATCTCTTTGTGGATGGCATGATATTATATATTGAAAACCCTAAAGACTCTACCAAAAAGACTGTCAGAACTAATGGATAAATTCTGTAAAGTTGCAGAATACAAAATCAAAATACAACAATTTGTTATGTTCCTATACACTAACATTAAACTATTTGAAACAGAAATCAGAAAGCAATCCTGTGAGATAAGAGGAAATATATATTTTGGTCTCTGTCCCCATTTCCTGGCGCACAGCTCCTAAGTGCTTGTAATTTCCTAAGTGTTAAGAACACCAGGAGCATCTCTTGTTTTAATATTTTTTTTGACCCCATCCCTGACACAAGGCTCCTAAAACCCTTGTAAATCCCTAAGTTATAAGAATACTAGAGGATCTTCTGTTCATGAGACAACGGTGGGTGGACTCCTTTGTGGCTCCTAGATGGACCTGGTCATCAGGAAGACCACGCCATAATTAAAAGCTTGAAATTTTCAACCCAGTCACTCCCTTCTCCAAAGAGGGGAAAGGAGCTGGAATGAAGTTAGTAATTGATTATGCCTACATGAGGAACCCTCCATAAAAATTCTAATAGAAGGATATTTGAAGAGCTTCTAGGTCGGTGGACACATCCACACCAGGAGGTGACAGATCACAACTCCACTGTGGCAGAAGTTCTTATGCTTGGGACCCCCCCAGACCTCACTCTGTATTAGTATATATCCTTTAATAAATTAGTAAATGTAAGTGTTTCCCTGGGTTATGTGATTTGCCGTAGCAAATTAATTGAACCTGAGGATAGGGTGATGGGGGCTTCCAATTTGTTGCCAAATTGTATAGAACTTGAGGATAACATGGGGACCTACTACTTGTGATTGGCATCTGGATTTGTATGGGAGCAGTCTTGTGGGACTAAGCCTTTAACCTGTGGGATCTGATATTATCTGCAGGTAAACAGTGTTAGAATTGAGTTGAATTGTAGGACATCTAGCTAGTGTTGCAGAGAAATTTTGTTGTGGGAAAAACTCCCAACACATGTAGTGACCAGAAGTATCAGAAGTGTGAGTGTTTTGAATGAGTAGTAAAGGAGACTCGCAAGAGAAAGACTCAGTGGAGGAAAGAACTGTGTTTTTTCTTTAAAAATCCCATTTAGAATCTCATCAAAAACAATAAAATACTTAGAGATAAATTTAAACAAGGGGGTAAAAGACCTGTACACTATAAACTCTAAGGCACTGATGAAAGAAATCAAAGAGGACACAAAGAAATGGGAAGATATTGCATGTTTTTAGATTGGAAGAATTAATATTGTGAAAATGTCCATCTACCCAAAGCAATCTACACAGCCAATGCTGTCCTTTCAAAATTCCAATCACATTTTTTCTCAGAAATAGAAAACTCTCCTCAAATTTGTGTGGAACCATATAAGACCCGCAAGTAGCCAAAGCAATCTTGAGAAAGAAGAACAAAACTGGAGATATCACATTTCTTGATTTCAGTATATATTATAAATCTGTAGAATGGAAATAGTACAGCACTGGCACATAGACCAGTGGAACAGAATAGAGAGCCCAGAAATAAACCCACATATATACAGCCAACTGATTTTTGACAAGGGTGCCAAGAACACAAACTGGGGAAAGGATAGTCTCTTCAATAAATGGTAATGGGAAAATTGGATATCCACATGCAGAAGAATGAGACGGGACCCCTATCTTTTACCACTCACAAAAATTAACTCAAAATGGATTAAGGATGTAAATATAAAACCTGAAAATATAAAACTCCTAGAAGAAAACTTAGGGAAAAACGTCCTTGACATTGGTCTTGGCAATGATTTCTTTGATAAGACACGAAAGGAGCACGCAAGAAAAACTAAAGTGAGACAACATCAAACTAAAGAGCTTCTATACAGCAAAGGAATTAATAAATTTGTAATAAATAAACTTATTTTTTAATAAAACAATTAATTGGAAAAGCAACCCAAAGAATGAGAGAAAATATTTACAAATCATGTATCTTATAAGGTGTTAATATTCAAAATAGTTAAAGATCCTATACAATTCAGTAACAAAAAAGCAAATACATAATCCAATTTAAAAACGTGCAAAATACCGGAATAGATATTCTCCCAAAGAAGATGTAAAAGTTGTGAAAACATACATGAAAAAGTGCTCAATATCGCTAATAATCTGAGAAATGGAAATGCAAACCACAATGAGATCACCTCACATCTGGTACGATGGCTATTAGCACAAAGGTAAGAGCAAATTTTGGCAAAGATGTGCAAAAAAGGGAACGCTTAAATACTGTTAGTGGGAATGTAAACTGGTACAAGTATTGTGGAGAACCATATGGTGGTTCCTCATAAAATTAAAAATAGAACTACTGTTACTATTAAAAATAGAACTATATCCTATAGTGTTACTTCTGGGTATAGATCCAAAGGAAAAGAAAATGAAATCAGTATCTCAGGGAGATATCTGCACTCCCATGTTCACTGCAGTATTATTTTCAATAGCCAAGATATGAAAACAGCCTAAATGTCCTTCAATAGATGAATGGGTAAAGAAAGTGATATAGATATAGATATAGATATATAGATACAGATAATGGAATATTATTTGGTTATAAAAAAAGAAGAAAATCTTGCCATTTACAATCTTGCCATATATGAACCTGAAGGGCATTATGCTAAATGAAATAAACCAGAGAAAGACAAATACTGCATGGTACCACTTATATGTGGAATCCTAAAAAACAAGCAAAACCCAAAAATACCCAAAAAACAAAACAAAGAATAGAAACAAAGAATAGAAAATACAATGGTAGTTGCCAGAGGCTAGGAGTCTGGGGAAATGGGGAGATGTATGTCTAAAGGTACAAACTTTCAGTCATAATGAGAGAAAGTTCTGAAGATCTGATGTACAGCATAATGATGATCATAATACACTGTTACATACTTGTAAGTTACAAGTAGTAGATTCTAAACTTTCTCACACACACACAAAATTAATATGTCAGATGGTGGATATATTAATTATCTTGATCTTGGTTATCATTCAACAGTGTATATGTATATACTGTTACTTGTCCACTTCACATATATACAGTTATATTTGTCAATTTTTCCTCAATAAAGAGGAAGTAATGATTACATATAGAGCTTGACTCTGAAGGGAAATTAAGAAAAAGCACAGTAATTAGAAGGAGAGGCAGGGTCAGAGGAAACATGTTTTGTTTTGTTTTTACTCCATTAGCAGATGTACTGCTAATGAGAACAGAGTTTCTTTTAGGAGGGACAAAAATGTTCTAAAATTAGGCTATAGTGGTTGTACAACCCTGTGAACATACTAAAATACATTGATTTTACTCTTAAAGTGAATGAGTTTTATGGTATGTGAATTATATCTCAATAAAGCTGTTTTTAAAAACCCCAACAAACTTCGTATACAATTAGGGGAAGAGGGAAGTCTTTGAAAAGATGAGGAAAGATGGGATCCAGAATACAAGTGGAGGAACTGGCCTTTAAAAGAGTAGAGAGGGGTGCCTGGGTGGCTTAGTTGGTTAAGTGTCTGACTTTGGCTCAGGTCATGACCTCACAGCTTATGGGTTCGAGCCCTGAGTCGGGCTCTGTGCTGACAGCTCAGAGCCTGGAGCTGCTTCAGATTCTGTATCTCCCTCTCTCTCTGCCCCTCCCCCGCTCACACTCTTTCTCTCTCTCTCTCAAAAATATAATGTGAAAAAATTTTTAAAATACGAGTAGAGATATTACCATTGTGGTATATTTGTAAAAATAGTGGTAGCAGCATGGGCTTTGTGCTTAGAAGGATCCCACATTTCATTTAATGCTCTCTTGCCTTGACATGTTTAATAGTTTTTTCAACAAGGGACCCCACATTTTTAGTTTGCACCAGGCCCCCAAAATTGAATCCTTAATGGTCATGTCCGTTTGATTACCTCTGTTGTTGTGGGGAAGTGTGAGGTAAGGCTGTCAGCTGAGAATGGGAGAAGGAAGGAGACCAGAGGTTTCAGGAAAATGGGAAGAGAGTGACATAATCATGAGAAGCTAGAGAAATGCAGAAGTGTTGCCAGTCTGTGGCTACTCCTTTTGAGTTTGTGGTGACTTTGATATGCCAGATTGTATGGTTTTCCCAGCACTCAGCTGCAGTGGAGGTACAGAAGGTATTGATATCAGGAGTCATCTAGGGCTGGGGGTTTGTCAGATATCTGTGATAGAAGAAGGGATCACAAGTAATTACAAGGATAGATGGTGGTAGATGAGGAAAGAATAAGACAGGAGAAGGGTAATGTATCAAGATAGAATGGTAGGATCAGTAAATTGGAAATTTCAATGGAGGGGAGTTGATTTCATGAACATAATTGAACATAGGTTGGAAGGATGTAAGAAGCTATTCAAATTGGTGATTCTGTAATTTCTGTTGATGGTAAGAGCTATGTTTGATCACAGAATGATTAAAATACCATGAAGCAAAAAAGTTATTGAAAATGCAAAGGTCAACCACTGAAAATTGCAGGAGGGCTAGTTAGTTAGATGAGTTATCAACTTGCGTGATGAAATTGCTGAGAATGGTGACAGGAGTGAGAGAAAAAGTTGTTTGCTTCCTATACATGAGAGTAGCAAGTCAGTAGATGCCAGTAAATACCTTGCTGTTTGCTCCATACCATTGTTCTTTCCTTTGATTGAAATGAACTTTATAGCTCCTTCCTTCCTTCCCCTACCTCTCTCTACCATTGTGTTTATCCCCTCAGCCCCAACTCAAAACTACTGTCATTCTTCAGGACTCAATTCAAATTTCACCTCCTCAGTTATGTTGAATATATGTAAACTGGGAATACTGTATTGGACAAGTCACACAAGACAAGCAGTCACTGAGCAATCTGCAATTTTCTTTTTTTTTTTTTTTAAATTTTTTTTTTCAACGTTTATTTATTTTTGGGACAGAGAGAGACAGAGCATGAACGGGGGAGGGGCAGAGAGAGGGAGACACAGAATCGGAAACAGGCTCCAGGCTCTGAGCCATCAGCCCAGAGCCTGACGCGGGGCTCGAACTCCCGGACCGCGAGATCGTGACCTGGCTGAAGTCGGACGCTAACCGACTGCGCCACCCAGGCGCCCCCAATCTGCAATTTTCAATGGAGGGATTAATTGGTAAAGGAACATGCTTTCTTGTAGTTGCAGCTTCCTGATGTCTTAGAAAGTACTTTTGATTTCTTAAATGAAGATGACTGCATAATAAATACATTTATATAAATACATTTGATGTTTTCTCTAAAATTTAGTTTGAACTACCGACAGGCAGATAAATCTCATTATGATCTGTTTTCATGGAACACTGTTTAAGAGAGGTTACCTTAAATGTAATAGGGAAATTTTTTGAGTTGTGTGTATTTCTTTTTTTTTTTTTTTTTAATGCTTATTTATTTTTGAGAGCGACAAAGAGTGTGAATGAGGGAGGGGCAGAGAGAGAGGGAGACTAGAATCTGAAGCAGGCTCCAGCTGTCAGCATAGAGACCAATGTGGGGCTCAAATTCATGGATCTTGAGATCATGACCTGAGCCAAAGTTAGATGCTTCACTGAGCCACGCAGGCACCCCGAGTTGCGTGTATTTCAAACTGTTTTGTCTTTCAATAGATTTTATTTTTAAATATGTAGAAAACTTTACTTTTTTTTACAAAACCTTTATCTTTAAGTTGAAAACTCTTTTTCAAGTTGAGGAAATAAGAATAGAATTATATATATAATATTTATATGATTGATAAATATACCCTATTTTAATTGTAATAATCATTACATTAATATTACAGTAAAATAAGACATCTGAGAAGTGCTGCAAATAATTTTACAGTGTATTTCATGATTATGGAATGTATTTCATGATGGAGTATATTTCATGATTATGAATTTATTTCAGCCTGAAAAAGATCCTGAACATACAGATAAAAATTTTCAAGCAAAGTTAAGTTCTCGTCATCTAAAAATCAAGGTTCCATCATCTCACCAGAGATCTGTTATTGAAACCAGTGCAGGTGGACCAGTTACCAACGTTCTTTTGCCTCAGTCCATGGAATCTGCGTCGGTAAGCACTGGTCTTCTTTTAACTAATTCTTGAAAAGCCTGTATCCAGAAAATGTACTTATTGGAAAGATTTAGATATACATAGATTTGTTAACAAATCTAGGAAAAAATGCAGAGAGGTTTATATTTATAGCTGTATATAGGCAGGTTTTTTTTAGTGGATTGATAGTTAACAATTATGTCTCTTGGGACCATGGGGAAGTAGATATTCAGACAGAATTAAGAGTTCATTCAAGTGGTATACTGGAGGGGATAACAGCTGAGAAAGGAATATAGGGAGAAAGCAGTATTGGGCAGGAATAGTCTCAGCCCTCATTGCAAGTGTGCCAGAAGCTTTCCCCATAAGGAGCTCTGGAGCAAAGGTTATCTATTACAGGAGTCTTACATTGGGCTTCTATGCTCAAACGTTGGCTGGGGTTTGCCTGAGAAGATCATGGCCTCAACCTGAAAGCTGAAGCTTTCCAGAGATTCCAGAGAAGTTGGGAGGGTTGCGGGGGGGGGGGGGGGCAGGGAGGACTGGGACGCTGTCAGGTAACTGCACTCTTTGCATTGGAACAGCAGGTTCTCACTTCACGGAGGTCTGAACAGAACACCTCCGTGGCAGCCACAATAATAAATACTAGCTATCATTGAATATCTCCTACTCTGTAGGCACTGTAGGTTCTCTTTACATGTATTATTCGTAACCTTTGCACAGCAATCCCTAGGGGTAGAATAATCCTCATCATTCCCTTTCCCAGATGAAGAAAGATTAAATAGCTAATGAATTCAAGAGCTGACAGTGTACCAGCTAAATATACATAAAATTTTTGATAAAAATTTTCCTAATAAACAATCCCATCTTATGTCTTGAACAAACAGCTATTTGAAGAGATTTTAAGCCAGAAAGGAAAGGAAGAGTGAAAGAAAAAAAAAAGAGAAAATAAAAAAAAAGAAACCTAACACAAATTTGCCTATGATGTTCAAGTTCCAACAATGAGTTTGTGTTCCAGAGTTGGCTGCATATAATAAACACCTATTCAAAGAGATTTATCAGAGGCGCTAGTTGTTTCATGGAATCCAGCAGTTGAAAAGACAGCTGATTGCTAGAAATAAAGTTTTCTGTCTTCTTTTTGAATATTTCTGTCACTCTCTTTCGCAGCTGCCTGTTTGTCTTTGCCTTCCCTGGTTTTTGTCTCTCAGTCTCAAGCTCTGTCTCTCTTCATCCTCTCTCTGTCTTGATCTCTCTCCATCTGTTCTTCTCTGTCTCTAATTCTGTTTCTCTGTTAGTTTCTTTCTGATCATAGTTTGTTGGTCTCTATCTTCTTCATCCTTCTTCTCTTTCCCTCTCTCTTCTCATTCTTTCTCTTTTTTTCCTTCATCTCTTTTGTCTCCTCATTCTTCCTCCCTTTCCTTCTCCCTTTCCTCCTTTTCCCATTTCCTCCCTCCCCCATCCCTACCTCTCTCTCTCTTAAACTTTTAGGTCTCTGATCCTGTCTTTCTCTTGCTCTCTCTTTCTTGATTTGTCTACCTGTCTCTCTGTGTGTCTGATTCTTTGCATCTTCAAAAAATAGGAATTGAGCCTTTATTATTTCTCTGACTTTGATACTGCATATATGGAAGTGTCTATATACATTTATATGTATTATTTTAAACCAATTATCCTTATTACACATATTTTTTAACAGCTTCAGAAATAACTTAAAATCCCTTTCCATAAAAAGTAAAATAATATACTAGGAATTAAACAAATTCTAAAAGTAAAATACTTTTTTATTAGCAGTAAAAAAGATAATCATAGCACCATTTCCTAGTTGAAAACTTAAATTAGTGTTCCTTCTGAAATTAATAGTGATTTCACGCAAAGTATTCTTGCATAGTTCTTGTCCTACATAGAGTTCTCTTAGGAGTTTCTTGACCTAGCTCAAGCCAGAAGATTTTTTAGTTTCTTGTCTAGTGGTTTAAAATTTAATTAGCACATTAAAATTTTATTAGTCTGACACATTATGATCTAGTCTACTAATTTGATACTGTGTTTTTACTGTATTAATTTTTTTTCTTTCTTTCTGCTATTCAATCCCCTATTTCACAAAACATTTATAGAGTTCAAATTCTAGTACTCCTGATAAGAAAAGCAGAGACCTCTTAACAAGTACTCCATCTTCGCAAACTGCTGGTTTAGTGGTAAGTATTAGCATTTGGCACTTGTATCTATTTTCTGGTTCCCCCTCCTCCCTATTTTTCTGTTTGTGCCACACCAGGAGAATTTTGTACATATGGAATGATGTCTGTGGTTTTCTGTTGTATAAACATGCTTTTGCTGGAAGTACTCTATATAGTGCTATATGTGGAAGAAAAATTAGAAAGATTCTTTTTCATTTTTTTATTGTAGTAAAATATGGTAAGTAAACATACCATTTTAACTCTTTTTAACTATACAGTTCAAGTACATTCATATTGTTGTAGAACCATCACTTTTTTTTTCACTCAGAACTTTTTTCTTCTTGCAAAACTGAAACTCCATACATTAAACAATAGCTCCCCATTTCTCCATCCTGTAGTTCCTATCAAACACTATTCTAACTTCTCTCTATGATTTTGACCATTCTAGATACTTCATATAAATGGAATCATACAGAGTTTGTCCTTTTGTGACAAATTTCATTTAGCATAATGTCCTCACCAATGTTGTAGCCTGTGTCAGAATTTTTTTCCTTTTTAAAGGATTAATATATTCCCTTATATGTATATACCACATTTTGTTTATCCATTCAATTGTCTGTGGACATTTGGGTTGCTTCATCTTTTGGCCAGTGTGAATAATGCTGCTTTGAACATGGGTGTTCACATATCTCTTTGTATCTCTTCTTTCACTTCTTTTAGGTATATACTTCAAAGTGAAATTATTGGATCATATGGTAATTCTCATTTTTAACTTTTTGAGGAGCTGCCATACTCTTTTCCATATCAGCTGTACTATTTTACATTCTCCATAAAATGTACGAGCATTCCAACTTCTCTACATCCTTGCCAACACTTACTATTTTCTGTCTGTTTTTCTGTTTTGTTTTGTTTACAATTTTCATTTTATTTCTTACTATAAGGTGGGCATTCATGTTTAATCATATCCACAGACTACCTTGATGAACACAAATGTGTTACGTTATCTTTAAATGAATGTCAATACGTTCTAAGGAAAAAAGTTAGTTACATCATCCTGCCACAAAATTGACACAATGACAGATTAACTCTGCTCCAAGATTTTGAATATATTTTCTTTCTTTAGAAACAGAAGTACATCTATCTTCAATTATAAAATACATGTTCATTGAAAATATAAATTTCAAGAAAGGCAGAAAAGCATGAAGAATATACATAGTAGTTTTTTATTTTCCAAGACATTTTTTTTCTAGGATGTATTCAAACATAAGTGCAATTGTATTTTTATTTTATTTTTTAAATTAAATTCACATTAGTATACAGTGTAATCTTGGCTTCAATGATTTATCTCTTACATATGACACCCAGTGCTTATCCCAAAAAGTGCCCTCTTTAATGCCCATCACCCTTTAACCCACCCGTCCCAGCCACCTCCCCTCCAGCAATCCTCAGTTTGTTCTCCATATTTAAGAGTCTCTTATGGTTTGCCTGCCTCTCTGTTTTTATCTTATTTTTCTTTCCCTTCTCCTATGATTATCTCTTATGTTTCTCAGATTCCACATATGAGTGAAATCATGACATTTGTCTTTCTCTGACTGACTTATTTAGCTTAGCATAATACACTCTAGGTCCATCCATTGTGTTGCAAATGACAAGATTATTCTTTTTGATCGCTGAGTAGTATTCCATTGTTTATATGTACCACATCTTTATATATATATATATATATATATATATATATATATATATATATATAGTTTATTGTCGAGTTGGTTTTCATACAACACCCAGTGCTCATCCCAACAGGTGCCCTCCTCAATGCCCATCACCCACTTTCCCTTATCTCCCACCTCTCATCAACCCTTAGTTCTCAGTATTTGAGTCTCTTAGGTTTGCCTCCTTCCCTCTCTATAACTTTTTTTTTCCCCTTCCCTTCCCCCCTGGTCTTCTAAGTTTCTCAGGATCCTTGTATGAGTGAAAACATATGGTATCCGTCTTTCTCTGCCTGACTTGTTTCACTTATCATAATAATCTCTAGTTCCATCCACATTGCTACAAATGGCCAGATTTCATTCTTTCTCATTGCCAAGTAGTATTCCATTGTATGTAGCACATCTTCTTTATCCATTCATCAATTGATGGGCATTTGGGCTCTTCCCATAATTTGGCTATCGTTGATAGCACTGCTATAGACATTAGGGTGCATGTGCCCCTTTGAATCAGCATTTTTTTATCCTTTGGATGAATACCTAGTAGTGCAATTGCTGGATTGTAAGGTAGTTGTATTTTTAATTTTTTGAGGAGCCTCCATACTGTTTTCCACAGTGGCTGAACCAATTTACATTCCCACCAGCAGTGCAAAAGTGTTCCTCTCCACATCTCTGCATCGCCAACATCTTTTGTTGCCTGAGTTGTTAATTTTAGCCATTCTGACAGGTATGAAGTGGTATCTCATTGTGGTTTGATTTGTATTTCCCTGATGATGAGTAATGTTGAGCATCTTTTCATGTGTTTGTTAGCCATCTGGATGTCTTCTTTGAAATGTCATTTGCAAATATCTTTTCCCATTCCATTGGTTGCCTTTTAGTTTTGCTGTTTGTTTCCTTCACCATGCAGAAGGTTTTTATCTTGATGAGGTCCCAGTATTTCATTTTTGCTTTTGTTTCCTTTGCCTCCAGAAACATGTCAAGTAAGAAGTTGCCATGGCTGAGGTCAAAGAGGTTGTTGCATGTTTTCTCCTCTAGGATTTTGATGGCTTCCTGTCTTATGTTTAGGTCTTTCATCCATTTGAGTTTTTTTGTGTGTATGGTAGAAGAAGGTAGTCCAGGTTCATTCTTCTGCATGTTGCTGTCCAGTTCTCCTAACACCATTTGCTAGAGACTTTTTTTTTCCACTGGATACTCTTTCCTGCTTTTTTCAAGGATTAGTTGGCCACATATTTATGGGTCCATTTTTGGGTTTTCTATTCCATTGATCCATGTGTCTGTTTTTGTGCCAATACCAAACTGTCTTGATGATTACAACTCTGTGTTTTTAAAAAAATTTTTTTAATGTTTTTATTTGTTTTTGAGAGACAGAACATGAGTCGGGGAGGGGCAGAGAGAGAGAGGGAGACACGGAATCTGAAGCAGGCTCCAGGCTCTGAGCTGTCAGCACAGAGCGTGATGTGGGGCTCAAACTCGTGAAACACGAGAACCTGAGCCAAAGTTGGATACTTAACCAACTGAGCCACCCAGGTGCCACAACTGTGTTTTTTAACTAATGGCCATCCTCATGGGTGTAAGACGGTATCTCATTATGGTTTTGATTTCTATTTCCCTAATGGCTAGTGATATTGAGCATCTTTTTATGTGCTTATTTGCCACTTACGTATCTTCTTTTGAGACATGTCTACTCAAGTCAATTGCCCATTTTTTAATCAGCTTATTTATTTATTGTTGAGTTATAGGAGTTTTTTAAATTTTTTTTATTTGTTTTGAATATTTATTTATTTATTTATTTTCCAATATATGTTTATTGTCAAATTGGTTTCCATACAACACCCAGTGCTCATCCCAAAAGGTGTCCTCCTCAATGCCCATCACCCACCCTCTCCTCCC
>NW_024412423.1:18949017-19055939 GCF_014898765.1 Herpailurus yagouaroundi | reverse complement strand
TTTTATAGGAGTTTTTTTAATATATTTGAGATTTTAACTTCTTATCAGATATATAGTTTGCAAATATTTTCTCCCATTCGGTGGGTTACCTTTTCTTCTGTTGACAGTATCCTTTGTTGTACAAAAGCATTCATTTTTTTAAATGTTTATTTTTGAGAGAGAGAGAGAGAGAGAGAGAGAGAGAGAGAGAAGGGCAGAGAGAGGGAGACAGAGAATCCAAAGCAGGCTCTCCACTGACAACAGAGAGGCCCTTGTGGGGCTCAAACTCATGAACCATGAGATCGTGACCTGAGCTGAATTCGGACACCTAACCGACTGAGCCACACTAGACACCCCAAAAGCTTTAATTTATATGTAGTCCAATTTATCTATTTTTTCTTTGCCTGTGCTTTTGGTGTCATAGCCAAGAGTGCATTGCACAATTCAATGTCATTAAATTTTCCCCCTCTGTTTTCTTATAAGAGTCTTAGAATTTGGCTCTTACCCAATTAGGGTTCTTCTCATATTCAAGTAAACAACAGGAATACAACTTGCAAGCAGGGCAGAAATGGTGTTCCTCTTTAGTGGGATCAGTTTTCACAGAAGTCCATGAAGCAGTTTATTTAGCAGTTTGGGGACAACTCAGATACAAGAAGATGAGATCTAGTATATTTTGTGATAGCACATAGACATAGCTTCCAGGGTCCCCACAAGAGACATGCCAGATTACAAGTCAGGGAAATTCATGGGCACCTGGGTGGTTCAGTCAGTTAAGTATCTGACTCTGGCTCAGGTCATGATCTCGCAGTTCGTGAGTTCCAGCCCTGCTTCAGGCTCTTTGCTGACAGTTCAGAGCTTGGAGCCTGCTTCAAATTCTTGGAGCCTCTCTCTCTCCCCCTCCTCCCACTCTCACTCTGTCTTTCTTTGTCTCAAAAATAAATAAACATGAAGAGTCAGAGACATTCAAAGTATGGTGCTTTTCATAGGAGCTATTTACATATAGTATATTTATCATTTATTCATAATTCATTTATAGCCTTTCCTAGTCTGGATACAACTTATCATCATTTTTACCACCAGCAATGTTGACATTGTTACCTTTAACACCCTCCTAGTAGAATAGAGTGTGAGAATTAACCATCGATCAGTTTTTCAAGCTGAGGAAAAAGGTTCTTTATAGGTTTACTTGTTCTGGCTATTTTATATAACTGGAATCATAGAATATGTGGCCTTTTGTAATTGCCTTCTTTCAGTTAACATAATGTTTTCAAAATTCAGCCATGTTATAACATGTACTTTCTTCCTTATTTCTGGCTGAATAATATCCCATGGCAAGGATATACCACATTTTGCTTACTAATTTGTCAGTTTGGTAGCATTATGAAAAATAATACTGTTATGAACACTCATGTGCAAGTTTTTGTGTGAATATATGTCTTCAACTGTATTGGGTATATACCTGTAAGAGGAAGTAGAATCGCTGAGTCACATAGTAACTGTATGTTTAACACTTTTTTTGTAGTGGGCTTTATTTTTTTTTTACTTTTTATTTTTTTTAATTTAAATTTTAGTTGACATACAGTGCAATATTGGTTTCAAGAATAGAATTCAGTGATTGATCACTTACATATAACACCCATTGCTTATCACAAGTGCCCTCCTTAGTAACCATCGTCTATCTAGCCCATCTCCTACCCACCTCCCTCCGTGAATCCATAGTTTGTTCTCTGTCATGAAAAGTCTCTTATGGTTTGTTTCCCTCTCTTCTCTCTCACCCCCCCCTTCCTATATGTTCATCTGTTTTGTTTTTTAGATTCTACATAGGAGTCTATGGTATTTGTCTTTATCATATGGTATTTGTCTTTTTCTGATTGACTTATTTCTCTTAGCATAATACATTCTAGCTCCATCCACATCATTGCAAATGGCAAGATTTCATTCTTTTTGATGGTTGAGTAATATTCCACTGGGTACATATACCAAATATTCTTTTTTTTTTTTTTTTTTTTTTAAACAGCGGCTTATTTTAAATTTTTTTTTCAACGTTTATTTATTTTTGGGACAGAGAGAGACAGAGCATGAATGGGGGAGGGGCAGAGAGAGAGGGAGACACAGAATCGGAAACAGCCTCCAGGCTCTGAGCCATCAGCCCAGAGCCTGACGCGGGGCTCGAACTCACGGACCGCGAGATCGTGACCTGGCTGAAGTCGGACGCTCAACCGACTGCGCCACCCAGGCACCCCCCAAATATTCTTTATCCATTCATCAGTTGATGGACATTTGCACTCTCTGCATGGTTTGGTTATTGTTGATAATACTGATACAAACATCGGGGTGCATGTACCCCTTCAAATCTGTATATTTGTATCCTTTGGGCAAATACCTAATAGTACAATTGCTGGATTGTAGGGTAGTTCTATTTTTAATTTCTTGAGGAACCTCTGTACTGTTCTTTGGCTGCACCAATTTGCATTCCCACCAGTAGTGCAAAAGGGTTCCCCTTTCTTTTTTTTTTTTTTTAAGGGTTCTCCTTTCTTTGCATCCTCACCAATACTTGTTGTTTCTGGTGGTGTTAAATTTAGCCGTTCTGACAGGTGTAAGATGGTATCTCATTGTGGTTTTGATTTGTATTTCCACGATGATGAATGATGTTGACCATCTTTTCATGTGTCTGTTATCCATCTGGGTGTCTTCTTTGGAAAAATGTCTATTCATGTCTCCTGTCCATTTCTTAACTGAGCTGTTTGGTTTTTGGGTGTTGAGTTTGATAAGTTCTTTATAGATTTTGGATATTAACCCTTTCTCAGCTATGTCATTTGCAAATATCTTCTCCCATTCTGTAGGCTGCCTTTTAGTTTTGTTGATTGTTTCCTACACTGTGCAGAAGGTTTTTATCTTGATGAGGTCCCAATAGTTGATGTTTGCTTTTGTTTCCATTGCCTTCAGCAATGTGTCTAGTAAGAAGTTGCTGTGACCAAGGCCACAGAGATTGCTGTGCGTGTTTCTCCTCTAGGATTTTAATGGTTTACTTTCTCACATTTAGGTCTTTGATCCATTTTGAATTGATTTTTCTGTATGGTATAAGAAAGCGGTCCAGTTTCATTCTTCTGCATGCTGCCATCCAGTTTTCCCAACACCATTTGTTGAAAACACTGTCTTTTTTCCATCGGATATTCTTTCCTGCTTTGTTGAAGAAGAGTTGACCATATAGTTGTAGGTCCATTTCTAGGTTTTCTACTCTGTTCTACTGATCTATGTCTGTTTTTGTGCCAGTAACATACTGTCTTGATGACTACAGCTTTGTAATATAGCTTGAAATCTAGAATCGTGATGCCTCCAGTTTTGTTTTTCTTTTTCAGGATTGGAGTCTTTTGTGGTTCCATACAAATTTTAGGATTATTTGTTCTAGCTCTCTGAAAAATGCAGGTGGTAATTTGGTAGGGATTTCATTCAATATGTAGATTGCTTTGGGGAGTATAGACATTTTAACAATGTTTGTCCTTCCAGTCCCTGAGCATGGGCTACTTTTCCATTTCCTTGTGTCCTCTTTAATTTCTTTCATAAGTGTTCTATAGTTTTCAGAATATAGATCTTTTACCTCTTTAGTTAGGTTTTTCCTAGGTATCTTATTGTTTTTGATGCAATTGGAAATGGGATTGATTCCTTGAATTCTTTTTCTTCTGCTTTGTTATTGGTGTATAGAAATGCACATTGATTTTATATCCTGTGACTTTGCTGAATTCATGTATTCTAGCAATTTTTTGGTGGAGTATTTAGGGTTTTCTACATAGAGTTGTTGTGGGCTTTTTAAAAACAGCTTTATTGAGATATAATTCACATTCCGTATAGTTCACCTATTTAGAGTGTGAAATTCACTGCTTTTTAGTGTATTCACAGGTATGTCCAGTCATCACCACAGTCAATTTTAGAATCTTTTTATCACCTTAGAAAGAAACTCCATATTTTTTCACAAGAAAATGCTTCTAATGAGAGAGTATTTCAACTTTAGGTATGTAAAAATAATTGCTTTTCCAGCACTTCACTTCTATAAGAGTAATATATTTTTTATAGATTGATTTGTCCTCAGTGCAGAGAGCATCTTTTGAAGAACTATTTCCAAATGTCAGCACTTATGTTAATTCAAATGAAATTTTTCCAGTGTCAAGTTTGCAAGAAAATTCTTCAAATGAGGTTAGTATTCTCAATTTTTTCCTTTAATTACTAAAAGAAATTATTACTATCATATTAGGTACTTAGTAGATGAGATGCTCTAAGAAATCTGTAGCTCATTTGTGGCTAACATCATCTACATGTGGAGGCAGCTATCAGTTACAATTATAAATAAAAGATATTAGGCTGCCACAGCCAGAACACTTTGCATTGTCAAGACTTGGGGTTATTAAACAACTAGAGGAAACAGTATTAACCTACTTTGATCCAAAACACCTATTTCATCTATAACATAAAAACTGTGGTCACCAATTTCATTGTGTTAGGATGAATACACAGAAGTATTATGCTTTATTATAAAAGAAAACATAAAAGTCATCAAGCTAAGTGCCATGGGGGTGGGAGTAGAGATAGGGGATAAGCAGAAAAAGAGGGAACAGAAAGTGGGGTATGGGGAGAGAAAGAGCCAGAGAGAAGAAGCATGGGAGCAGACAGACAGAAGGACAGTGTAAGAGAAAGAGGCAGGGAGAAAGAAATAAAAAGGCAAAATTTTAGGGATATGTAGTGGTTTAGTGTAGCCAGATCTTTTCAGTGAGTCCCTGGGGTGAGGATGGGAATCCAGATGGTGGGGAGAAAGCTGGTGATGAGATTCTAAAGGTAAATAAGGGCCAAGATTTCAAAGGGTCTTTAATCCATATTAAACAATTTGGATCTTTTTCCTGAGAGGGGCCAATAATTGTGAACAAGGGATGATATCATATGTCCTTCTGGCTCCAGGGATGGAGAACAGATTATAAAAAGCTGAGACCAGAGGCAGTTAAAGAGATAGTTTCCTGAGAGAGAGAGAGAGAAAGAAAATGTAGTGTAAGAGGCTGAAGGGAAGTAAAAATAAATTGAAATAGGAACTTGGAATGGAAGAAGTAGGGAAACACAAGACTATAGCACATTATATCGAGAGGTCAGGTGAAACGGGAGACTTTTACCTTTTTAAAAAAACATCTTATGGGGTGCCTGGTGGTTCATTTGGTTAAGTGTCCGACTTTTGATTTCAGCTCAGATCATGATCCCAGTGATTGAGCCCTGTGTCAGGCTCCACACTAAGTATAGAGTCTGCTTAAGATTCTCTCTTTCCATCTGCCCCTCTCCCCCACCTGCATGCTCTCTCTTTAAAATAAAAAAGGCATGCCTGGGCTCAGTTAAGCATCTGACTTTGGCTCAGGTCATGATCTTATGGTTCATGGGTTCAAACCCTGTGTTGGGTTCTGTGCTTACAGCTCAGAGTCTGAAGCCTGCTTTAGATTCTGTGTCTCCCTCTCTGTCTGCTCCTCCCCAACTCACGCTCTGTCTCTCTCTCTCAAAAATAAAATAAACATAAAGTAAAATAAAAATAAAATAAATTTTAAAGCGTCTTTATTGAGGAATAATTGACATTCAATATACTGCACATTATTTAAAGTGTATAATTTGAAAGTTTTCACATATGTATGCAACTGTGAAACCACCACCACAATCAAGATAGTGAAAATATCTATCAACCCAAAAGTTTCCTCCTCCTGTTTACTAATCTTGTCCTTCCTGCCCCTACCCCCCATGCAACTACTGATCTAGTTATGGTAATTATAGATTGGTTTACATTTTTCTCGAGTTTGGGGATTACTCAAGTGAGAGATTGGAGAATTTTTGATCTGGCATCTTTTACTTAGCATAATTATTTTGAAATTCATTCATGTTGTTGAGTGCATTGATAGTTTGGCCCTTTTTAGTGATAAGTAGTATTCCATTGTGTGGTATACAGAGGTTTATCCATTCACCCACCACTTGGTATTCCATTGTGTGGTATATAGAGGTTTATCCATTCACTCACACATTTGGATTGGTTCGCTGCTGGGAATATTCACATACAAGTATTTGTATTGACAAAGATTCTCTTCTTGATCACACTTTAGTTAGGCTTCTCTGAGCCCTCTTCTTAACTAGACCTTGACCTTGGGCTTCTGTGTCCATCCTGAATGTAGTTTTCGCAAGAATTTTCTCAGTTTACAGAGAATCTCCCACCCTTGATATCTGATCCCCCTGGACTGCCTTTGGCACCCTAGCCTATTAGGTCTAATTAGGTTCCTGGACCCATTTTCAAAGTGTGTGTGTGTAGTGGGGCTCCCCACACCTCCAACAAGCAATACTCCTCTCAGCAGCTGGGTGTCCTAGAATTCAACTCAGTTCTGACACTTCCCAAAGATATTGGATTCCACAGGTAAAAGGCTTAATTCCACAAGACCACCTTCCACTTCAGATCCCACTTGGAAGCCTAGATTGTTATCTCTGCTTCTCATCAACTGACTTTAAATCAGAGGTTCCCATGACCCCCTCCTTGGATTCCATTAATTTACTGGAGTAGCTCACAGAACTTGGAGAAACATTTTACTTACTGGATTATCGGTTTATTTTGAAAGAGTGTAATTCAGGAATAGCCACATGGAAGAAATGCATAGGGCATTATATGGGGAAAGGGCAAGGAGCTTCCATGCTTTCTTCTAGGGCACCACTGTCCATGAATCTCCATATGTTCATGAACCCAGATACTCTCTGAACCCTTTCCTTTTGGGGTTTTATGGACGCTATGTAACTAAACTAACATGAGTTTATTCCTTGGTAAGTCACATGTAGAAACTATACCAGGTAGAGTTGTCACACAAAGGAAACTTTATTTGCAGCAAATAAGGAGATCATGGGGAATAACTTCCAAAGCCAAGACTCCCCAGAAACAGTGAATGGTTTCCTTTTATTTAGGGTTAGGATGAATATTTAGGTAAAGGAGTTTTGTCATCATATGTGGAGGCAGGCACAAGGTGGTGCATGCGACTTAAGGAAACAAGCTTGTACATATATCATATAATTATGTAAATGAGGCTTGTGCTCCTCCTTGGGCAGAGATTTTAGTGTTATAATGAGGTAAAGGTAACTGCCATTCACAGCTTGGGTCATTCCATAGTTCATCTGTACAAGCGTGAATCAGGGGCAGGGTGGTTATGCTCAAACTGATCTGGGTGGTCTGGCCCTAGAAGGTCTTCTTCCAGGCTATGCCCCTTGGTTCTTTGCCTCTGTTAAGAGATAAATGGGAAAGAAGAGCTTCAGGGAAAATGTGGGACAAAGGTTGGTGGGTACAAGCAGGTGAGCAATAGAGGTCAGGTCTTGGAGTTTAGCTGGTAACAGATTCATTCTGTAGGTATGGTTGACTAAATCATTGGCCGTTGACAACTGAGTAAACCTCTAGTCCCTCTCCCCTACCTAGGTTATGGGGTGGGCCTAGAAATTCCAACCCTCTAATCCAGGGTCGATTCCCCTGGCAAGCAGCCCCCATTCTTAAGTGCATTCTTAAAGTTTCATCGCATTAACAAAAACACTTTTATTGTTGTTATCACTTAGGGAAATACAAAGGTTTTAGGAGCTCTGTGTCAGCAATGGGGGGACAAACCAAATCTATATTTCTTATTAAAAATCACAGTATCACAGAAAATCTTTACGAAAATCTCCTTACCCTTGATGTCTCTTCATAGTAATTTTCCAACTGCTGACTTCCCCCATTCGGCTTGTTAGCTGTAAATCCCTTGCTGTATTTGCTGTATTTGGATTTAAGTCCAGTCTCTCTCCCCTATTGCAATACCCTATTATAATAGTCTTTTTTTTTTTTTAAGTATGGTTGACATACAATGTTACATTAGTTTTAGTTGTGTAACATAGTGAGCCTCACATCTGGCTCCCAGCTCTCAGCAGGGAGCCAGCTTCAGATACTCTGTTCTATTGATCTTTTGTCTAGCTTTGTACAAGTACCACATAGTATTAATAATGTGGCACTATAACAATTCTTGAAATTAGGTAGTATTAGCTCTCTAACTTTGTTCTTCTTTTTCAATTGTTTAGGCTATTCTAGGTCCTTTGCATTTCTATATGAATTTTAGAATCAGCTTGTTGTTTTCTACCAAAAGAAAAAAAATCCTGATGGAATTTTGATTTAGGATTGAATTAATCTACAGATTAATTTGGGCATAATTGACATCATGATGTTATTGAGTCTTCCAACCCAAGAAAAATGTAAAGCTATCCATTTTTTGAGTCTTTAATTTCTCTCTGAAACATTCTGTAGTTTTCACTCTTTGGGTCCCACTTATTCCCACTTGATGTCATCATTTCCCACCTGACGACAGTATTTTATATTCTTGATACTATTGTAAATGGTATTCTTAATTTCAATATCTGACTATTAATGCTAGCATATAAAAATACTTTTTTGTGTGTATATTGATCATCATATTAATCTGTTCGGGTTGCCATAATCAAATACTATAGACTGGGTGGCTTTCACAACAGAAATTTATTTTCTCACAGGGATGGAGCTTGGCAAGTCCAAGACCACGGTGTTGACCTATTCAGTTCCCCCAAGAGCTTTCTTCTGTCTTGTAAATGTGTACCTTCGTGCTGTGATTTCACTTGGCGTTTTCTCTCTTTGCACAAAGAAAAAAGAGCTCTGGTATTGCTTCCCCTTCTTAAAAGGGCACCAGCACTCTCAGATTAGGACCTCACCCTTATTAATTCAGTTAACCGTTATCACCCTCTCACAGAGCCTATCTCCAAATATAGTCTCATTGGGAGTTAGGGCTTCAACATATGAAATTTCTTTAATTATTTATTTATTTAATATTTTTTAATGTTTATTTATTTGTGTGGGGAGAGAGAGAGATTGCATGTGTATGAGTTGGGGAGGGCCAGGAAGGGAGAGAGAGACTCCCAAGCAGGTTCCATGCTCAGTGTGGAACTCAATATGGAGCTTGATCTCATGGCTGTGAGATCATGACCTGAGCTGAAGTCAAGAGTCAGGTGTTTAACCGACTGAGCCACCCAGGCGCCCCTCACCATATGAATTTTGTGGGAACAGAAACATTCTATTCATAAGTATATTGTAAACTTGCTAAACTTAATTATTAGTTCCAGTAGTCCTCCATACCCCAAGATTCCATTGGGCCTTGGGCAGTTATATTGTCTGTGGAAAAAAAGGTTTACCTCTTCCTTTTTAATCCAGATGCCTTTTTTTTTTCTTGACTAATTTCACTAGCTAGATTTTCCTGTACAATGCTGGGAGAGCAGTGAGGAGAGCAGATATCCTTGCCTTGTTTCTGTACTTTGAGGGAAAATACTCAGTAGTTCACCATTAAATATGATCTTAGCTATAAGTTTTTCCTGTGTTGAGGAAGTTCCCACCTTTTCCTAATGTACTTAAGAGTTTTTGTCAGGAATGGATGCTGGATTTTTGCCAAATGTACTTTTTTTAGTTATTAAGATGATAATAGAATTTTTCTTTTTTAGTTTGTTAATATGATGAGTTGATGATTATGAATTGAGTATAATATATTGATTTTAGAGAGAGACAGAGCGCAAGCAGGGGAGGGGCAGAGAGAGAGGGAGACACAGAATGGAAGGAGGCTCCAGGCTCTGAGCTGTCAGCATAGAGCCTGATGTGGGGCTTGAACCCATGAACTGTGAGATCATGACCCAAGCCAAAGTTGGCTGCTCAAATGACTGAGCCACCCAGGTGCCCCTGGTATATGTTTATTTTTATATATTGATATATTTAATTTGTGAAAATGTTTTTAGAATTTTTCCATCAGTGTTGGTGAGGGTCTTTAGTTTCATTGATTGATTGATTGATTGATTGATTGATGTCTGTGTCTGAGTTTGGCATCAGAGTAATGCTAACCTCATAGAACAAGTTGGAAAGTACTCCTTCATTTTCAGTTTTCTCGAAAAGAACTAGTATTTCTGCCTTCAATGTTTAGTAGCGTTCACTAGTGAAGTCATCTAGACCTGGAGTTCTTTTTTTTTTTTTAAATGAAATAAGCTACCGTTAAAAATCTCTTTAGGGCCTGGTGGCTCAGTTGGTTGAGCATCCGACTTTGGCTTGGGTCATGATCTCATGGTTCCTACATTCCAGCCCCACATCTGGATCTCAGCTCTCAGCCTGTAGCCAGCTTCAGATCCTCTGTCTCCGTCTCTCTTTGCCATGTATGTGCCCACACATGCGTACTCTCTCACTCTTTCTCTCTCTCAGAAATAAACATTTAAAAAAAATCTCTTTAGGGTTATTCAACTTACCTATTTCTTCTTGAGTGAACTTTGGTAGTTTGTGTATTTCAAGGAATTTGTCTATTTTTTAGAAGTTGTCAAATTTATTGTCAAGTGTTCTTTATAGTGTTCCCTTGTTATCCTTTTAATATGTTGGTATCTGTAGTGATATAGCCTTTTTCATTCCTGATATTGATAATTTGTGTTTTATTTTTTTTCTTTCCTCATTAATGTGGCTAGAAGTTTGGTTTATTGATTTTTCTCTATTTTTCTATTTTCTATTTTATTGATTTCTCCTCTCATGTTATTTTCTTTTGTCTGCTTACTTTGGATTTGGTTTTCTTTTCTTACTTTTTTAAGGTAGAAGGTGAGGTCATTAATAGGAATCTTTCTTGTTTTCTTTTCTCTTTTTTAAAAATTTTATTTTTGAGAGAGAGAGAGAGAGAGCACATGAGCAGGGAAGCGACAGAGACAGAGGTAGACACAGAATCCAAAGCAGGCTCCAGGCTCTGAGCTGTCAGCACAGAGCTCAATGTGGGGTTTGAACTCCTGAACCTCAAGATCATGACCTGAGCTGAAGTCGGATACTCAACCGACTGAGCCACCCAGGTGTCCCAATATTGGCCATTCTAATAGGTGTGTAGTAGTATCTCATTGTTTTAATTTGCACTCCTTGATGAGAAAATGTCATGTGGAACATCATTTAAAATGCTTACTTGCCATCTATATATCTTTTTTTTTTTAATTTTTTTTTAACATTTATTTATTTTTGAGACAGAGAGAGACAGAGCATGAACGGGGGAGGTCAGAGAGAGGGAGACACAGAATCCGAAACAGGCTCCAGGCTCTGAGCTGTCAGCACAGAGCCCGACGCGGGGCTCAAACTCACAGACCGTGAGATTATGACCCGAGTCAAAGTCGGCCGCTTAACCGACTGAGCCACCCAGGCGCCCTGCCATCTATATATCTTTGGTGTACTGTCTAGAAAAGCCTTTGGCCTGTTTTTTAATTGTGTTGGGTTTTTTACTATTGAGATTTAAAGAGTCCTTTGTAAGAGTTATCACCCCTTTGAGTATCCATGCCAGATGTTTATGCTAACAATGTGATTTATGGTAAATACCTGTTTTTGATACCTGAGGCTTTGGGCTACCTCTGTATCAGTTTGACCTCTGGGAGACTGGGATCTGAGTCAAAGTTTACTGGGCTTCTGATGTTGGCAACACTTTGCACTTGGGAAAATTAAACACCATCCATGTGACTCAACTAGGAGAGACAACTGGAAGCTTATCATCCTGTTGTGAGCTCTGTATACTTTTTCTCCTGGACTCCCCCTATATGCCTTTTCCTTTTGTGGATTTTAATTTGTATTCTATTGTATCATAAACCATAACTGTGAATATACCAGCTTTTCTGAATCTTGTGATTCCTTTTGGCAAATCATTAAGCCTGTGGTGGTCTTGGGGACTTTTTAAAGTTAAACTTTCCGGACTTTATAAAGTACTTCTTATTGTGGGTATGCTATAATTTCACTGGGATGTATACTTAAAAAGATTAGTATTGTGTTTGCTTTTGTTTTTTTATTGTAATGTTGCTTAGAATTTTAGGCTTCCTGAATGTGTACTCATGTCTTTCATCAGTTTGGGAAATTTCTCAGCTATTATCTGTTTTATTCTCTCTGGAATGGTAACTGGCATAAGTTAGGCATCTTTCTATCCTCCATATCTTTAAAAGTCTATTTAATATTTCTCATTTATTTGTTGGGGTACCTATGTGGCCCAGTCAGTTAAGCATCCAACTCTTGATTTTGGTTCAGGTCATGATCTCATGGTGCATGGATTCAAGCCCTGCGTTGGGCTCTGAAATGATAATGAAAGGCCTGCTTGGGATTCTCTCTCTCTCTCAAAAATAAATAAACATTAATTCTTCAGTTGTGTCTATTTTGCTCCTTAAGACCTCCATTGAATTTTGCATTTCAAAAATTTTATTTTTCATTTCAAGACATTCCAGTTGTTTCTTTCTCAAATCTACTTTTCACTCCTGTAGTCTCTTGTTGCTTGCTCATCCATGAGATTTCTATTGTTAATTCTTTAATAATTTCATACATTGTTATTCTATTCTGATTTGGCAGTTCTGATATCTGATGTTCTATAGGTTTAACCCCATTGTTTGATACTGTACAGTCTTATATATGGTAGCTTGATTTGTCATGAGTTTGGTATTTCATTATTGCTATAATAAAATTAGAGGATAAGGTCAAATATATTTTGTCTCTTATTTCTGCTTGGAACTATTCTGAGCTGAATCTTGAAGAACAACTCTGATACTGACCCTGATCATTTATTTCCTTGCTCTTAGTTGATAAAAATCCTATCAATGGATCCCATCCATTATATATATATATGTATATGTGTGTGTGTGTGTGTGTGTGTGTGTGTGTGTGTGTGTGTGTGTGTATCCCTAAGAGGATTTATATCTGTTTCTACTACAACAGCTATAGCAAGGATTGAGTATCAATCTAGGACCACTTTAGTCCCCTCAAGGATTTTGGCTTAGTGCCAGAGTCTCAAGTTCAGCAATTCCATCTTCCTGCTGGCCCATTTACAATGTTCTTGTCTCAGCCAGTCACTGTGCCCCCAGGGCATGACATATGTTGATTGGCTAGGTTGGGTCCTACAGCCATCTTGGTACCCAGAAGTACTATCAATTCCACCTGAGCCATAAGGAAAGGGTGGTGTGCAGCCTAAGAGAATGAGTAGATTCTTTCAAGAAAACTCTGGTACTGTTTAGAGTCCGAAAAATGGAAAAGATGCTAGGCAGGAAAATAGCAGATATCCACTACAGAGGATGATATGAATTTTACAGCAGAAGATGTTTCTGTATCAGCTTTACCTAAAATGTAAGGAGCCCTTGATAAATACATATCTCTACTTCTGAGTTCTAAGAAGTAAGGTGTGTTACTTTAATCTAGCGCCTGTCTTGTCTGTTTGATGGGCAGCTGTCAAAATTCATTGAGTTGAGAAATCAAGGAAATCTAGTGTTTGGCTCAGAATTAAATTAAATTTATGTTTTAATTCAGTAAATTATATAGACTTGCTCTCACACTTTGGAATGCTTGAATCTTAACTCTATCATTACTCTCTCTGTGTCCTTAAATAAGTTACCCAAATTCTTTTAACAAAAGTTTCTCATTTTCAAATAGTGTTAAATATAATCTGCCTTATCTGCTTCTGGTGATTATTAAATAAGGAAATGTTTTCAAACCAATTCATTAGTGTCTGGAGTGGAGTAAGCATTTCATAAATGCTTTCTATAGTTAATAAGTATGAAATATGGATGTTGAGAATATTTGCCTTTGAAGTAAAACTACATACGAATATAGTACCTGGAAGAATTATGCATTACCTGCTTTTTTCTCTTTCAGTTTCCTTCAAATAAATCAGAAATATGTTGTATTATTAGAGCAACACCAGGAAATAGACAAGTGAAAAGTAAAGGTGTTGTTGTAAAGAAGAAGAAATATTCTCCACCTAAAGATATTCCCCAAGGTACTATAGTGTGAATGCAGAGCCTACTTTTTGGGTGATATAAAACATTCTTTCATGGTAAATTCCTTATGCGCACAGGAAGTCTGCTTATAAATTGTATTCTTAGAGCTCTTGTACAAAGTGAAAATGGTGAAATTATAAAAAGTTTGGTTCGGTGTCAGAACCTGACCAGAAAAAATTTTTAATGTCAAATACTTAATCTTTTGAAAAATTAGCTTATGCCACTGAGTTAAATATATTTATCTAGGATACTGTTTTCAACTATTTGAAATTTAGTGTTATTGGGTTTCACTTTTATTTATTTATTCATGTTTAATATAAATCCAAGTTAGTTAATATGTAGAGTAATAATGATTTCAGGAATAGAGTTTACTGATTCATCACTTACATATAACACCCACTGCTTCTCCCAATAAGTTCCCTCCTTAATGTCCATCACCCGCTTAGCTCATTCTCCACCAAACACTCCGCCAGTAACCTCAGTTTGTTCTCTTTACTTAAGAGTCTCTTATGGTTTGCCTCCCTCTCTGTCTTTATCTTATTTTTGCTTCTCTTCCCCTATATTCATCTGTTTTGTTTCCTAAATTCCATATATGAGTGAAATCATACACTATTTGTCTTTCTCTGACTGACTTATTTTTTTAGCATAATACACTCTGATTCCATCCACGTAATTGCAAGTGACAAGATTCCACTCTTTGTGATCGCCAAGTAGTATTCCATTGTATATGTATAATATATACCACATCTTTATGCATTCATCAGTTGATAGACATTTGGGTTCTTTCTATACTTTGGCTATTGTTGATAGCGCTGCTATAAACATTGGGGTGCATGTGTGCCTTTGAATCAGCATTTTTGTATCCTTTGGATAAATACCTACTAGTGCAATTGCTGGATTTTTTGAGGAACCTCCATACTGTTTTTCACAGTGGCTGAACTAGTTTGCATTACCACCAGCAGTGCAAAAGCGTTCTTCTTTCTCCACATCTCTGCATTGCCAACATCTGTTGTTGCCTGAGTTGTTAATTTTAGCCATTCTGACAGGTGTGAAGTGGTATCTTGTTGTGGTTTTTATTTGTATTTCCCTGATGATGAGTGATGTTGAGCATCTTTTCATGTGTTTGATAGCCATCTGGATGTCTTCTTTGGAAAAGTGTCTATTCATGTCTTCTGCCCATTTCTTCACTGGATTATTTGTTTTTGGGGTGTTCAGCTTGGTAAGTTCTTTATAGATTTTGGATACTAACCCTTTATGTGATATGCCATTTGCACATATCTTCTCCCATTCCATCGGTTGCCTTTTAGTTTTGCTGATTGTTTCCTTCACTGTGTAGAAGCTTCTTATCTTGATGAAGGCCCAGTAGTTCATGTTTGCTTTTATTTCCCTTGCCTTTAGCAACATATCTAGTATGAAGTTGCTTGGTGGAGGTCAGAGAGGTTGCTGCCTGTTTTCTCCTCTAGGATTTTGATGGTTTCATTTCTCACACTTAGGTCTTTCATCCACTTTGAATTTATTTTTGTGTATAGTGTAAGAAAGTGGTCCAGGTTTATTCTTATGCATGTTGCTGTCCTGTTTTCCCAGTACCATTTGTTGAAGAGACTGTCTTTTTTCCATTGGATATTCTTTCCTGCTTTGTTGAAGATTAGTTGGCTGTATGTTTGTGGATCCATTTCTGGGTTCTCTATTCTGTTCAATTGATCTATGTGTTTGTTTTTGTGCCAGTACCATACTGTCTTGATGATTACAGCTTTGTAATATAGCTTGAAGTCCAGAATTGTGATGCCTCCAGCTTTGGATTTCTTTTTCAACATTGCTTTGGCTATTTGGGGTCTTTTCTGTTTCCATACAAATTTTAGAATCGTTTGTTCTAGCTCTGTGAAGAATGCTGGTGTAATTTTGATAGGGGTTGCATTGAATATGTAGATTGCTTTGGGTAGTACTGACATTTTGACAATATTTGTTCTTCCACTCCATGAGCATGTAATGTTTTTCCATTTTTTTGTGTGTGTCTTCTTCAATTTCTTTTACAAGCTTTCTATAGTTTTCAGTGTATAGATTTTTAACCTCTTTGGTTAGGTTTACTCCTAGGGGTTTTATGGTTTTTAGTACAGTTGTAAATGGAATTGATGCCTTGATTTCTCTTTCTTTTGCTTCGTTGTTGGTTTGTAGAAATGCAACCAAATTCTCTACATTGATTTTATATCCTGTGACTTTGCTGAATTCATGGATCATTTCTAGAAGTTTTTTGGTGGAGTCTTTGGGTTTTCCACATAGAGTATCATGTCATCAGCAAAGAGTGAAAGTTTGACTTCCTCCTTGATGATTTGGATGCCTTTTATTTCTTTGTGTTGTCTGATTGCTGAGGCTACAACTTCCAACACTATGTTGAGTAACAGTGGTAAGAGTGGACATCCCTGTCATTTTCCTGACCTTAGGGGGAAGGCTCGCAGTTTTTCCCTAGTGAGGATGATATTAGCTATGAGTCTTTCATATATGGCCTTTATGACCTTGAGGTATGTTCCTCCTATCCCTACTTACTTGAGGGTTTTTATTAAGAAAGGATGCTGTATTTTGTCAAATGCTTTTTTTGCATCTATTGAGAGGATCATGTGGTTCTTATCCTTTCTTTTATTAATGTGATGTATCACATTGATTGATTTGTGGATATTGAACCAGCCCTACATCCCAGGAATAAATCCCACTTGATCATGGTGAGTAATTCTTTTAATGTATTGTTGAATCTGGTTTGCTAGTAGGGTTTCACTTTTAGTAGCATTCTTTCTGAAAATATTTTTCATATATTTTTACATTCACTTACCATTGGTTGAGCACCTCCTCTGTGAAAGGATCTGAGCTAAGTTTGTATTATATCTCATTTATTTCTTACTATGGCTTTATAATAGACAGATGTTTATTATTATTCTCATTTTATATGTAAAGAATATGGAACTTAAAATAATACGCATTTTGTCCAAGATTTTACTGCTATTGGGTGGTAGAGAAGAATTCAATCTCTCGAGGTTTTTTTAAACTCCAAATTTAGGTTTTTCTGTATTCTCCTGACTGTATATCAGACAGAATGTCTGATTAATCATTGGAGCCTGGGGACATTTTATGAGTAAGCAGGCAATGAAGCAATTGAAATTTAATAGGTTATGTAAAACCTCAATCCAACTAAACTGCTTGCTTTTGATCCTTGTCCCCATTTCTGCTACACAGTCTGCTCTGAGCACTCCCTAAATCCACAGAAGTCTTTTTCTTTTTTTTAATTCAGTGCTACTCATTTGACGCTTAGTAATATATTACTAACTCACATAATTCACAATGCTGACTTTTCATATTCTTCAGGTTATGAGGTTTTCAAAGACAGAGACCCCATAATAGGCTTTTTTCTATCTCTGTCTCTGATGACATTAGCATGGTGGTAGGGAATAGTAGATGACATATCAGTCAGGTTTTTCCCAAAGAAGCAGAACTAGTAGGTTAGAAGTACACACGTAGACCTAGATGTATACAGATATATATATATATATATATATATATATATAGAGAGAGAGAGAGAGAGAGAGAGAGAGAGAGAGGTATTTCAAAGAATTGACTTATGCAGTTGTAGGGTCTGGCTGAAAACTATAGGGCAGACTGGAAACTCTTGGGTGGGAACTGATGATGCAGTCCTTAGGAAGTATTTCTTCTTTCTCAGGGAAACCTCGGTTTTGCTCTTAAGGCCTTTCAACTGATTGGTGAGGCCCAATTATCAAGGATAATCTCTTATCAGATTAGTCTGTTATTATAGATATTAAACTTATCTACAAATTATCTTCACAGCAATACCAAAATTATTATTTAGTATAATTGGGTAATATAGCCTAACCAAATTGACACATACAACAAACCATCACAGTCTACTTCATGTCAAGTATGTGTTCATACACATCTCCTTAAATCATATTTAATCTGTAAATAAAGACAGTAACAAAGTCATACTTCTGCCTAACATAATGTACCTGTCCTACATACAATCCAAAATGTGCTAATTCCTTTCCCAGAAGAGGATCCAAAATCCTTGGGGGGGGGGGGTGCTCTTCTTCTTGATACCCTGTAACTCAAGTGTTATGATTAAAGTGAATTTATTATTAAGACATTTTATGTTAGATGATATGGGAATAAGAGGGGGAAGAAAACAAAGATACTTGCTTCAACTAGTCATGTGGACATAACTGGTATTTATAACTACCTTCCTCCACTACCCATTTCATATTTTTTTCTTCCTCAGCAAGCACCTCAGCTGGTTATAGTTCTTAAACTCGTAGGGTGATACATACCTCATTTAAGTAGGGTCTAGGCCATTAGTCCTGCTTGGATTGGGTTGCCGTAATTTTCCACTGACCTTAATCACAGGGCATGGTAATACTAAGAGATGCCTTAAGGAATCTCTTGTATTCTGGACATACTCTTCCTTGCCTCCATTGTGGAGGAAATTTCGCCTTGCTAGTCAGGATCAGTCACCCCACCAGCACAGTAATTCTCTTCTTTGTCTGTTGATTCAGAGGCCTGAGGAGCCCAAAGCAGCCAAGTGGCAGTCTTAACTTCCAGTTCAATAGAATCATTGTTGTGTCTGTTGGTGGACGCATCCCTTCCTTTGGAACTAAGACCTCTAGGACAGCTGAGCATAAAGTCATGGGAACAGGAAGCTGTGTCCCAGCCCTGCAAGATATTGCTGCCTAATTGGTACTCTAGCTAAGTCTTCAAAAGGCCATTGTACTATTCTGTCAAGTCAGCTGCTTCAAAATTGTGGGGAACATGGAAATATCAGTGAATTATATGAACTTGGGCCTTTTGCCACATTTCTTTTGCTGTGAAGTCAGTTCCTTGATGAGAAGCAATGTTCTTCGGGATACCATGAAGGTGGATAAAGCATTTTCTAAGTCCTTGGATGGTGGTTTTGGCAGAAGCATTGCATGCATGAAAGGCAAATCCATATCCAAAGTAAGTGTCTATTCCAGTAAGAGTAAAATGCTGTCCCTTCCATGATGAAAGTGGTGCGAGGTAATCATCCTGCCACCTGGTAGCTGGCTGATCACTCCAGGGAATGGTTCCTTATTGGGAATTAGGTGTTGGTCTCTCCTACTAATAAATTGAATATTCATCAGTGATGGTAGCCAGGTTGGCTTTAGTGGACTGCTGAGCCCATGTATAACCACTGTCCCTGCCATCATGGCCCCTTTGTTCATTAGTTTATCAGTTGGTGATGGAGGCGGCTGGGGAAAGAGGCTAACTGGTATCTACAGAATGGGTCTTCTTATCTACTTGATTACTAAAGTCTTTGTCTGCTGAGATCATCCTTGGGTTAGTAGTCACAGGGAACACAGATATGTTCACATTTTTTGCCCATTCAGGTAAGTCTATCTATATGCTTCTTCTCTAAATTTTCTTGTTATTAATTTTCCAGTCATGTCCCTTCCAAGTCCCTAACTGTCCAGCCAAACTATAGGCCACAATCCATGAATCAGTATATAACCACATATCTGGCCATTTTTCCTTTTAACAAAGGGAACATTGAGATATATTTTTTGAAGTTCTTTCTGCCCACTGGGAGAATATACCTTCACCAATTTTCTTCAAGGATGCCACAGAAAGGAGCTTTTAGGTTGTGCCTGCATATCTGTAAACCAAGTCTGAGGCGTTTTTTTTTTCTTCAGTAAGCTGATTGTAGAGAGAATTCTTCATGATGCCAAAAGTGCAGGCGGGGAGAGAGAAGATAGTATAGCAGTAGTGTGGACCATAGGCATTTGGGCCACTTCCTCATCTAACTTACTTGTGCCTTTCAGGCTCGAGCTCAGTTTCGTATATGCCATTTCTCTTTGATAGTGTAGTGATGCTCTGCACAGCTAACTTTATGGCTTGGTGCATCAGACTGTGCATAATTTGTGATGGGCAGCTTAGCTCTCTTTGTAACTTGGTGTTCCGTGGTTAAGTATTGAGTCACTACTAAGGCCCAGTAGCAGACCAAAAGCTGTTTGTCAAAAAAAAATAGTAGTTGTTCACAGGAGATGCCAGAGATGTGCTGTGTGCTGTGTGCTAAGGACCTGTGTGCTGTGATTCACCTACAGGATCCAATATAACATGTATATTTCTCACTGACATTTCATGCACCACTGGATCTGCTAGATCTTTTGGTACAAGTGTCAGAGCATCTTGCTCAGTAGCCTGGACGTGTTGTAGAACCTTCTCCTATTCTAAGGCTTCCTCAAAACCAGTAGCCTTTAGGTACTTGGTAAATGGGTTGAAGTAGTATACTCAAATGAGGTATGTGTTGACTCCAAAATCTGAAAAGACCCAGTAGGAGGGGCCAGATGCAACAACTTATCAGTTTTTGGTTGTAGGAGGAGCAATAACTTACAATTTATTTTAGGAGGTATATTTCTCATATCACTAGGCCCCTAGAAATTTCACTGAGATGAAAAGATACCCTGCAATTCCATTTCCCTGGACCATGGAGCCCCATCATTTCCACTTCCAAGAGTATATCTTGGAATACTCTTCCAAGATAATGGAATATAATTATTCCATTATGTGTATATAATGAAGGCCTTATATGATGGCCTTCATTATAATGTGTGTATATATGTTCATCAACAGTTGTATGCTAGAATGTTCATAGAAGCACTTGGATAATAGACCCAAACAGGAAATAATCCAAGTGCCCACCAGCAGTAGAATGGATCAATACTGTGTTACATTCATTTTCATTGGGAGTGCTGTGTAGCAGTGAGCATCAACAATGTGCAATTACATGCAACAATATTGATGACATAAGGAGCCAGACACAATAGAGTACATTTCTTATTACTTATTCACATTACTTTATAATTAGTACCAAGCTAGGTAAAACTAAACTATGATGAAAATCACTATAGTGGATGTCCTCATTAGGGAGTGACTATTAACTAGAAAGCATTATGAGAGGAAATTCTAGGGTGCTAGTAGTGTTCTGTTTCATTATCTGAATGCTGGTTACATAGGTATGGTAAGTTTGTGAAAACCCATCAAGGTTTGTAGTACATATATGTACATTTTTTTGGGTGTAAGAAAAAAAGTTAAAAAATAAAAACAGAGAGAGACACCTGGGTGGCTCAGTTGGTTAAGCATCCTACTCTTGATTTTGGCTCAGGTCATGATCTCATGGTTCATGAATCTGAGCCTCACATTGGGGCTGATAGTGTGGAGCCTGCTTAGGATTTGGGATTATCTCTGTCTCTCAAAAATAAATAAAACTTAAAAATTTTTTTTAATAAAATAAAAATAGAGAAACTTCTTTTGATTTTATGGCTGTGCATATTAGTCTATGACATGAGATAATATCACAATTCTGGGCTTAAGTATGCAACAAATCAATACTAAAATGTGTCTGGGAAGTTCTTCCAAGTGTTTAGACTGAAATTTTTAATGTGATTCAGAGAGACCCCTTAATGTATGCTGACCAATTATGCCACCTCCTGGCTTCTTTCTAGACTCTCACCTCATTTGGCAGCCTCTTCATTTAAGTAATTCCCTTTCAACTTCTGGCCATTTGTCTGTGCCTTTCCTTTAATAAAAATAGCAAAGCCCCAAGCTAACTAGTGATCGTGTTATTTTGAACATGTAACGGCCTATTTTTAGTCCTGGCATTTAACGTTTTAGCTAGTTTGGCAGTTATCTAATCAGGACTGCAGTATGAAGCTTACTTTTGATGGTCTAGGACCCCTGCTCATTATGATGTTTGATCATTAATAATGCTGATTAGAGGGGAAAAAAAGTGGTGAAAGTGAACCACAAGAGGAATCCAAAAGAGAAGTGATACATGAGGTGGTATGGGTAAATAGAAGTTTGAGAATGGTACATCCATGTGAAAGAGGCCTTCAGTAACATCCATCCAACAGTCCATTCCAACAAGAAACCAACAGTCCAAGGTTTCTTGATGGGTGGCCCTCTGACCACCTACACCAGAATTACTTCAGACCTGGAAAATTACATTCTCTAGAGATATGGCATAGGAATCCACAATTTGAAGAACTCTCAAAGTGATTCCAGTAAGCACTAAAATTTGATAGCCTTTTAATGATCTGGTCTATTTTGCTTATTTTACATGTAATAAAAATGACTTAGCCAGATGAATAAGTGACTTGTTCATATTCACACAGCTACTGGCAGAATCAGAATTAGAACTTAGCTTTCTTGGTTTTCATTAGTTTGGGTAGCTGTCAAATAAGGCATGTGGGGTAGAGTAGATAGGGCTCTGAGTTTTTCAGCTCATCTATACATAACAGTTTTGCTTCTCTTTGTTTTATACATTGGGCTTCTGTATTATATTTAAACAGACACTTTTTTTCTTGTTGATTCGATGTCAAAAAAGATGAAGTTCTGCAGTTAATTGGTTCATTTATTCAATAAGTTCATTGACTGGATGTCATATGTTAGATGAAGTTAGTGGTTGGTAATATTGAGATAAAGACATAGTTGTCTTTATGAAATTTGTAATCTCATAAAGGAAGTCACATAGGTAAAACAAGTCCAATAGGTACTTTCACATATGTAGGACTGTGTTGGGATACATAGGGAGATGCTTTGAAGGATGATCTGAAGCCCTCAGAGGCATTCTGAGTATAGGCTTTCTAGGCAGAGGCACCATGATAAATAGAAGCACAGGGGCTTAAAGTATCATCAGGTAGTTAAGGAACTGAAAGTGGTTACATTCGGCTGGAGTTGAGATTGGACTCTGAGAACTGATACTCCGAGTCTTTAGTAGGGATCAGAGGATAGATTATGAATCCCAAAATCCTGTATTAGGAAGAACCTGGGTTTAGCTACAGCATAGAGGAGTAGAACACAAAGGAAGGGTGGGTAGGGACATGTGAGGATCTTCTTGCTGGGTGGTTGCTGAGGAAGACAGGGATGAGGAGCACAGCTGGATCGACTCCTCCAGGTTATATGGCTGGAGTTAGAGGCCTTGTGTTGCTACTGTCAGCCATCTTTGCTGGACTTCCCAGTGGAATGTCATTGTCAGACTTCAGAGAGTAACCTCAGCATGTCCAGGAAGGAGTGTGCTAGCTATTCCTCTTTTTATTTTTATTTTTATTTTTAAATGGCCTCTGGATTTGTTTAATAAGGGACAGAGTGAAACTATATTGGTTGGGTGTCAAGAGCTCATGCCCCCAGAGACTGGTTATTAATAATTATTGGTCACCTTCTTGTGATATATATGGAATAATCTATTATTGTATTTTTTCTCCAGATATTATAATAAAAACAAATGGCAGGATGTAGCAGCTGTGGCTGAATTTTCACCACTTTGAAGATATGCATGAATGTGAAGCCAAAGTCCATAAAGCAGAATATCTGCCTGAAATTATATGTATTTCAAAAATCAAAATTCTCTAATTATTTGTGATATATCCTGGTGTTTAAATTCTACCAAGATTCTTATAATTTAGTCTGTAAAGAGACATTCTTCTGTATCTTCTTAAATATGTGTATTTGTATTGTAAAATAAGAATAAATATCTTAAAAGACTGTACACTAACTAGATATTTTAGCTGTTTATAAAAAGCCTAGTACCAGAATACTGCGTAACTTCCTTTGTGTTTTTCCCAAAGTTTGTCCTCTGTATGAATTAAAAGTATTAAAGTTGTTGAAGCGCTAAAAATGAAAATGCTTATATTACAAGCTATTTTTAACAGAACTTAATTGAAACCACATGAGTGAGAGACCTAATTCCAGGTCTGACTGAAAGAAACTCTATACTCAAGTTTGCTGAAGCAGGGAATGTATAATATGTACAATCAATCATACACTAAGTATTTGATATATTACCTCATCCTCAAACCTTTAGCTAATACTATCTGTAGGATTTTTTGTGTTTGTGTATGTGTGATATTACTTGTTGTGGCGTCTTTACACCGCCCTTCCTAAAAAGCAGCAGCTCTGTTGTCAGAGAACATCAGTTGTATAACTGTTGGTGAAATTGTAATTCTTAATGATTTATTAATGTTATTATACATAAAAGTAAATAAGTCAAATTTTCAAAGCTGCTTCAATGTGAAAGAAAATTCTAAAATCAATGGATTAATTTGAGGTTATGTAACCAGTATAACATTCATTTTTAAATTTTTTTTTCAACGTTTTAATTTATTTTTGGGACAGAGAGAGACAGAGCATGAACGGGGGAGGGGCAGAGAGAGAGGGAGACACAGAATCAGAAACAGGCTCCAGGCTCTGAGCCATCAGCCCAGAGCCTGATGCGGGGCTCGAACTCACGGACCGCGAGATCGTGACCTGGCTGAAGTCGGACGCTTAACCGACTGCGCCACCCAGGCGCCCCTAACATTCATTTTTAAAGATGAGTTCCATGAAGATATTTTTGTAAATTACTTGACAAGGTCTTAAGCGACTAACAAAACTATTTTTAATTTCTATTTCACGTTTCCATCTGGAGGTGAAATACGGGAAAGTTACTAGGAAATGTAGAAAAGATCATTGAAGATGGTGGCTAAAACCAAGTTTAGATCTGAATGTTTTTAAAATTTTTTAACGTTTTTATTTATTATTGAGAGACAGAGAGAGAGACAGAGCATGAGCACGGGAGGGGCAGAGAGAGGGGGAGACACAGAATCTGAAGCAGTCTGCAGGCTCTGAGCAAGCTGGCAGCACAGAGCCTGACTTGGGGCTTGAATTCACAAATCGTGAGATCATGACCTGAGCCAAAGTCAGATGCTTCACCGACTGAGCCAGCCAGGTGCCCCTAGATTTGAATTCTAAATCAGTATTCAACTAACAGAACAACTTGGTTTTAAAAGCAGAAATGTGACAAGCAGTGAGGGGAAAAGAAACTCTCAAGTTTATAATCCAAGTGGGAAGGGAAAGGACAAATTATACTTGATAGTTTCTAATCAGGTGGTAGGTTCTTAGGAGAAAGAATGACACTTGATTCTTAGGCTGGGCCTAGTGGGGCTGGAGGAAATAAGTACTTCGTATTGCTGATAAGGAAAATAGAGTTAGCTCAGAGAGAGGTTAATACTTACACCAGGCTGATGTGAGTTAGAAAGTGACAGAGCCTGGATCTGAAGGCAGGACTATTTAAATCCACTTTGTTTTATCAGCTAGAGTATAGAGAAAAGTGAGAGGGAATGAGTTGCAATTGGCATTCAAGGCTTAGGGGTGGAGGTATGACTTAAAGTATTATTAAGAGAAAGGAAAGTTGAATAAGCTTTAGATTGCTGTCTAGAAGACATGAGAAGTCCAAAGCAGATTACTGTTGGCAAATCCTACAAGAAGGTTGTATTCTTCACTTTATATCTGTGGGTAGGTCTCGAGGTCCTTCAGTGAACCTCCCTAGAAGAGCATTATAAAAAGAGTTCTTTTCTGGAAAGAGGGTCTCCATAGTTTTCATCACATTTTCAATGTTGTCTGTGATCTAAAAACAGTTAACAATGGGACTGGACCCCTTACTTCAATGTATAAATAATATTAATTTCAAGCATTTAAATTTTTCTAATTATACCTCATGAAAAAGAAATCTCAGGGCATAAGTCCCCAGGAAAATAGTTAAAAATGCATGAAAGGGCAAATGTTATGTCATTTTCATTTAGAAATTTTTAACTGGAGTGTTTTTTCACTTCTCCAAGGTGTAATTCATCATGCTTTGTTCACTTGTGAATGGCCTCTTTTCTCATATTGTATATATAGCATATGTGTTTCTATGAAGGATATAATGCCCAGACTTTCCAGATAAAAGTTAACTACAACATCTTCTACTCTAATGTTGCTTTCTAACCTACATTTTATTTTACTTTTTACTTTTTCAAATTATTTGTTTTTCTTTTTTAATTTACATCCAAGTTAGTTAACATATAGTGCAATAATGCTTTCAGGAGTAGATTCCAGTGATTCATCCCCTACATATAACACCCAGTGCTCATCCCAACAAATGTCTTCCTCAATGCCCCTTGCCCGTTTAGCAATCCCCCACCCACCCACAAACCCTCCAGCAACCCTTTGTTCTCTGTATTTAAGAGTCTCTTATGTCTTGTCCCTTCCTGTTTTTCTATTATTTTTGCTTTCCTTCCCCTATATCCATCCGTTTTGTATCTTAAATTCCACATGTGAGTGAAGTCATATATTTGTCTTTCTCTGACCAGTTTCACTTAGCATAATACCCTCTAGTTCCATCCATGTTGTTGCAGATTCTAACCTGCATTTTAAAATGTTGACCCATTTTACATTTTAAATCCTCCCTTGACTCCTTATGTTCTTCTACATACCCATTCTTCACCCTTTTACACCCAAATTTCCTAAAGAGTGCTACTTTCACACCTATCCCTCACTCCTCAGCACATCCTCCTCCTCCACCTGCCCCCAATACACACAGAGTCTGGCTTCAACTCTCATTCTCCACTGACATTGCTCCCCTCAAGGTTACCAGCAATCTTCTTGATGATAATCTAAGGGGTATTTTTCAGTGTTCATCATATCTAACCTCTCTTTCCCAGCTACTGATAATGCAGACTAGTGCTCTCTTCTTGAAAGCCTCCAGAAAGGAATGACCTCTCTGAAACATTACTCTCCAGACTTTTATCCAATGTCCAGCTCTTTCTCTTCTCTTTCTTCTGAAGGTTCATTTTCCTCTGTTCAGTCTTTAAATTTTGGTGCTTCCATGGGTTCTATTGTAGGGCTTCTTCTAATGTTACACAGTCTCCCTGGGTGATTTCATCTATCTCTGACTTCAGTCACTATCTTTTTGCAGTTGACCCTAAATCTTTGTCTGTAACTGCCATGGATATTGGTAGTAGACATGTGTGGTGATTGTCTCTGCATCTGTCCCCCAAGAGGTTACTTGTCTTTCCTTATATACCCACAGCATCCTATACTTGCCCATTATCATAATGTTAATTGTAATAATTATAATAATACTTATAGTTAATTGTCAAATTCTGTTTTTTTCTTCCTAGACTATAAGGTCCTTGAGTGAAGGAATTACACTTGTTCATTATTATATTTTAATTCCCCTCTACCTCCATCCTAATTGGGTTTTGAATTTCCAAGCCATATGGTTTAGGTTGGATTGATCCCTTCTTAGTTCCAGGGGTGAGCCTTTAATGATTTAAGGAAATTAACATAGCCCACCCAACTCTGGCAGGATGATTGGTTTAGAAATGGGGCCATGGCCTAAAATGATTCTATTGGAATCAAGTTCAGAGGTTTTTTTCTGGAAATTCTGGGATATAGACTTTTTCCTTTTTACTTTTGGATTTTTACCTGAAAGGATTTTACCTGAAAGAAACACTGCTGGAGCCACCTGTGTCCACACATGGAGGCCTGGGAATGGAGGTCACATAAAGAGATTAGAGTTGTGATAGAGTGATTGGATTCTTTTTTTTTTAATTTTTTTTTTCAACGTTTATTTATTTTTGGGACATAGAGAGACAGAGCATGAACGGGGGAGGGGCAGAGAGAGAGGGAGACACAGAATCGGAAACAGGCTCCAGGCTCTGAGCCATCAGCCCAGAGCCCGACGCGGGGCTCGAACTCACGGGCCGCGAGATCGTGACCTGGCTGAAGTCGGACGCTTAACCGACTGCGCCACCCAGGCGCCCCTAGAGTGATTGGATTCTTGATATCATTGGGGCAGTCCCTGGATGCAGCTGTGCCTGAACTTTCCATCTACTTTAGGTCAAATTATGAGAGTTCATCATTTTTTTTTTCAATTAAGCTAGTTTAGTTTGGTTTTTCTATCATGTGTAATATAGAACATCTTCACTGCCTAGAGTTGTAGATCAGTGTAACCAAATGCTTACTTGTCATTACTGCATGGGTTCTCATGGTATCTGATATTCAACATACCCCAACCTGAACTTATTTTCCCCCTTGGAGCAGTTCTGTTTTCTGTTTCAGTGCTAGATATCTTCATCCACCCAAGTTATATGAGCCAGGAATTTGGCTATCATCCATAATCCCCCCCTTGTTTTCTCACAGGCAGTCATTCATGAAGTCCTGTTGGTCCTGAATCCTAAAGACTCCTTAGTATTTCCACTCCCCTCCATTCCTATGGCTATTCTCTGAATTCATGGCAGTATTTCATTGGCTGCTTTAGTGTAACAGCCTTACCACTAGATGCTCAGCCTTTATTCTTTTATCCTATAGTTAAATTTCCACAATGCATCAAGAAGGAGTTTTCTGAAATGCTCATCTGATCATGTTTTCTGCTGAAAATCCCCCAATAGCTCTTCAGTGTATTCCGAATAAAGTATGATCTTTTGAACTTATTTTACATAATATTCTTAATCTAGTTCAGTGTTACCAGTAGATTATATTATATGCCACTGAATTTTTATATTTTCTTTTGCCTGCAGGCCTGCCTGTGCTGCTCCATCTGCCTGAAGCACAACTCCCCCACACACATCCTCTTCTTTAGCTTCTATTTTAATTTTTAATCCCTATTCATTCCTTCCTTCAGAAAACTCTCCTTAATTCCCCCGAAAGGCTGTCTTTGTATTCCCATAATATCCTGTACTTGTCCACATCATAGCATTTGTCACAGTGTACTGTAATTACCTGTCAAATTCTTTTTTTTCCCCTAGACTGTAAGCTCTTCAAGTGTAAGAACCACATCTTGTTCATCAGTGCGTTTCTAGGTTCTAGCGTAGCTGCCAGACACATTAAACATATTATTGTATTTGAAAAATATTTGTTGGGGAGCATGGGTGGCTCAGTCGGTTAAGCATCCGACCTTGGCTCAGGTCATGATCTCATGGTTCGTGGGTTTGAACCCCACGTGGAGCTCTGTGCTGACAGCTCAGAACCTGGAGCCTGCTTTGGATTCTGTGTGTCCCTTTCTCTCTGCCCCTCCCCCCCAGTCACACTCTGTCTCTGTCTCTCTCCTCAAAAATAAGTGAAACATTAAAGAATATATACTTGTTGAAAAAATGTCATAGAAGTGTGGCATTATATAAAGGGACTTCTTTTTTTTTTTTTTTTTTTAGTATTTCCTTTTTTAATTTTTTTTTCAATATATGAAGTTTATTGTCAAATTGGTTTCCATACAACACCCAGTGCTCATCCCAAAAGGTGCTCTCCTCAATACCCATCACCCACCCTCCCCTCCCTCCCACCCCCCATCAACCCTCAGTTTGTTCTCAGTTTTTAAGAGTCTCTTATGCTTTGGCTCTCTTCCACTCTAACGTCCTTTTTTTTTTTCCTTCCCCTCCCCCATGGGTTTCTGTTAAGTTTCTCAGGATCCACATAAGAGTGAAAACATATGGTATCTGTCTTTCTCTGTATAGCTTATTTCACTTAGCATGACACTCTCCAGTTCCATCCATGTTGCTACAAAGGGCCATATTTCATTCTTTCTCATTGCCACGTAGTACTCCATTGTGTATATAAACCACAATTTCTTTATCCATTCATCAGTTGATGGACATTTTGGCTCTTTCCATAATTTGGCTATTGTTGAGAGTGCTGCTATAAACATTGGGGTACAAGTGCCCCTAGGCATCAGTACTCCTGTATCCCTTGGGTAAATTCCTAGCAGTGCTATTGCTGGGTCATAGGGTAGGTCTATTTTTAATTTTTTGAGGAACCTCCACACTGTTTTCCAGAGTGGCTGCACCAATTTGCATTCCCACCAACAGTGCAAGAGGGTTCCCGTTTCTCCACATCCTCTCCAGCATCTATAGTCTCCTGATTTGTTCATTTTTAAGGGCCTTCATTTTAATAGAATAAAATAGAATTCTAATAGAATTCAAGGTCAGGATTTCAAACTGATTTATTTTATATTAAAGTAAAAGTTTGATTCCTTAAAAGCACTTATCACAGTATGTAATAACTTGTTTACTTGTTGGGTTTTTTTTACTTTATTTTTTAACATTTATTTATTTTTGAGACAGAGAGAGACAGAGCATGAACAGGGGAGGGGCAGAAAGAGAGGGAGACACAGAATCGGAAGGCTCCAGGCTTTGAGCCATCAGCCCAGAGCCTGATGCGGGGCTTGAACTCATGGACCGTGAGATCATGACCTGAGCTGAAGTCGGATGCTCAACCGACTGAGCCACCCAGGCACCCCTACTTGTTGGTTTCTTAAGGGCAAAGGATATACCTGTCTTGTTTGTTATTGTACTCTTAGCACCAAGAACATAGTAGGTGCTTGATGCACCATCTCTTTTTGATTGTTTCCGTTAGCATAAAAAATTCTTTGTTATCTTCTGTCGTAAAAAAAGAAACCAGTTTTCCCTCTTCCCATCTCCTCTCACTCATTTTCTCTGCATAGGGATGTCAGCAAAACAGAGAAAGTATCTATACTTGCTTTAACACTTCCTTTCTACCCTTTATTTTTTTGAACTCACTCTTGCACACGATTCCACTGAAACTACTCTTACCAAGATGCCTATGTTGATGAATCTAATGGACACTTAAATTTTCAGCAACATTCAACACAGTTGATCCCTTCCTTCTTTTGGGAACTTTTTCTTCTCTCCTTATTCTTCTCTGCTAGATCCTTCTCTTCAAGGCCTCTAAGTGTTGTCTTTGTTGAATCTTAGTCCTGGACCCTCTTCCACACATACACATTCTCCCTAGGTAAACTCATCCATTACATTATTTTAAATGCCTTCCACATTTATCTTTCTAATCCTGTCTTCTCCCCATATATTTTACTTAGAATCTCTACATGGATGTCTAATAGACAAGTAAAACTCAACATATCCAAACTTAATATGCTTGATTTTCTTCTTCAAGTCTGTGCTTTTCCTGGTCTTTTTATTGGGAAATAACTTCCATTTAGATGCTTAAGGGAAAAACCTAGGGGTTAATCCTTGGTTTTTCTTTCCTTCACTTATATCAGAATTCCTATTAGCTGTATCTCCAAAATAACTCCAGTTAGCCATTATCTGCTTTCACTGAAAATACACAGTAGCCTCCTATACAGTTTTTCTGCTTTCATTTTTATTCTTCTATAATCCTTTCTTCTCAGAATATCCAGAGTGATCTTCTAGAGCCATTTATTGTCCGTCTGTAGTTTTAAACTCCTGCAATAGCTCCCATCACATTTAATCTATCTTTGTAACCTCTCAAACATCTTCTTCTTCCCAGAGTGCACTCAGCTTCTCTGACCTCTTTTTTTCTTCTTCAAACAAGTCAAACCCATTTCTGCCTCAGAGGCTTTGTACTCTTTCTTCTCTCTGCTAGAATATTCTTTCCATGGCTCATTCCTCTTCATTGTTTAGACTTCATTTTAAATCCCACATCTTTGGAGAGGACTTTCCTGACCATTCTATCTAAGTATGGCCTCCTCCAGATGCTTGCTACCAACTATATTGTTCATAGCTCCTAGCACAACTTGCAAACATCTTGTTCATTTTGCCCCTTCCCACTGAGAACTAAGTTCTCAAGAGTAGGTATTTTTGTTAGTACTGTGTCCTCAGTTCCTACAAGTCTGAGACCTTGGAGGTCCTCAAGAAGTATTTGTTGAATAAATGAATGTTTTTGTTTTCTGGACTCAAACTACTGCTATTGCCTTAAAAACTTTTTTTGGGGGCGCCTGGGTGGCTCAGTCGGTTAAGCATCCGACTTCGGCTCAGGTCATGATCTCGCAGTTCGTGAGTTCAAGCCCCACGTCGGGCTCTGTGCTGACAGCTCATAACCTGGAGCCTGTTTCCGATTCTGTGTCTCCCTCTCTCTCTCTGACCCTCCCCCGTTCATTCTCTGTCTCTCTCTGTCTCAAAAATAAATAAACGTTAAAAAAAATTAAAAAAAAACCGTTTTTTTTGTTTTTCTTTTCTTTTCTTTTTTTTTTTTTTAAAGTAGGCTTCACATCTAGCACGGATCCCAGCACAGGCCTTGAACTCATGACCCTGAGATCAAGACCTGAGCTGAGCTGAGATCAAGAGTCAGACACTTTACCAAGTAAGCCACCCAGGCACCCCTGCCTTTCCCTTATTATATAGCAGTTAATCATCAGTTGGTTTAAGAGTTTTTAAAACTGAGGTACCCTAGTCCTTCTATGTATTACTCAGGCAGTTTTACTTGATCATCTTGATTCTGAATGTCTTGTTCTGTGACATTATTGGTGAGAACTGAACTTGTTTCATGAGAATTTAGCATAATTGAGGCATGCTTATTAGTATTGTGATTAAAGGAGATAGATTCCAGTTTTATTGCCACCTTTTCCTATATCTGTAACCAGAAGAGAGTGCCCCTGTCTTTTATGTTACTGGAAGCAGGTGGACACAGACCCATACGCTATTGGGGTTTTGGGGTGGCTGAATCACCCATCCCTGAGTGAAAGTGTAGGCCTTAAATCTAACAGTTACACATTCATATAATATTAATGAATAGAAAACAATTACTTCATTTCTCACATTTCCTCCTTGCTGATTATCTAAAGTAAAAGAGCCTACTTTAAGACACCTCAGCCTCTTTGTGGGAAGAGGCAGTGTTAAGTGAAAGAGAAAAAAAAGATAATATACACTGTTACTGAATTTGAAGTTATTTTCAATTTAATCTGCATAATTAAGTATAGTTATGTGTCATAACAAACTTGTGTCATTTCATTGCTTTCTTATTATGTAATTTGAATATTACACTGCAACATAAAGGAAATGTGATGAATGATAGCAAGTTAATTTAGTTTTTTCTGTACCTTTTAAGCATAAATCTAAATGAGACTACAGAAATGAAGTTATTACATGATTAGAGAATACTAAAACAAAGTATCTCTTATGCAAGCAGTCATGTTCTTTCCCTTATTAATATCTATAATTATCCATGAAGTAACTTTTTCCCAAGATGAAAGCACACAAGGTTATTGTATTTAGAAACTTACTTCTGAGAGGACAAGGAAATACTCTTCTCTTTGCCAGTCATGGACCAGCCATGAGTCCTTTGTGTCATTGGTTCTATATACACAGGTTTGGGTCTGTTTCCACTCTAACTAATTTAGTGTAACTTACTAATATAAAAGCAAAATAATATACCCCCAAATGAATGTTTAATTGACTTATAGGATGTGCATATTCTCACTTCTAAATATTGCATTGATTTCATTTTTTGTTTACAAAAATTGTATTCCATATTCACATTTCTTTTCTCTCTCTTTTTTTTTGGAGAAAAATACAGTTAATTCTGAGCAACACAAGTGTGAATCTTATCTGTAGATTTTTACAGTTTAGTTCTATAAATGTATTTCCCTTATGATTTTAATATTTTCTTTAACTTAATCATAAGAATACAGTATATAATATATATAAAATACAAAAATATGTGTTAATCAACTGTTTATGTTATTGATAGGGCTTCTGGTCAACATTAGGCTATTAGTTAAGTTTTTGGAGAGTCAAAAGTTATACTTGGATTTTTGAGGTTGTAGTGGTTGGGGCCCCATGCCCCCTGCTCACTTGTTCAAAGGTCAACTCTTTACATAGTTCATTTTGCCTTATTAGAAATCTTTCTGTTTTGGTGCCAGAATCTCAAGGATTATCTTTATACATGTACTGTCCTGCTGTTTTGAGCCTGTATTGCCCAGTAAACTATGGGGCTTGGTAAATGAATCTTAACCCCAAAATGTTGTATGTCACCTTCTCAGAAAGACCTTCCCCACTTCCCTCGTTTCATTACTTGGTTCTCATTGAGAAGCTAGTCTAAAATTACCTTACTTATTGTCTCCTTATATAGAAAGTTAGATATGCCTTCTTTGTTTACTTTGGATCCCCAGTACCCAGACCAAGGACACTTAAGCATTTGTGGAATTAATAAATTAGTTTCTTAATCATCTATAAATAGTGCTTTAAAAAAAAATCTTGCAACAGTGAAACTCATGGTAACCGCTGAAATTGTCAGTCTGCCTGTTTGTTTTCTTTTTTCTACAGAAGACCACTTATTTTAGAGTTTAAACTCTAGCTGTAAATTAGTGGGAGTTGGTAGCCACTCAAGGAAAAGACTTTTATTTTTCTGCCTAATTAAATGAAATTTTCAAAAGGGTTTTTAAAATCTAGCCTTCCAACCACATACCGGTCATTTACTGACATCCATATTTGTCAGAGAATTTCGTCCCACGCTACAAAAATTTCTATTATGGAGGGGGAGTGGGGGAATTAATGGGGGTACTGAAAATTTATTTAGACCAGTTTGATCGGAACCCTGATAAATTTTGGCGTCCTGGGTTTAATAAGACTGTAAGGTCATTTTCAAGCCATGTGTTTTTCTTTGGAAAGTGGTTTTCCTCCCATCAAATCCATTTGTGTACAATTCCACTGTAGAATTCCTCTCTCCCTTACATAATAGACGTTAAGATAAAGCTTAAATCCCTAAATCCTGAGCTTCCCATCATTAGCTCTCACAAAAGGCTAATTCCCGGTATCTGGGTTCGAGGGTTCAAGGAGCCTGTGGTAAACCCTGAAGGTGGCTGCCCAGAGCCCTTGGCCGAGGCCTTCTCTGCTGGAGGTCATGGCTGTGGAGGGTGTCTTGGGCAGGATTCTCCACCAGCCACAGGCTGTCAAGCTTTGAGCCCACACACCTCGCGGCCTGGCGCGGGTAGGCCCGTGGCTCCGCACTCAAAGTCTAACCTAGGTCGAACACCTTCCCCGCTGAGGGGGCGACCAAACCCGGACAGGCGCCGGATGGAGGTACAAAACCTTGGAGGCTGAAGAGGGAAGGGCAGGGAAGGGTCGATTGCCCGTGGAGCTCTAAGCATCCCGCTTTTTCGTGGGTGCAGGGAGCTGAAGCCTTCTGCATCGCAAAGTCCCGCTGAAGCCTTCTTCATCGCAAAGTCCCGGGCATCGTAGCCTCGGATAGCAGCAGCCAACGTCACGGAGAAGGACCGTGACCCGAGCGCGTTCCCCCTTCACTTCCCCAACCATCTCTATTCCCCGCCCCTCCCCTCTTTTCCGCGCACACCCCGCCCCGTGAGCTGCCACGTGAGGGAATCCACTCGTTAGCCTATGGGGGCTAGCTCCGCCCCACGCCCCCGCCTTGCCCCCTGCTCTGCGCGCCGCCACGTGATGCGGCTCACCGCCAGCCAATGGACGCCGGTCTTGCCTCGCGCCCCGCCCCGCGCGCCGTGGCCGTTTGAAGTGACTAATTTCTGTCATATGACTGAGGCGCTCATGGGGGTGGCGGGGCGGCTCTAGGAGCGGGGGCCTAGCAATCGCCCTAAGGAACAACCCTGATCTGGCCGTGGTCAGCATGGCCCCTACGCTGTTCCAGAAGCTCTTCAGCAAGAGGAGCGGGCTGGGCGCGCCCGGTCGGGACGCTCGAGACCCAGATTGCGCGTTCAGGTAGGGCGCTGCGGGGCGGGGGGGGGGCGCGCGGAGCCGATGGCCTTGTGGGCTTGGGGCTCCAGATGTGCAGGGGCCTTCGGTGTTCGTGTCCGCGCGGCATTGCTGCGCGGGTACTTGGACCTGGGCCTCAGTGAGGTGGGGCTGGGCAGCTGGGGACTTGTGCTAGAGGGCTAGAGCGAGGTCCTGCCTCCCCACCACCCCTATCCCTCCGCTGGCCCCTTCCCCCTCCTCCCGGTCTGTTTGTTTATGTCCTGCCCGACTTCCACTCGCGGCTGTGCCTTCCCCACCGACCACCGCGGCCTGAGCGTAGGGTCCACACTCCTTCCTGGAAGCGAGTAGAGTTGGGAGCGGGCTGGGTTGGATCTCAGCCTCCGTCCTCTGGGCTGAGAAGTTCTCCCCTCCTCCTAGCGACCAAGTCGCCCTCTGGGTGTTCCATTCCCCTTACTCGCTGTTGTGGAGAGAGCTGCACGTTTTGGGCAACCTTCTGAGGGTAGAAGACTAGAGGAGCAAGTAGGCAAGGTGCCATTCTTTCAGGTTTCTTGGAAACGAATACTGGAGGTGTGCAGTTGCCGGAACGAGCGATCTTAGTGTTATCGAAGGACAAAGATGAAACCTGAGAGGTTATGGTTACTACTGACTGGACTGATTCAGATGAAGTACGGTCTTAGAATTGACCATCGAATCATCCCGTTAGAATTTACCAAAAATAAGTCTAAAAATTGAAAACGATAGCAAAATCTTTTGTGGTATTACAGGCTTTGTTCATTTTTGGTTGCACTACCTGTTGCTGGCAGAAAAAACTTCGTAGAATTGTAAGATTTAATGTAATAGAAACGTGAATTCAAGGTAAAATTTAGTCTCCAAACCGCATTTGAAGAAGAGGTTATGTCTTTCACATAGCCTTCATAGTTGCTGCGGTGTGGAAACTTGTAAATATAACTGGGCTAAATGTCACGTATCACTCAAACCTGGTAGGACAGCAGAGAGCCCAGTTGTTCAGTAGTAGTAGGAAAAAATGAGAGTCTGTTAAATTTTGCAACAGGCAAAAGTTTGAAATGACTGTACCACACTGGTACAAGGTTTTGATATTCTTAAAATTATTCACTCTCTTTGTAATGCAGGTCACATTATTAAACATTGAGTAATACATGTGGAATTGTATTAAATGGAAAGAAATTCACTGACTTTTAGAGGAAGAAAAATCTCAATATGGACATTTTGGAAAGGTGTTTATTTAGTAAAAGATGTTTTTCTAGGTTTGAGTCTTTTGCACTTGGAAATAAATGCCTTGCCATGCTCATCTAATAACTTTTAAAAAACATTTCTTTCCTGATTTTCTTTTGAAAGATGAAAGTGTAGTCTAGTTAGTACTCCATTGAGACATCCAGTAAATCAGGAGTCAGTAGAAAGCAGGTTGAGAATATTATAAAGGTGACGCTTGATTAGGCTTTCCATTTCTGGGCAAAGATTGACTTTGGGATACTCAGGTTTCCAAGGGTCTCAAGTCACTCACTCGTGAAAAAAAATTTTCGTGTCTATTTTTAAAAAATGTAAAGCCTACTATATAGTTGTGTAATAGTACTTTAGAGTTGCCAAAGCACTTTCTCATTAGTTATCTCATGTGATATTTCACAACAACCTTGTGAGATAGAACAAGTAGCAATATAGATAACTATGTGATCCTTTTTACAGTGGAAGTAAGAATTATGTGTAAGCCCAATAAGTGCAGTACAATTTAGAAATGATTGCTTTTAAAAATAAAATGTGTACAAGTGTAAATGTGAGAAAATGAAAACTGGTTAACATTCACACAGCTAGTAACTTGTAGATCTAGTTAGCCCAGGTATTTTTTTTTTAAACAACTTCACTGGGCTATAATTTACATGCAATGATATTGAGCCATTCTAAGAGCACAGTTCTGTGAATTTTCTTATATGTACACAGTTTTGTACTCACTACCCCAGTGAAGTTTTAGAATACTTCCATCCCCAGAAAGTTCCCTTAAGCCTCTTTGCAGTCCATTCTTAAACTATTGTCACTCAGGGCAGTCCCTTATCTCCTCTAATGACAAAAGGTTTGACTTTTCTAAAATTTCCTATAAATGTGATCATATTGTTTATATAGCCTTTTCTGTCTGGCTTGTTTTAAATCAGAGTGATGATTTTGAGATTCATCTAAGTTGCACTTATCAGTAGTTCTTTCTATTTTGTTGCTGAGTAGTATTCCATTGTATGGATGTACCAAAATATGTTTATCAATTCACTACCAACTGGCAAACATTTGGGTTGTTTCCAGATTTGGGCTGTGATGAACAATGCTGCTATGAACATTTGTGTACAAATCTTTATGCAGACATATGTTTTCATATCTCTTGGATGGTTACCTAGGAGTGGGATTGCTGGGTCACATGCTAGGTATACGCTTAACTTTTTAAAAACTTGGGGTGCCTGGGTCGCTTGGTTAGTTGGTCGTCCAACTCTCGATCTTGGCTCAGGTCATGGTCTCAGGGTCATGAGATCCAGCCCTGCATCCATCTCTGTCCCAACAGCGTGGAGCCTGCTTGGGAGATTCTCTGTCCTTTCTCTCTCTGCCACTCCCCCACTCGTGCCTATGCACTCTCTCTCTCTCGAAATAAATAAGTGACCTTCAAAAAGGAAAGAAATTTTTTTTAAAAATCGCTAAACTTTTCTGAAGCAATTGTACCATTTTGTTTTCCCACCGGCAGTGTGTGAAGTTTACAGTTACTCTATCCTCTCCAAAAGCTGATATTGCTGGTCTTTCAAAGTTTTTTGTTTTTTGGTTTTTTTTTTTGTATTGTAAAAAACACCAACAATATTTACCGTGTTGACCATTTTTGAGTCTTTCTGATTATAGCCATTTTAGTGGATGTAGTGGAATCTTACTGTGGTTTTGATTTGCATTTCCCTAATAACAAATGATGTAACTCAGGTTTTAGAGTAGATTAAAATTTCATTCCAGTGTATCATGCTTTCCTTTCTAGAATCCTTTTTTGGTTTTGTTTTGTTTTAGTCAGCTTAAGTTGTTAAATCTGACTTGGACACTGTTAGCCATTGGCAACTAACCATAGTTCAGCGTCTAGGAGTCAGTTTCTAGAGTTAACAATATACAAGGCACAGTGGTAATAAGTCAGAGTAGGGCTCTAGGATAGGAGAAACTTGTGATATGAAGCTTTAGGAGCCTTAAAATATTGTGTGCTTATCTAAGCTTCTTGAGCTGGAGATGAGTGTGAAAAATATCACAGGGATATTATTTCAGTAATTTGTAGAATTAAAACAATAACTTGTTTCATAGTTTGGAGAATTTGGGGAAGAAGTTTCTTTTAGGAAAATGAATAGTTTTGTTTTCTCCATCACACCACTTTGCAATGGAAGAATTAAGTGTAAGTCCAATAACTATAGTGCATATGAAATGATTGCTTTAATTTAAAAATAAAATTTCTGGGAAGAAGTCTAATTTGGAGAAGAAGTTTGTTTCAGAGCTAAATGTCTGTAGGACATAATTAATGTTTAGTTAAAAAATTCTGTATTTTTGTTTTATTCTTAATATGTGAACTTTTGCTCTTCCTGTCTGTATCAGAAATTCTTACCCTGTTGTAACAATCTCTTAATTGTTCTTTTTTCTGTTCCTCTTGCCTTTCTCCAGACTATTCTCAACGCTTCATCCTTTACAAATGCTAATTCTGATTATGATCAGCATGCAAAGTGTTATAGAATTTAATAGCTGCATTACAGAGTTATTTTAAGGATTCAAAGAGATAAGTCATGGTTAAGTACTTAATGCAGTGCTTATTAGCACATGACATTCAGAAACCAGAAGTTGTTGTGCTATGATGATTCCATGTTTATGTGTAAAACCATTCTGTTTGGGCCCAAACTCCTTAAAGTGGCCGTATATTGTGTGGCTTTTGCAAAGTTTCTAGCCTTGACCTTGTTTTTAAATTAACTTAAGGTCATTTTTAAAAACATAGCCATTATTCTATTATTGTAGATATTTCTTAATATTATCTATTCTTAGGCTATATTAATATTTTCTTAGTTGTTTCAGTATGTCTTTTTACAGTGGCTTTGTTTGGATTAGAATCTTAAAAGGGTCTGTATATTATATTTGCAGTTACGTTGCTTAAGTAATTTTGATTGTATAACATCCCTCTCACCCTTTTAAAATAGGATTTGTTGCTGAAACTGGGTTATTTTTCCTTTAAAATTTCCCACATTCTTTATGTTTGCTTTCTTATGGGTTTCTTTAATTCAGTGCTTCCCAGCAATGTATGTTTTAACCAGTTCCTTCCAGGTTATTCTCATGCTCAAGATTGAGGACCACTGCTTTAGCTTATTATCTATTTCCTGAGAACTGGTAGTTAGATACTTTATTAGATTCAGGTCCAGTTTTTTTTTTTTTTAATAAAAATATACCATAGATGTTTTTCGTATACTTCCTTTCCATTAGAATTACATAGTGTCAAGTTGTCCCCCTTTTAGTGATGCTTAGATTGATGAGTAATTTCACATTGTATCAGCCTTGTTTTTCTATTATAAGATTCTCCTTTCCTTAATGGTTTTAGCATCTTTTGTTGATTATTGTCTGAATCCACTATCTTGTTAGGAATTGTGAAATGGTGATATCCTGATTCTTTAATTCTTCCCACATTTATTTCCTGGAAGAGATTTCTCTTACCACCTATTTGGCTACTCTTTGCTATAGGAAAGGTAACATATATTTGATTGTTTGCCTTTATCATTTGTCAGAATAATTTATAATGAATTGTTCGGTGAAAGTTTTCACTTTAATTTTCATTTTTTGTCATCACAAGCTTCTGGATTTTGATGTATTTTAATTCGTTATAGTCCAAATTGTCCCGTATTTGGCCCACAGAAGACTTTTCAAGTTGATTTCTGTGCCCTTGTGCCATGATCTTTTTAATCTTTGATAACTCTGCTTTCCTTTGGCCTTTTCTTAATCCCCTCTCCCTCTTCTATGATTTTATCACCTTGGACATGTTTTAGATTCTCTGATGTGCTATGCTGTCCTATTCTCTGTTCTTGACATAGTCGTGTATATCTTTTTTGATTGGCATTTTTTTAGTGATCATCTGGACTTATCCTAATTGTCCTTCCTCCGGGAAGCTTTTTCTGATTTCTCCCAGACTGAGGTGGGTTTCACTGCAGTTTTCTCCCATAGCTTAATGCATTTCCTGCTGTGATATCTGTTAAAATTGTCATTATGTGTCCATATCTCTCTTTTTTGCTTGCTTGGGTTCTCTTCAACTTCAAGGTAGATTTAGAGTTAGAACCCTGTAGAGCCGCCTGTTGGATTGTTTGTGGGAAACAGATACCTAGGTTTCTGCCTGGAGCCTTTAGATTGGTGCCATTTTTTGAGGGAGAAGATACAAGATTGTAGAGGCATGTTTTGACTAGTGTATCAGCAGCAGCTTTCCCGCCCTTATTCTGTATCATAAGGCATGATTTATATTCATCACAGCTCTTTTTACAACTTACCATCCATCTCCCCCAAGTTCACATTGTTGTGCCAATATACAGCACAGTGCCTGAACATATGCTTAGTAAATATTTGTAGAATGTATGTATGAAATAATTTCAAAGGCAGAGGGAGAGTCAAAAGTTCTATTTTGGACATTTGGTCTAGTTTTACTTGCCACTGAGATATCCACTTCGAGATGTCCAGTTGACAGTTCAATGAAGTAAATCGAGAATTCATGGCAGAGGTTGATTCACAATAGAGTTGTGACTGGAGATAGGAATTTGGATTTATGGTCAATATTAAAACTAAGGGGAGGGATGAGATCATCTAGGAAAAGGTGTAGATTGGGTATTGGAAAGAACAGGGCTTTGCTCTGAGGAAATTTTAAAAGTACAGATGTAGGAGAGGAAAGTCTTTTCTACAGAAGAAAATGGCACGAGAAACCATGGGAAAGCCAGGGGTGTGTGGTGTTAGGAAAGCTCCAAGGGGGAAGTGTTTGAAAAAGGATGGTATGATGAACTCTTTTGTATGCTGGTTGCTGACAGGTCTTGTGAGATGACAAAGAGAAAAGTATCTATTGGATTTGTCATGTTGGAGATAGTTAGTGACCTTAATTTTTTTTTTTTTTTTTTTTTGAGATGAGCATGTTTAGGGGAGAAAGAGAGATGTGGAGTAAATGAGGTGAAAAATGGCTTCACTGCTAATGCTTTTTATTTTTGTAGGCGAAACCTTCTTTAATGCTTTGTTATTTTTTCACTTTCAGTATTCTGATTTTGTGTCACATTTTAAGCTTCTGAAGTTCTTAAGCTGGCTTTTTAATGTCAATGTTTGTAAGAATTGCATTTGAGAAATTTTGGTTTTTTTCACTGTGCTTTCTAAATATTTGCTGCATTTACAAGGGCTTTTGTTATTTAAAAAATACCACTTTTCCATAAATCGTACCTTTTAATTCTATATTAGAAATAGTAGAAAGTTTTAATATTCTTTACAGAGAATCCTGTGGGATCATACTTTTCTTATTAAAGCGAGAAGCTGAGAATTGTAAGTAATTACATGTTAATGCTCTTTGGCAGTAATATTTGGTCCTAAGAGTCTAACTTTGCAGAGAATTGCAAACATATTTTATTGTTAACTTGTTTTGCTTTTCTGTCTCTAAGTAGTAGTATTAGATTTATTTTTCAGAACCATGTTTACTGAAGGAAAATAGGTGATTGAAATACAGCTTCAGTATTCAGATTGTAAAACTTGGACCTCAAAGGGACATTTTAAGATAGAGGTGTAGGAAGATCCTGAACTCACCTTCTCTCACTGGACACAGCAAATCTATAGCTACATTTGAAATAACTTCCTCTGAAAAAGTTCTGAAAACCAGACAAACAGTTCTTCCACAGCAAAGAACAAAAGGGCCACATTGAGATAAGTAGGAGAGGCAGAGATAACACTCTTGCCAGAAATCCCAGCCCAGGTACACTGACCTGCAATCAGGAGGGATCTTAAAAAATCTTTCCCCTGGGGAGCAAGTGTTTTGTGCTCCACATCAGGTACCCCAACCCTTGGATTCTGCACCATAGAAACAAGTCCCCAAAGTGTAAGACCAGTGGAGACTATGTCCAGGAGAACCATAGAACTGTAGGAAATGGAGAACCTCCTCTTAAAGGTCTTGCAGGCAGACTCACTCACCCTAGGAGCTAGCAAAAAATGAGCAGATTGAAAAGCACCTGGACCATATGTGAAGGAGAAAGTCTTAGTTTTTATTCTTAAAGGGACTGCCAGAAGGGCAGGAATCTGTTGGTACTCTCTCTGGCCACAGAATTGCTGGTGGGTGCTATTTTTGTCATCTCAGTCTCTCTTGTAAATGCCAGCATTTGTGAGCACCACTTTGGCAACGTCCTAACCTGTTAGTGCAGGTGGGTGTGCTCCACCCCCCATGTGCCATATCACAGTCAGCCTGCAAGCATCTCACACCCCCTGAGCTGCAGCTGCACTATAGCTGGCTGGGCAAGTACCCTGCCCCTCTGTGCCACAGCTGTCTGGGTAAGTACACCCCACTCCCCACATTGTAGCTGCAGCTTTGTCATATCCAGATGTTGTATTCAGCCCACATGGGGGGTGCCCGTTAAGTGCCTAGCTCTGGTTGCCGGGTGGAAGGGGGATTGAGCTTCTGGGCCCCACATGTCATTTCTTACAAAAGGCCATTTCTTTAAGACTGTGAGAGGTAGCTATTTCACCTAATGTGAAGAATTAGAATTGGGTAAAATGAATAGACAGAAAAATATGTTCTAGACAAAAGAACAAGACAAAATCTCAGAAAAAGACTTTACTGAGGTGGAGGTAAGTAATCTACTTGATAAAGAATTCAAAGTAATGATTATAAATATGATCACTAAACTCAAAAGGGAAATGAATGAACACAGTGAAAACTTCAAAAAATATACAAAATATATTTTGTATAAAATATACAAAATATACAAAAAATATACAAAAAATATACAAAGAAAGGAGCAAAAAGAAGTCACAGAGTTGAAGAATACAGAAACTGAACTGGAAAATATATTAGAGGAGTTTATCATCAAACTGGATGAAGCAGAAGAATGGATCAGTGTGCTAGAAGACAAGCAACGCAAAGTTACCTAGACAGCAGAAAAGAATTTTAAAAAGTGAAGATGCCTTAAGGGAACTTTGCAACAACATCAAGCAGAATAACATCCACGTTATAGGGATCCTAGAAGGAGAGAGAGAAAGGAGCAGAACAATTGCTTGAAGAAATAATGGCTGAAAACTTACTCATTCTGGGTTAGGAAACAGACACCCAGGCCCAGGAATCCCAGATAATTCTAAATAAGATAAAGAGATCACACTGAAACACATTATAATTAAAATGTCAAAAGTTAAAGAGAGACTTAAAAGCAGCAAGAGAAAAACAACGCTTTCTATAGGAGGGAAACCCCATAGTACTAGAGGCAGATTTTTCAGCACAAACTTTCTAGGCTAGAAGAGCATGGTGTGACCTATTCAAAGTACTGAAAGGAGAAAACATGCAATTAAGAATTCACTACCTAGCAAGGTTATCTTTAAAAAAATTTTTTTTAAATGTTTATTTATTTTGAGGGAGAGAGAGAATGCGAGCAGGGGAGGAGCAGAGAGAGAGGGAGATACAGAATCTGAACAAGGCTCCAGGCTCTGAGCTGTCAGCATAGAGCCCGATGTGGGGCTTGAACTCACGAATCGCGAGATCATGACCTGAGTTGAAGTTGGATGCTTAACTGACTGAGTCACCCAGACGCCCCAAGGTTATATTTTAGAATAGGATTTTTTCCAATAAGCAAAAGCTGATAGAGTTCATTACCAGCAGCCAGCTTTATAAGAAATGCTGAAGGGATTTCTTTAAGGGGAAAATAAATGGCTAATTAATTATGATAAAAATTAATGATAAACATAGTAAAGCTAAAATCTCATTGGAAAATATAAATATATAGTAAAGGTAGTGGCTTAATCACATAAAACTAGTATGAATATCAAGAGATGAAACTAAGACTACAATAACTTACTCAGGGATACATAAAATAAAAATGTGTAAGCTGCAATATCAAAAACATAAAACATTGTGGAAGAATAAAAATGTACATTTTTGGAATATATTCAAATGTAAGTTAATATCAACTCAAAATAGACTGTTGTGTAGAGGATGTTATATGAGAACTTCATGGTAACCACAAAGCAAAACCTTGTAGTAAACGTATAAAAGAAAATGAGAAAGGAATGTAAACATAACAATAAGAAATTATCAAGAAAGTTACCAAGAGTGAAGAAAAAAAGAGAAGAACAGAGAGGAATTACAAAAACAGCCATAAAAACAGTTAATAAAATGGCAATAAATACACACCTATCAATAATTACTTTAAGTGTAAATGGACTAATTTACCAACCTGAAGACATAGAGTTGCCCAGAGGATTTTAAAAAAGACTTATCTGTATGCTGCCTATAAGAGACTCACTCCAGAATAAGGACACACAGAGACTGAAAATAGAGGGATGGAAAAAGATATTCCATGCAAATGGAGATGAAAACAAAGCTGATGTAGTTGTCCTTCTATCAAAATGGACTTGAAAACAAAGAATGTAATAAAAGACAGGAGCAATGCATAATGATAAAGTGGTTAATTTAGCAAGAAGATACAGCATTTATAAACGTATATGTGCTTGGCATAGAAGCACTAAAATATATAAAGCAAGTATTGAAAGACTTGATGAGAGAAATTGACCACAGAATAATAGTAGGCAACATTAATGCCCCACTTATGTCAATGGATAGATAATCTAGACGATACTGATAAGGAAACATTGGTTTTAAATGATATGTTAGACCAGATGGACTTAATAGATATATAGAGAGAACATGCCATCCAAAAGTTGCAGAATACACATTCTTGTCAAGTCCACATGAAACATTTTCCAGGATAGATCACATTAGGTCCCAGAACAACTCTGAATAAGTTCAAGAAAATTGAAAGCATATAAGCATTTTTTTCAACCACAGTAATATAAAACCAGAAATCAATTACAAGAAGAAAAATGGAAAAACCATAAAAATGTGATTGAGGAAATCAAAGGAGAAATAAAAGAATATCTAGAGACAAATGAAAACCGAAATATGATATACCAAAATCTTTGGGATGCAACAGAAGTGGTTATAGAAGGGAATTTCATAGCAATAAAGACCTGACTCAAGAAACATGAAAAATCTCAAACAATCTAACTTTACATGTAAAGGAAATAGAAAAAAAAGAACAAGTGATACCCAAGTAAGTAGAAGGAAGGAAATAATAAAGATCTGAGTGGGTATCAATGAGGTGGAGACAAAAAGACAATAGAAAAGATCAGTGATGCTAAGAACTGGTTCTTTGGAAAGATAAAAATGACAAACATTTAGCTAGATTTCCTAAGAGAAAAAGATGGCTCACGTGAATGAAATCAGAAATGAGAGAGAAGTTACAACTGATATTACAGAATGCAAAAAATCAGAAAAAAACTACTGTGAACAATTATACATCAATAAATTGAACAACCTAGAAGAGATGGATAAATCCCTAGAAGCTTACAATCTTCCACTTGGATCCTTGGGCTGTTTCCATATCTTGGCTATTGCAAATAATGCTGCCATAAACAGGGGTGCACGTATCCCTTTGAATTAGTATTTTTGTATTCTTTGGGTAAATAACCAGTAGTGCAGTTGTTGGATCATAGGGTAGTTCTATTTTTAACTTTTTGAGGAACCTCCACTGTTTTCCAGAGTGGCTGAACCAGTTTGCATTCCCCAAAACAGTGCAGCAGAGTTCCCCTTTCTCAGCATCATGGCCAACACCTATTGTTTCTTGTGTTGTTGATGTTAGTCATATGACAGGTATGAGGTGATATCTTACTGTTGTTTTGATGTGCATTTCCCTAATGATGAATGATGTTGAGCATCTTTTCATGTGTCTGTTGGCCATCTGTATGTCTCCTTTGGAGAAATGTCTTTTCATGTCTTCTACCTATTTTAAGTTGGATTATTGGTTTTTTGGGTGTTAAGTTTTATAGGTTCTTTATATATTTTGGATGCTAACCCTTTATCAGATATGTCATTTGCAAATATCTTCTCGCATTCTGTCAGTTGCCTTTTAGGTTTGCTGATTGTTTCCTTAGCTGTTGATTGTTTTGTTGATTGTGTTATTTTTAAAATTATTTTTAATGTTTATTTTTGAGAGAGAGGGAGAGAGTGCAAGCATGAGCAGGGGAGAGGCAGAGAGGGACAGAGGATCTGAAGTGGGCTCTGCACTGACAGCAGTGAGCCTGGTGTGGGGCTTGAACTCATGAACTGCAAGATTCTAAACCTGAGCTCTAAACCCAGGTGAATAAAAGTGGTGAGAGTGGGCCTCCTTGTCTTCTTCCTGAACTTAGAGGAAAAGCTATGTTTCCCTTTCTAAGGATGATGGTAACTCTGGGTTTTTTATAGATGGTCTTTATTATGTTAAGGTATGTTTCCTCTAAACCTGTTTTGTTGAGAGTTTTTTTTTTTTTTTTATTACGAATGGATGTTGTACTTTGACAACTGGTTTTTCTGCATCTATTGTAATGATCATGTGGCTTTTATCTTATCTCCTGTTGATGTGATGTATCACACTCATTGATTTGTGAATATTGAAACACACTTGCAACCCCTTGACTGTGGTGATTTTTAAAATGAATTGTTGAATTTGGTTTGCTGGTGTTTTACTGAGAATTTTTGCATCTATGTTCATTAGGGATATTGGCCTGTAGTTCTCCTTTTTAGTGGTATCTTTTATCTGGTTTTGGTATCAGGGTAATGCTGACCTCAGAATGAATTTCAAAGTTTTCCTTCCTCTTCTAATTTTTGGAAGAGTTTAAGAAGAATAGGTGTTAGCTCTTTTTTATAGCTGTCTAGTCCTGGACTTTTGTTTGTTGGGATTTTTTGTATTACTGACTCAGTTTCTTTTCTGGTCATTGGTTGGTTCGATTTTCTGTTTCCTCCTGTTTAAGTTTTGATAGTTTGTATGTTTTTACCCTTTTCCTCTAGGTCATCCAATTTGTTGGCATATAGTTTTTCATAATATTCTCTGTTTGTTTTTCTACAGTGTTGGTTATTTCTTCTCTCTCATTTGTGATTTTATTTGAGCCCTTACTCTTTTTCTTGAAAAGTTTGGCTGGAGCTTTATTAATTTTATTGATTTTCTTTTTTTTTTCCCAAAGAACCAGCTCCTGGTTTCACTGATCTGTTGTATTGTTATTTTAGTTTCTGTGTGATTTATTTTTGCTCTCATCTTTATTGTTTTCTTCATTCTGCTGGTTTTAGGTTTTTTTGTTGTTCTTTTTCTAGTTTGTTGAGGTATAAGGTTAAGCTGTGTGTTTGAAATTTTTCTTGCTTCTTAAGGTAGGCCTGTGTTGTATAAACTTCGCTCTTAGAACCACTTTTGCTGCATCCTAGAGGTTTTGGACTGTTGTGTCTTCATTTTTATTTGTTTCCATATATTTTTTTTTATTTCTTCTTTGTTTCTTTGTTGACTCATTCATTGTTTAGTAGCATGTTATTTAACCTTCATGTGTTTGTGATCTTTCTCGATTTTTTCTTGTGGTTGACTTCTAGTTTCATAGCATTATGGCCAGACAATATGCATAGTACGATTTCACTCCTCTTTAATTTGTTGAGCTTTGTTTTGCGGGCTAATGTGTGAGCTGTTCTGGAGAATGTTCTGTGTGTGTTTGAATAGAATGTGTATTATGCTGTTTTGCAATGGAATGTTCTGAATATATTTGTTAAATTCATCTGTTCCAGTGTGTCATTGAGAGCCATTGTTTACTTGTTGATGTTCTGTTTAGATAATCTATTAATGTAAGCAGGGTGTTAAAGTCCCCTAGCATTATTGTATTATTATCAACTAGTTCCTTTATTTTATTTATTTTTTATTAGCTGTTTTATGTATTTAGGTGCTCCTCTGTTGGTTGAGTGCATTAATATTTACAGTTGTTAGATCTTCTTGTTGGATTATCTTCTTTATTGTTATATAGTGTCCTTTTTTGTCTCTTGTTACTGTCTTTGTTTTGAAGTCTATTTTGTTTGATATAAGCCTTGTTACTCTGGTTTCTCTTTGATACATATTTCCATGATAGATGTTTCTCCATACCCTCACTTTAAATCTGCAGGTGTATATAGTCTAAAATGGGTCTTTTGTAGGCAGCATATAGATAGGTCTTGTTTTTTTTAATCCATTTTATCACCGTGTGTCTTTTGAGGGGAGCATTTAGTCCGTTTACATTCAAAGTAATTATTGCTAGTTATGCATTTATTGCCATATTATTGCTTATTTTGTGGTTTCTGTAGATTTTTTTCATTTCTTGTCTTTATTTCATGGTTTTTTGATTTTTAAGTGATATATTTTGATTGTTTTCATTTTATTCTTTGCATATTTATTAGTGGTTTTTGACAAATGGTTACCGTTAGTTTTTTATATAACCTCTAATGCATATAGCAGTCTATATAATAAGTTGACGGTCATTTAAGTTTGAACCCATTCTTTCCTTTTCTCCCCATGTTTTAAGAGTATGTTATTGTATTTTTTTTAATGTTTATTTACTTTTGAGAGAGAGAGAGAGAGAGAGAGTGCGCTAGCAGGGGAGGGGCAGAGAGAGAGAGAGAGACACACAGAATCTGAAACAGGTTCCAGGCTCTGAGCTGTCAGCACAGAGCCTGATATGGCGCTTGAACTCAGGAATGGCAAGATCATGACCTGAGCCAAAGTTGGATGCTTAACCGATTGAGCCACTCATGTGCTCTTGTTATTGTATTTAAAAAAAATTTTTTTTTTACATTTATTCATTTTTCTTGAGGGAGGGATGGGGGGGAGAGAGAGAGAGAGAGAGAGAGAGAGAGAAAGAGAGAGGATGAGTGGGGTAGGGGCAGAGAGCAAGGGAGAGAGAATTCCAAGCAGGCTCCACGCTGTCAGTGAAGAGCCTGACACGGGGCTTGAACTTATGAAACATGAGATCATGACCTGAGCTGAGATCAAGAGTCAGATGCCCAACTGACTGAGCCACCCAGGTGCCCCATATTATATTTTATATCCTTTTTTTTAATGAGTTCCTTGACTGATATTTTTTTTTACAAAAAGAGTAATTCATTTTTACTACTTTTGTGTTTCCTACTTCTATATTGTCACTTTTGGTCTCTTTTCCATTGAAAGAGTCCCTTTTAATATTTCTTGCAGAGCTGGTTTGGTGGTCATGAACTCCTTTGGTTGTTGTTTGAGAAATCTCTCTCTTATTTTATTCTGAATGAAAGCCTTGCTGGCTAGAGTAGCTTTGGTTGCAGATTTTTCCCATTCAGCATATTGAATATATCATGCCACTCCCTTCTGGCTTGCTAAATTTCTGTTGAGAAATTTCCTCCTAGCCTCATGGGTTTTCCTTTGTAAGTTAAGGCCTCTTTTGTCTTGCTGATTTAAAATTTTTTTATCACTATATTTTGCAAATTTAATTATAACATGCCTTGGTATGGGTCTGTTTTTGTTGATCCTGTTGGGGGGTTCTCTGTGACGCCTTGATCTGGCTATGTTTCCTTCCCCAGATTATAGCTCTTCTTTAAATAAATTTTCTGCCACCTCCTTTCTCTTTTTCTGGAACTTCTCCTATAACATGAATGTTATTACATGTGGTGGTGTCAACTGAGTTCCCTAAGTCTGTTCTCATTTTGCACAGTTTTTTTCTGTCACTTTTGTTCACCTTGATTACTTTCCATTACCTTGTCTTCTAGGTCAGTTATTTATTCTTCTGCTTCTTCCATCCTCCTCTTGATTTCATCAAGCGTGTTGCTCATTTCATTGATTGTGCCCTCTCTCCTGTGTTGTTTTTTTATATCTGTGTTAAGAGTCTCACTCATTTCTTGAAGTCTTTTCTGGAGTCCAGTCAGTATTCTTATGATCATTGTTTTCATTTCTTTATCAGGCATGTTACTTATATCTCTTACTCTTATATCGCTCGCTGTGACCTTGTTCTGTTCTTTCATTTGGGATAAATTTCTCTGTCTCCTTATTTTGTCTGCATCTCTGTGTTAAAGAAAGTCAGCTGTGTCTTCTCATCTTGAAAGTAGTGACTTTATGAAGAAAAGGTCCTGGAATGCCCAGCAGTGCAGTGTCTCTTCTTTATCAGAGCCTGGCTTTCAGGAGAGTATCCTAAGTGTGTTGCTTATTCCCTGCTGTTGTGCCTGAGTCACATTTCCTTTCATTGCAGTCTCTGCGCTGACTCTGGCTGTTGTGGGCTGTACTTTTTCTCTGTGGTGTCATTGGGACTCAGGCAGGTCAGCTCTGGGGTGGCATGCAGCTCTTGGGAGCAGGGCGGCAGTGTTAGCAAAATTTGCAGCAGGCTACTAGTCCTGTGCTGGACCCTCTGAAGTACTGAGGTGTCTGGGCCCTGTGTGCCAGGGTGGCCAGGGGAATGTGCCTGTGTGACACACAAGAAAGTGGCTGAGGGTGAACAGCTGGGTGCAGTGGGATGGATGCACACAGTGCACAGTGACAGCTGTGCACTAGGCCTGCTGGATGGGGTGCCCCTTCAGCTTTAACAAAATTTGTCCTGAGCCCAGGGCTGAGGCCAGTAGGCTTGGAGTGGGCAAATTCTCCTTAGAACTTGTGAGCATGGTACGCTGCTAGCAGGTTAGGTAGCAAGTGTCTGTGCAGCCCTGCTTCTCGCGTATGCCTCTGTGCTTATACTGTGGTCCGGGAGAGGAAAATGGCACCTGCTACCTCTCTCATTTTCAGAGAAGTCCCCCAACACACTCAGAAATAATTGTGAAGAGATCTGTGTCCTCTTTGCCCCAGTGTTGTGTAAATTGCCATTTCTTTGGTTGTTGTTGTTGCTGTTGCCTCTCTGTGTAGGCTGCTGTCTCTTTAAGGGTGATGACTGGGCTATCACTTGCCTTTTGGGCTCACTCAGTGCTGAGTCAGCTGACCTCCAAAGCTCCAGGTTCTTAGCCTCAGTGGTTCTTACTAACTCACTGAGTTCAGCTCCTCTGACTTTTAAAGCCAGGCATTATGGGGATTAGTTTTTCCTGTGTGCGCTCCCTGGTGAGAGGGCCAGTTTCTCTGCCCTCTGTGCTCGTGCAGCTCCCTGCCTTCTGTGGGCAGCCTCCCTCCACCTTCCTGACCTTCTTAGCCTTTCAGATGCACTTGCTTCTCTATATTTAGTTGTGGAGTTTGTTCTGTCAGTCTTCAGGTGCTGTCTGGTTTATTGACTTGGATGTGGATAGTATCTAGTTGAAAACGTGGAAGGGGCTCAGCTCAGGGTCCTCTTACTCTACCATATTCCCATGCCCCCTTTCTATTTCATAAGGTTCTATTATGTTTTGAGAATAAAGATATTAACTAAAGTATGAAGTATGCATGGTAAAATTTCAAGGCTACACATCTAAATGAATAAAAGTAGAGTGTGTAAATTCCAAATTATTAGAGTGAACATAGAATATAGAAAGAGAACTAAAAAGAATGTAAGAAGGGGTATGAAAAAGAACATAAGTTACAGAACAAGTACAAAGCAATAGAATCATGTAGTAGAAATAAATTCCAGCACATTATAAAAACCACATTAAGTGAAAGCAGACTAAATAATGCAGAGAAGACAAAAATTTGTTGGACTGGAAAAAATAATATCTATCTGTATCTGCTGCTTAAAGAGCATATATTCAAGATATACAAATATAGAAAGATTGAAAGCAAAAAAAAAAAAAACAGAAAAAGATACTGAGACAAAAAGAAAGCTGATAACTGCAGTCACATCAGTTAAAATAGACATGAAAATTATTAATGATAAATGTAATGATAAAAGGTTAACTCACCAAGAAGAGTATTTTTGGAAATACATGAAGCAGAAATGTCCAGGAGAAATGGACACATCTACTATAGTGGGTGATTTTTTTATTTTTATTTTTTGTGTGTGTGTGAGAGAGAGAGCGGGGGGGGGGGGGGTGGAGAGAGAAAGCATGAGCAGGGGATGGGCAAAGAGAGGCACAAAATCAGTATAGAGCCTGATTAAGGGCTCGAACTCCTGAACTGTGAGATCATGACCTGAGCTGAAGTCAGGTGCTTAACCGACTGAGCCACCCAGGAGCCCCATAGTAGGTGACTTTTAAACATATCTCTTCTAGTTATTGAAGGTCTAGCCACTCTAGACCTTCTTGGCCTCTCTAGAAGTAGCAAAAAAAGGTTAAGAATAAAAAAGATTCTGGGGGCGCCTGGCTGGCTCTGTGAGTGGAGCATGGACTCGTGATCTTGCGGTTGTGAGTTCAAGCCCACTTTGGGTGTAGAGATTACTTAAAAATAAAATCTTAAAAACAAAAAGATTTTGAAAACAAAATCAACATGAAACTAGCAATTAGAGGAAACACATTTTTTCCCCTGACATTCATAGAGCAGTTAGGGAAACAACTTATGAGTCAGGGAAAAGAAAACCTAAATGGAAATTTAAAGTAACTAGAATTGAATTATAATAAATACCATATTACAAAACTTGGATGTAGCTAAAGCTGCAGTGACAGTAATTTATAATGTTTACATAAGAGAAGAAGGAACGGTTCAAAATATGACTTGAGTGTTCTACTTAAGGAGTTAGAAAGGAGAAAACAGAATAAACTTGAAAAAGAAATAACACAGACAGCAAAAGGAAATCAAAGGCATCAAAACTGGCAAGGATGAAGTCAAGCTTTCACTTTTTGCAGATGACATGGTATTATACATGGAAAACCTGGTGGACTCCACCAAAAGTCTACTAGAACTGATACATGAATTCAGTGAAATCGCAGGATACAAAATCAATGTACAGAAATCAGTTGCATTCTTATACACTAATAATGAAGCAACAGAAAGCCAAATAAAGAAACTGATCCCATTCACAGTGGCACCAAGAATCATAAAATAACCTAGGAATAAACCTAACCAAAGATGCAAAAGATCTGTATGCTGAGAACTATAGAAAGCTGATGAATGATGGCACAAAAACAGACACATAGACCAATGGAATAGAATAGAAACCCCAGAACTAGACCCACAAACGTATGGCCAACTAATCTTTGACAAAGCAGGAAAGAACATCCAATGGAAAAAAGACAGTCTCTTTAACAAATGGTGCTGGGAGAACTGGACAGCAACGTGCAGAAGGTTGAAACTAGACCACTTTCTCACACCATTCACAAAAATAAACTCAAAATGGATAAAGGACCTGAATGTGAGACAGGAAACCATCAAAACCTTAGAGGAGAAAGCAGGAAAAGACCTCTCTGACCTCAGCCGTAGCAATCTCTTACTCGACACATCCCCAAAGGCAAGGGAATTAAAAGCAAAAGTGAATTACTGGGACCTTATGAAGATAAAAAGCTTCTGCACAGCAAAGGAAACAACCAACAAAACTAAAAGGCAACCAACGGAATGGGAAAAGATATTTGCAAATGACATATCGGACAAAGGGCTAGTATCCAAAATCTATAAAGAACTCACCAAACTCCACACCTGAAAAGCAAATAACCCAGTGAAGAAATGGGCAGAAAACATGAATAGACACTTCTCTAAAGAAGACATCCGGATGGCCAACAGGCACATGAAAAGATGTTCAGCGTCGCTCCTTATCAGGGAAATACAAATCAAAACCACACTCAGGTATCACCTCACGCCAGTCAGAGTGGCCAAAATGAACAAATCAGGAGACTATAGATGCTGGAGAGGATGTGGAGAAACGGGAACCCTCTTGCACTGTTGGTGGGAATGCAAATTGGTGCAGCCGCTCTGGAAAGCAGTGTGGAGGTTCCTCAGAAAATTAAAAATAGGTCTACCCTATGACCCAGCAATATCACTGCTAGGAATTTACCTAAGGGATAAGGAGTGCTGATGCATAGGGGCACTTGTACCCCAACGTTTATAGCAGCACTTTCAACAATAGCCAAATTATGGAAAGAACCTAAATGTCCATCAACTGGTGAATGGATAACGAAATTGTGGTTAACGAAATTCACAATGGAATACTACGTGGCAATGAGAAAGAATGAAATATGGCCTTTTGTAGCAACGTGGATGGAACTGGAGAGTGTTATGCTAAGTGAAATCAGTCATACAGATAAAGAAAGATACCATATGTTTTCACTCCTATGTGGATCCTGAGAAACTTAACAGAAGACCATGGGGGAGGGGAAGGGAAAAAGAAGTTAGGGAGGGAGCCAAACCATAAGAGACTCGTAAAAACAGAGAACGAACTGAGGGTTGATGGGGGGTGGAAGGGAGGGGAGAGTGGGTGATGGGTATTGAGGAGGGCACCTGGTGGGCTGAGCACTGGGTGTTGTATGGAAACCAATTTGACAATAAATTTCATATTAAGAAAATAATAAAAATTTAAAAAATTAAAAAATATAAGAGCCCCAGAATTAATGAACTAGAAAATGAATGTGCAAGAGAAAATGACACTTAGTTTTTTGAAATAGGCAAAACCTGCTAAAAATAATAAAAATAAACAAGCCATAGATAACTAATCTAAGAATAAGAAATGGAATCTATCTATAGATACATTGAAGTTGAAAAGGTAAGAGAATGTTAGCAAAATATTTATGTAGTGCTTTATGATGTTTCAGGAATTGTTTTAAGGACTTCAGATATATTACTTCATTTAATTGTAGAAACAGCTTTATGAGGTAGGTGACATTACCCTCCTTTTATAGATGAGAAAACTGAAACACCAAGGTATTAGTAACTTGCTCAAAACCTAATAGGTTTTGAGAGAGAATTAAGAACCCAGACCCTGAAACCTCATTGTTCTTTGTTGTTTGGTGGTAGTACCTGTGCCAAGTAATTAAATCTCGGTGTCTGCATTTCATTATCTGTTAAATGTAACTAATACTTCACTAGTTCATTGGAAAGATTGAATGAGTTAGGATATGTAAGGCAATTTCAACAGTGTCTGCTCATTGAATTATATAAGTGTTATTTTAATTATTAAAGGAGGAAGACTACATAATTAGCAGATGCAGACTTCATAAAATACAACTTCCATTTATGATACACACTCTTAGCAAACTAAGAACAGAATTCACTAATCTGGGTAACTTTTGGTTGGTGAGGGTATCTGCTGATTCCACAGCCAGAATATTTGGGGCAAGAACAGTGCAAGCTGATTGGCATTAGTTTGGCAATGGCCAAAAGTTGGATGGTGCCAAATATTAACAAGAACGTGGAGCAGTAAGAATCCCTGTATAGTATACATTGGTACAAAACAACTTTGGAAAACAATCTGGCATTATTTAGTGACGTAGAAAATACTCACTTTATGACCTAGCAATTCCATTCTGTGGCATATTTGTTTACTCCTCACCAAATTTCATACACCCTTCCGTATTTCACAGTTCTTGTAGGCATACAACGCCATGTGACTCTTGTGGCAAATTTGGTGTAAATACTATTTACTTGTATTGTTTCTGGCCTGAAGGTTGAAGGATAGTGTGAGTTCTTCATGCTGTTATCTGCCATGGAAATAGCCCATATTCCTAACTCTACCTGTTGGAAGGAAGCTTCTTTAGAGAGCCAAGAGATGGATATATACTGGAACGTTAATAGGAACTGGAATGGTAAAATTTCTGGGATGTAGTGTAGAAGCTGTAGAGTAGGAGAGTTATTGTTTCTAGAGTCATAGACCCGTCAAGTGGCTGTAATAATGATTTTGCAGGTAAGCAATTTCTTCTTTTCAGATTAATTGGCTGGGAGCCTATCATTAGAGCTTTGAATTTATATTTACTTTTCTGGTTTTGTAATTAAGATGTAGAAATTTAGTTTCTGTAAATTTTTTTTTTAAAGTTCATTTATTTTGAGAGACAGAGAGCATGCGAGCAGGGGAGGAGCAAACAGAGTGAGAGAGAGGATCCTAAGCAGGATCTGTGCTGTCAGCACAGAGTCTGATGTGGGGCTGGAAAACACCAACCATGAGATCACAACCAGAGCCAAAATGAAGAGCTGAATAGATGCTTAACTGACTTAGCCACTCAGGTGCTCCAGAAATTTAGTTTCTAACTTTTAATTTAGTTTTATAATTTTTTTTCCTAGTTTTTTCGTATTGTTTTGTTTTACTTTTATATTGGATTTTTGGGAGCCAGCATGGCTTACAAAAATGGAAACTACCCAAAGCATGATAACACTGTATCAGTATAGTTTTCCACTATATTTATATTATAATGTGTTTTCTATACTTTGCCTTGATATGCTTGCATTAAAATATCTTATATTTAGATGATGTTCAAATTCAATCTTAGGTATAGTAGGAAGTAGTTTTCAACTATAGCTATTCTTTAAAAAATTTTTTTTTTAACGTTTATTTATTTTTGAGACAGAGAGAGACAGAGCATGAACAGGGGAGGGTCAGAGAGAGAGGGAGACACAGAATCTGAAACGGGCTCCAGGCTCTGAGCTGTCAGCACAGTGCCCGACGCGGGGCTCGAACTCACGGACCGCGAGATCGTGACCTGAGCCAAAGTCGGCCCCTCAACCGACTGAGCCACCCAGGCGCCCCAACTATAGCTATTCTTTAAAACCATTAGGGAAGTTTTAAAAAAATTCTGATGAGGGGTGCCTGAGTGGTTCAGTTGGTTTAGCGTTCACCTCTTGATCTCAGCTCAGGCAGGTCATGATCTCAGTTTGTGAGATCAGGCCCCTTATTGGGCTCTGCACTGACAGTACAGAGCCTTCTTGGGATTCTCTCCCTTTCTCTCTGTCCCTCCCTCACTTGTGTGCACACAAGGTCTCTTTCTTTCAAAATAAATAAATAAACTTAAAAAAATAAATACATAAAAAATACATAAAAAGATTCTGATGTTAAGGCCCTCCTCTGTACCAGTTTTATGATTCTAATATATAGCTCTGGGGTTGAGGATCATTGAACAAGAAAAAAAGATGAAGAAGAAAAGTGGATGTCATTGGCTGGATACTCCAGGGATATAGGGCCTAGTGATGATACCATACACCTTAGAAAAACAACCAAAAAAAAAAATTGATCACATCTCTATAAGTACATTAGACTTACTTAAAATTTTTTTAAGTTTATTTATTTTGAGAGAGAGAGAGAGAGAGAGAGAGAGAGAGAGAGAAAGTGGGGGAGGGGGTGAGAGAGAGGGAGGCAGAGAATCCCAAACAGGCTCCACACTGTTAGTGTGGAGCCCGATGCCAGGCTTGAACTCACGAAACTATGGGATCATGACCTGAGTTGAAACCAAGAATTGGACACTTAATCTATTGAGCCACCCAGGCACCCCACATTAGACTTCTATAATTGGTAAAATCCATATTGTAGAGTAATTCCACATTTAAGTAATGCTACCATTTTAGAAAAATAGGATTTTTCTTTCTTTTAAAACTGAGTAAATACTTTTTGGTGCTGGCAACCTTTTCAGTGAATTAGCCACTTTGATGTTTTATTTATTCTTAAAATTTTAATTTTTATATCAACTTTATTGAAATATGATACATTCAATTAAATGCATCCTTTTAACTATATATGTGTCAGTCATGCATTTTTTTGGTCTGTATTTTCTAGTGTTTTGACATGTGGAGCCTTCTTGATCCTGGAGAGACTGACCTTTCCAGGGTTACCTAATTCTTAGAGATAGCAAAGGATTCCCCTGTTAGCAGTGCATCTTTCAGGTGTGAACCAACCAGTTCAGAGCCTGCTCCAACCACCTCCTTTACTGAGCTGTCATACTCTTGCTCTAATTACCCCAGGTCTAGGTACCAGCCAACTAGGGGGTTGTTCTTACACTGTGGAGACCCCTGTAATTATTGAGACTAGTCAGTCTTATGTTTAGCTTGCTTATCACATTTGGCCCATTTTTTTCTCTGGTGAAAACCACAGTAAAGATTTTTGCCACATTTTTCTCTTTCCCCTGCCTCCTGATTGCCCTGGTGCTTTCCATGTGGCCTGATGTGGTGTGGCATGCTTCCTGTTTCTAGGGAACTGTGGGTATAAACTTCTTCCTTCATGACAGTTTTTTCCATGTCTTTGTCTTGCAATACCTGATTAAAACAAATCCTGGGTTCATTTTAAGACATTATGGTTCGTGGGGCGCCTGGGTGGCTCGTTCGGTTAAGTGTGTGACTCTTGACTTCTGCTCATGATCTCACTGTTCGTGACTTCAAGCTCCATGTCGGGCTCCACACTGACAGCATGGAGCCTGGTTAGGATTCTTTCTCTCCCTTTCTTTCTGCCCCATCCCCTACACTCTCTGTCTCTAATAAACTTAAAAAAGTCATCTTTATAAAAAAAATAAAATGTTATGTTTCTGAGTTTTGACAAATATATACACCTTTGTAACAACTATTATAATCAAGATATAGAACTTTGTGGGGGTGCCTGGTTGGCCCAGTTGGTTAAGCATCCAACTTTGGCTCAGGTCATGATCTCTCAGTTTGTGGGTTTGAGCCCCATGTCGGGCTGTGTGCTGACAGCTCAGAGCCTGGAGCCTGCTTCGGGTTCTGTGTCTCCCTCTCTCCCTGCTCCTCCCCTGCTTGTGCTCTGTCTTTCTCTCTCTCTCTCAAAAATAAACAGGGGCACCTGGGTGGCGCAGTCGGTTAAGCGTCCGACTTCAGCCAGGTCATGATCTCGTGGTCCGGGAGTTCGAGCCCCGCGTCAGGCTCTGGGCTGATGGCTCAGAGCCTGGAGCCTGTTTCCGATTCTGTGTCTCCCTCTCTCTCTGCCCCTCCCCTGTTCATGCTCTGTCTCTCTCTGTCCCAAAAATAAATAAATGTTGAAAAAAAAATTAAAAAAAAATAAACATTAAAAAAAATAGTGAACTTCGTGTCACTCCCAAAAGTTCTCTTATATCCCTTTATAGTCAATAACCAACCCCCCCAACTCCCATGACCCCCCTCTCCCCAATTTCTAATCTACTTTCTGTCACCATAGATTAATTTTCCCCATTCTAAAATTTCATGTTAATAAAATTCTACAATATGTGCTTTTTTTGTTTCTGGATTCTTTTATTCAGCAGAATGTTTCTTAGATTTATCCTGTGTTTCTGCTTACTTCAGTAGCTCATTGATTTTTATTGAAGATGAGTATTCCATTATACTGATATAATAAAATTTGTCCATATAGAAGTTGATGAATATTTGGATTATTTTCACTCTGAGGGAATATTATATATAAAGCTCCTATGAACATTGATGTATGAGTCTTTGTCTGAACGTGTTTTTATTTCTGTTGGTAGATATCTAGAAGTAGAATTGCTGGGTTATAAGCAAGTATATGCTTAACTTTATAAGAAACTGCCAAACTGTGTTCCAAAATGGTTGCACCATTTTACTTGCTCACCACCAGTATATGATAATTCCAGTTATCACCAACACTTAGTCCTTTTTCTGTTTTCTTTTCAAATTTTTATTTAAATTCTGGTTAGTTAACATACAGTGCAGTATTGGTTTCAGGAGTAGAATTCACTGATTCATCACTTCCATACAACACCCAGTGCTCATCACAACAGGTGCCCTCCTTAGTACCCATCATCCCTCTAGCCCATCTCTCACTCACTTCCCTCTATAGTTTGTTCTCTATCATTAAGAGTCAATTGTGATTTGTTTCCCTCCCTTTCCTGCCCCCTGCCGTCACCTTGCCATATGTTCATCTGTTTTGTTTCTTAAATTCCACATAGGAGTGAAATCCTGTGGTATTTGTCCTTCTCTGACTGACTTATTTCGCTTAGCATAATACATTCTAGCTCCATCGACATCACTGCAAATGTGGTATCAGTCTTACGATTTTAATAATTTCAGTAAGTGTGTAGTAGCATCTCATTGTAGTTTTTTTTGTCTTTCCTTCATTCCTAGTGATGTTGAGCAATTTTTTGAGCTCATTTGCTATATATGTATCTTTTTTTATAAAGTCCAAGTATTTTGCCATGTAAAAACTGGATAACTTCTTAGTATGAGTTACAAGACTTCTTTATATATTCTGGACAAAATTCTTGGTTAGATACACTCATTGCTGATTTTCTCCATGCTCCAGGTTGCTTCTGTGTTAGTGATGTCTTTCAAAGATCAGAATTCTGAAATTTGATGAAGTCTAGCTTATGATATTTTATCTATTTTTATTTTTTTTAATGTTTACTTATTTTGAGAGAGAGAGAGAGAGCGAGCGAGCGAGGAAGGTGCATAGAGAGAGGGAAAGAGAGAATCCCAAGCAGGTTTTGAGCTGTTAGTGCCGTGCCCCATGGGGGGCTCGATCTCACCAACTCTGAGGTCATGATGTGAGCTGCAATCAAGAGTTGGAGGCTTAGTGCAGCTGGGTGGCTCGGTTGGTTAAGCCTCCAATTTTTTAGCTTGTGATCTCATGGTTCATGAGTTCAAGCCCCTCATGGGGCTCTCTGCTGTCAGCATGGAGCCCCTTCAGATCCTTTGTCTCCCTCTCTGTCAAAAATAAACATTAAAAAAAGAAAAAAAGATGGGGCACCTGGGTTGCTCAGTCGATTGAACATTTGACTTCACTTCAGGTCATGATCTCATGGTTTGTGGGTTCAAGCCCCTCATCGGGCTCAGAGCCTGGAGCCTGTTTCGGATTCTGTGTATCCCTCTCTCTGTCCCTCTCCTGCTCATATTGTCTCTCTCTTTCTCCCTCTCTCTTTCTCAAAAATAAATAAATATTTAAAAAAATTGTAAAATAAAATTTTGAGTTGGAGGCTTAACCAACAGAGCTACCCAGGCCACCCCTATGATATTTTTAAAAGTTCATGGTATTAATGCTGAGTGAAATAAGTCAGAGAAGGACAGATATCATATGTTTTCACTCATATGTGGATCTTGAGAGAAACTTAACAGAAGACCCTGGGGGAAGGAAAGGGGAAAAAATAGTTACAGAGAGGGAGGGAGGCAAACCATAAGAGACTCTTAAATACAGAGAACAAAATAAGGGCGCCTGGGTGGCTCAGTCGGTTAAGCGTCCAACTTCAGCTCAGGTCACGATCTCGCGGTCCGTGAGTTCGAGCCCCACGTCGGGCTCTGGGCTGATGGCTCAGAGCCTGGAGCCTGCTTCCGATTCTGTGCCTCCCTCTCTGTCTCTGCCCCTACCCTCTTCATGCTCTCTCTGTCTCTCTCTGTCTCAAAAATAAATAAAACCTTAAAAAAATATATAGAGAGAGAACAAACTGAGGGTGGATGGGGGGTGTGGGAGAGGGGAAAATGGGTGATGGGCATTGAGGACGATACTTGCTGGATGAGCTCTGGGTGTTGTATGTAAGTGATGAACCATGAAAATCTACCCCAAAAACCAAGAGCACTTTACACAGTGTATGTTAGCCAACTTGAGAGTGTATTTAAAATATATATATAAAAGTTTATGGTTGGGTGTGTATGATGTAAGAAAATTTTGCCGTACTCCAAGGTCAAGAAAATATCCTGGCTTTTTTGTTTTTTTTTTTGTAGAGATTTTATAGTTTTTGAGCTTTCATGTTTAAGTCTATGACTTATTTTGAGTTAATTTTTATCTGTAGAGTGAGATAGGTTTGAGGTTTTTTCTCTATGAATATCTGGTTTATCTAGTGCTAATTGTTGAGATGTTATCTTTTGAAAAGCTTTGTCTAATTAGAATATGTTAACATGTGTCTCTCTTTTACAGATACATTCTAGTTCAGAGGGAATTTCCCATTGGGCAATAATAAATGCTATCCATCCTATACTTGAAGTACTGTTGTGAGGGCACCTGGGTGGCTCAGTCGGTTAAGCGTCTGACTCTTGATTTCTGTTGTGGTATGATTTCACAGTTGGTGAGTTTGAGCCCCACTTTGGGCTCTGCGCTGATCTTGCAGAGCCTTCTTGGGATTCTCTGTCTCTCTCCTTCTCTCTCTGCTCCTCCCCTGCTTGTGTTCTCTCTCTCGCTCTCAAAATAAATAAACTTAAAAAATTGTATAAAAAAAAGAAGTACTATTGTATAAGATTAGGCATGTTTTTGAAATGTAGAAAGAGACACAATAAGATTTTATTTTAATAACCAGACAAAACACAATGCCTTGTATATAATATGCTTACTAAATAAGAATGTTTGCTTTGGAACTTAGCCTTAACTGCACAGAAAACTGAAAATATTTTTATTCAGGTAGTCTGAGCAGTCTATGGGGTGAAAAGCAATAGAAGAGTGCTTTCAGTAGAGTCTCCAGTCCTTCAAAATTTAGAATCCAGGAGCAGAGATTCTGTATGCATCTAAAGAGAATATACATTTGCTAATATTCGAGAAAGAGAATGACCTTTTTTTTCTAATTTGCCAGTGGTTATCGGCCTGGAGTGTGCATCAGAATCACCTGTGGACCTCTTTAAAAATCCTTCAGATTGCCCTATGTGGAATTAATTCTCAATCTTCTAGAGTAGGTTTTTGGGCAGGTGATTATTTCAACTTGTTTTGAAGCTCTTCAACATGCTTTTTTTTTTTTTTTTTTTTTTAATGTTTTATTTATTTTTGAGACAGGGAGAGACAGAGCATGAACGGGGGAGGGTCAGAGAGAGAGGGAGACACAGAATCTGAAACAGGCTCCAGGCTCTGAGCTGTCAGCACAGAGCCCGACGCAGGGCTCGAACTCACAGACAGTGAGATTGTGACCTGAGCCAAAGTCGGACGCTTAACCGACTGAGCCACCCAGGTGCCCCAACATGCTTTTGATATATAGCCCTAGTTACCTGATACCTTATATAACCACTGATTTTACTCTGTCATTTTCTCATTTGACCTCTCAATCACCCAGTCAGACTGGCTCACTTTTGTACCTGAGGAAGATAAAAATGTGATTAAATGTTTTCCTTCACAAGTGATTTAAACAAAATTCACAGACATTTTTTTAAGGTCTATTTATTTTGAGAGAGGGAGAAGGGGAGAGGAGTGAAGGGCAAAGGGAGAGAGAGAGAGACAAGGCAGAGACAGAGAGACAGAGAGAGAGAGAGAGAGAGAGAGAGAGAGAGAATCCCAAGCAGGCTCCACACTGTCAGCATAGAGCCTGATGTGGGACATGAACTCATGAACTGTGAGATCATGACCTGAGCTGAAACCAAAGTCGACGCTTAATCTACTGAATATTTGAATAACGTTTAACCTCAATAACTGAAAAATAGAAATAAAGATAATATCCTGTCTATAATTTACGAAGCTGTCAGTCTGATAATACTGGAAAGAATAATACCTTATTATGGCAAAAGAAAATAAAGCAAGCCCTATTTTATGTGACAGTATATATGGGTACAACTACTTTGTAGAGCAGCAGTTGTGCAAAGGTAATATATAAGCATATTCTGATGTTCCTTGAAGAATTATTTGAAGTTTCCAATTTAAGCTGTTACTGTGTCCATAATTAGGGTGATTAAATAAATTATAGTTTATAGATTGGAACACTGTATAGTTATTAAATAGAATATGATAATTATGTATTTCCTAGTAGAGATTTCCACATACATTAAGTTAAAAAGTAAATTGTAGGGTAGTATGCAATATGATTTTACTTTTATAAATATGTTTGTTAATTCTGTTAATGTGTATTTGTACATTTATAAGAAAAGTCTAGAAGGGAGTACAAAAATGTTGAAAGTGGCTAGATCTGGGGAATAAGATTGGTGGGATAGTTTTATATTTGTTTGATTTTTTGTATTCCCTTGGCAGTAAAGTAAGTTTGTTGCCTCTATACTTTTAAAAAGATATAAATATGAAAAATTTGACTTGCGCAAGATCAGTATAACTTGGTAAGGGTAGTACTAGAACTTGGAATTGTCAGACTTCACGGGAGAAATTTTTCAGAGAAATATTTACCAGTATACTAAGAATTTTAACTGATTTGCGGTAGGAAAGCAAAGTTTTTATTTTTATAATTTACATAGAGTAAAATTCTCCCATAGCACTTACAGTTCTACGAGTTTTTTTAAATACAATTTTTATTGAAGAATAGTATACTTAAGAGAAGTGTACGTATTTTAACTATTGAATTAAATGAATTTACACATAGTGCCAGATAGCTACTACCAAGCTCAAGAAACAGTATTGCTTGTGCCCCTGGAGTATCCCTAGTGAGCTTTTCAACCTCCACTATCCTCACCTCTCATATCAGGGGTTAATTTTGCCTGAATTTGAGCTTCATGTAAATGGAATCATACGTATGTATTCTTGTTTGGCCTCTTTATTGCTTAACATTATGTTTGAATTTATCCATATGGTTTGTGTTGTATAGTTCATTCTCATAGGCTATAGGCTAGAATTTCTCAAATTCAGCTCTGTTGACAGTTTGGTTAGGATAATTCTCTCCTGTGCATTGAAGGATGTTTACGGCATCCTTGATCTCTAACCCACCAGATGCCAGTAGCACCCCTGAGTTATGACAACCTAAAATGTCTCCAGACATTGCCAGATATCCTCTGGGGGGGAGCGGGGGGTAGGGAGCAAAATCATCCCTGGTTGAGAACTACTGCAGTGTAATATTCTGTTGTGTGAAAATACCAGTTTATTACCCAGACTATTGCGTTGATGGATGTTTGGATCATTTCCTGGTTGATACTGTAATGAATAACATTGCTTTGAACATTTTATTAACAAGTTTGTTTGTTTGTTTATTTATTTTGAGAGAACACATGCAGGGGAGGGACAGAGAGAAAGGGAAAGAGAGAGAATCCCAAGTAGTCTGGAACTCACGAACTGTAAGATCAGGACCTGAGCTGAAATCAGGAGTCAGACATGTAACTGAGGCATCCATATGCCCCTGCTTTGAACATTTTTATACGGGTTTTTTTGAGGGAGGTACGTACATATTTCTATTAAATATGTACCTTAGTTTGACTTTATAGGTCATCAGATATGTATATGTTCAGTTTTTTTTAGATATTGTCACACTATTTTTCAAAGTGGTTGTACCACTCTTCACTCTCCCTCTTGTGTGAGACTTGCTCCACATTCTAGTGAGACTTGAATTGAACTATGCATTTTTGAAATTTAGAGTGTACCCACTGATTGTCACAGTAAATGGCACACAGAAGATGCCATTTGCTGAGGGAATAAAGCCATGAATGTTGGCCTTCTGCTTTAATGTCTTCTTACTGCTCAGCTGTGGCAATTGGGAAACAGTTAGTTACCCATTCTCGGCTGCTCTTTCCTGTGTTGGTGACAAGATCTCCCTCCCTGCCAACAGCAGCTTATGGGCCCTGTAACTGGGACCATGTTTTCACTTTCTTGTTGAGTTTCATGTAGTGACAAAACTATCAAAGCCAAATGTCAGTAACTGTGATTTGAAAGGCTGACTGAAATTTTCTGGGGTTTTTAAAAAAGTTTCTTTCTTTATTTTGACTGAGAGAGAGAGAGAGAGATCGAGCATGAAGTGGGGGAGGGATAAAGAGAGAGATGGAGAGACAGAGAATCCCAAGCAGGCTCCACACTGCCAGCACAGAGCGCAATGTGGGGCTTGAACCCATGAACTGTGAAATCATGCCCTGAGCCAGAGTCAAAAGCCAGACACTTAACTGACTGAGCCATCCTGGTGCCCCTAACTGAAATTATTTTATTTTATTTTTTTAAAGGAAAGTATTGCTTTAAAAAATATAACGTTTATTTTTGAGAGAGAGAAAGACACACAGCACAAATGGGGGCGGGACAGAGAGAGAGGGGGAGACACAGAATCCTAGGCAGACTACAGGCTCTGAACTGTTAGCACAGAGCCCAACTCGGGGCTTGAACCCATGAACCAAGAGATAATGACCAACCTGAGCCAAAGTCAGACACTCAACCTGCTCAGCCACCCAGGCGCCCCTGAAATTATTGTTAAGTTTTGTCATTTAAATAAGACTTGCTGGTCAGATGAGAATCTGTGTTTTCCTTTTATGCTGTGACTATATTTTTACAGAGGGATGGAACTTTTTTTTTAAACAGTGTGTTTAACTGTTCTAGGTGTTCTGCACACTCTGTAAATGTTGAGCATGTTGAAGGTAGACACTATGCCCTCCCTGGTTTTTTAAAGTGCATTTCATTACCACTGTAACATCATCATCGTCATCATCATTGTCATTGTCACCATCATTATCACCATTATGTTGCTTATGTATGAAGCTTCATATATATGTGTTTATGTGTATAATTTGTTGAGGTGAAATTCATATAACATAAAATTAACTATTTTAAAGTGAACAATTCAGTGGCATTTAGTAGATTCATAGGGTTATGCAACCACCATCGTTACCTACTTATAGTTAGTTCTAAAACATTTCCATGACTCCAAAGTAAATGTTGTTCTGTAAGCAGTTTCTCCTTCCTTTCCCCCTCAATCCCTGGCACCCTCCAGTCTGCATTTGGTCTATATGGATTTATCTGTTTTGGATATTTCATATAAATAGAATCTTATATGACATTTAATGTCTGTCTTCTTTCACTTAGCATAATGTTTTCAAGGTTCATCCATGCTGTGGTGTGTTTCTGTATTCCATCCCTTTTTATGACCGAATAATATTTTCTTGTATTTATGTACCTTGGTTTTGTTTCTCCATTCACTCATTGATGGACATTTGGGCTGTTTCTACTTATTGACGACTGTAAATGTATTTTGCTGCTAAGAACATACATACACATGTACTTATTTTCAGTCTTAACACATGACTAGGTTATTACAACTGCCAGCACTGATAGTGAACAATTTCAGTGCCTCTAGATTTCTCTCATGCTACCACCTCTATAGTCAGACCCTTCCCTTCCCCTCTAACTGCTGGCAACCACTGATCTCTTCTTTGGCTTTACAGCAGTAAGACAGACTTAAGTAGTACCCCAACGTACTTAAGTAGTACTACTTAAGACAGACTTAAGTAGTACCCCAACATACTCTGGCTTTCTTTAAGTATAGAATGGATTTTTCATGAGTTAAATTTTTAGAATTAGGGACAATGTTTTAGAAGCCAGGGACTAGCAGTACTTTATATGTATGTCCTAAATTCAGTTTCTTCACCTTGATAATTATGGTAAGAACTGAATTAAAATTGCTAGTAAATAATTTTTTATTTACCTACATGGCAGAGATAACTGTCAAAGATATTATCTTACAATATTTTATAAATTGAACGTGCAAGTATTAGGTTAGATAGATTTTTTTAATAATTTTTTTTACTGTTTTATTTGTGTACAAAAGATACTTTGCGAGTTTACACTTTCTTCCTGCCAAAGTCTTCAGTGAGATATGTACTGATATGTTTACATGTTAATTTTAAAAGCTTAAAGGAAAGATTATTCAGCTTTCTGAAACCATAGCATGCACAATAAAATAACTTGTTTGCCAGGGGGAAAAAAAAGCCCTGTTGTCTTCTAGTACCAGTTGGTATTACGTAGGTTTGTTTCGTGTCTCATATCTTATTTATAGTAGTTTGGAAATAGAAACTAGATACTGAACAAACACTGATGTTCCATTGTAGCTTAACTATGCATTAGAGTCTTTTTATGATCATTTATATGCTTTTTTTAAATTGTGTGTATATTTCTCTGAAACGTGGAACTTCTGAGAAACTGGCAACCTTCTGGAGTCCAGTCCATTTGTATATAAATACAAAAATAATAAGTCACACATCTAAATGCACTCATTTGTTTAGATGATATTTATAAAAAGTTTGTAACATTAATAAGTTATGAATTAATAGAAGGTATTTAATGATTATCCCTAGTTACTAAGAGAGAGCATGAAAAAACATTTATTAGTATTGTTTGTGGAGCTGTAGAAGCTTCCCAGACTCCTCTTCTCAAGAAAAGAGCTGTTTTGGGAAGAATTTCAAATCTGATGACTGTTCCTTAAAGTATTTCAGATATATACTAATATTCTAGGGCACTGAGAAGTTGCAAATGTTTAAAATCATATTACTGGTTGGGGCGCCTGGGTGGCTCAGTCGGTTAAGCAGCCGACTTTGGCTCAGGTCATGATCTCACGGTCTGTGAGTTCGAGCCCTGCGTCGGGCTCTGTGCTGACAGCTCAGAGCCTGGGGCCTGTTTCAGATTCTGTGTCTCCCTCTCACTGACCCTCCCCTGTTCATGCTCTGTCTCTGTCTCAAAAATAAATAAACGTTAAAAAAATAAATAAATAAAAAAAATAAATAAAATCATATTACTGGATAATTTTAATTGTCCATTTATCCTTTTCTTGGTATTTAGCTGTTGTCTAGCCTTGCTTGCCTCCAACATGCACACCTGTGCTTCAGAATGTGTTTGTTTTATACTGGGAGTGACCTTTATTAGTTGGCTTGATTACTCCTTCATAATAACAAAGAGCATTTGTAAATTTCCCCAAATCTTAAAGAACATAATGGAAAAGTATGAAATGGAAAAAAAAAATAGGCATCAGTAGTGTGGCTTTCTGTCGGTGTTTTGGCTGTGACATCTGTCACTGCATTGATCACCAGGTTTGATTTGGCTCATCTGGCTGGCTAGGCAGTGTCCCTGCCTCCCTCACTGCTCCATGTATGTCCCTCACAAAGCTGTATACTTGGTCAGAGAGGATCACCTTGGATAGAGGAGGAACATTCTTTGGTCAGGAGTATATGCGTAGCTGCTGTCCCCTGCTAGAACCTCCAAATAAGCTCTTAAAAGTTAATCTTAAAGTTAGAGCTCTTAAAAATCCATCACCCAAGACTAATACAATGTTACTTTTTTAGAGGTAACTTAAGATACTTTATCTGAGTTTTGCCCTTAGACTATTAAGAAAGTAAAGATTCTGTGTTTTAAAAATGCAAAGGAGTTAAGAAATTGATTTCAAACATATTGGTTCATTCATTTAGTGAGCACATTTTGGATTTTTGTTGTTGTTTTTATGCCAGATACTGTGCTGGGCCTTTGGAGACAAGTCAAAACCTGTGGGACAGCCTGAACCTTTTGCAGCCTGGTAAAGCTTAAGAGATCTCTTCTCAGAAAGATGTTTATAAATGCTTAAAATTCATAGGATTATAAAGGAAACTCAGTATCCTGAAATAGTTGTCGAGATGCTAAATTTATGATATAGTAGCATGTATACAAATTAACTCATTAAATATTAAGAGTTAACAGTGGAGGCGCTTGGGTGGTTCATTTGGGCGTCTGGCTCTTGGTTTGGGCTAGGGTCATGGTTCCAGGTTGTGGGATTGAGCCCCACATTGGGCTCCACACTTCTTGGGATTCTCTTTGTCTCTCTGCCCTTCTAACCCTGCATGCGTGAACTCACTCTTTCTCTCTAAAATAAAATGTAAAAAATTTTTATAAAAGAGGTAGCAGTAGATCTAATAAGTATTGTAATTTTGAAATAATGATGAGCATAAACTTTTTTCTAGATTATCTGCATCAGCTCTCATGTGGTGAAACTGAATCCTGTTAGTGATCAAAGTTACAGGAACTGCTAATAGTGCTGAGATTTGTTGCCTATATTTTAATTGAAGGAAATACTAAATTGTCGTTAGAGGTTGGTGAAAGTGAATGTATCTTTTCCCCCTCTCTATCCAAGTTCATTTTCTACACTGAACTACATACCCCTTGTGTGTCCATAGACTTTTGACCTTAAGCTCTCTTTTAGGAGCTGTGAGACTGACACTTAAGTACTTAGTTATACCTGAAGTCTGAGCAGGGATTTTATCTCTTTCTTCTTTGTATTTTCATAATTCCAGAATGCCTGGTAAACATTAGGCAGATGACTGTAACATGCTCTAATAGAGCTATATAAATAAGTCTGAGAGTGCCGAAGAGGAGATAACCTTTGCTTAGTGGTTTCTTCTGTTTCTGTTACAGAAGGTGGCCTTGAGCTGCATCTTGAATTTAGGATACATTGGAATTTTCAAGTTGAATAAAGTAAGGAAGAGGCATGTTTATAGGCATAGCCTAAGAAAAGGATATGGCAAGTTTAATGATTATTGAGAGTTTCAGGATATGCATATAAGGGAATGGCAGGAAATGAGAAATTGGGATTATGGTGGATCTCAAATTATAATCACAATTTTGTATGTTCTAGGCAACTGGGAGCTAGAAGTGATGTGATATAGTCAGCTTTGTGTTTTAGGGTATTATCTCAGATGGCATTGTGACAAACACATGGGACAGAGTAGGAGAGAGAGTGGAAGCTGATACTAGTGAAGACATTGTTACATTTGTAACAGGCTTAGAGAAAGGAGGTCATGATAGTAGGGTGAGAAAGGAAGAGCTTTATCTGTGAGAAAAGGATTCAGTCTTTGACTGAATATGGAAGAAGGAGTTGTGGCTGAATCTACTTGGATGAGAGACTTGGGGCATGGAAGATAGTAGTGCCATTAACCAAGGTGAGGAATAAAGGAGGGAAGAGTAGGCATGGTAAAGAAGATAAGGCAGTTTGTAGTTAGTAAGTGTGAGCTACCTTGGGATTCAGGTAGCAGTTTTTAGTAGACAGTTGAGACTAGAGATAGAGATTTTGAAATCTTTGTATCAGTGCACTGCTAGTCATCTGTAATCTTTTTTTTTTTTTTTTTTTATCCAAATTTATTTTAATTGAATTAAATTTTCATGCTTTAAAATTCACTCTTTTTTAGACTTGGAGTTTTTTTTTTTTTAATGTTTATTTATTTTTGAGACAGAGACAGAGCATGAATGGGGGAGGGTCAGAGAGAGAGGGAAACACAGAATCCGAAGCAGGCTGCAGGCTCTGAGCTGTCAGCACAGAGCCCAACACGGGGCTCGAACTCACAAACCATGAGATCATGACCTGAGCTGAAGTCTGAGGCTCAACTGACTGAGCCACCCAGGCACCCTTAGACTTGGAGTTTTTGATGAGTTTTACAAAATATGTAGTCATATAATCACCACCACAATTGAGAACAGAACATTTCCATCATCCCCGCAAATCCTCTTGTATTCCTTGTGTAGTGATTCTCCTCCCACGTCCGGTCCCTGACAACCACTGATAACATTTTTCTCTCTATAGTTTTTCCTGTTCCAGAATGTCATATAAGTGAAATTACATATTTTGTAGGCTTTTGTATCAGGTTCTTTCACTTAGTATAAATGCTTTTGAGATTCATGTATATTATTGCCTTTATCAGTAGTTTGTTGCTGTATAGTATTCCATTATATGTGTGAAAGTTTATAAAAACACGTGTATCTGGGCTCCAGACCCTAGTATCAGAATTCAGAAAGATAACCAAGAAATGTTAATGTGTTGCAAACAGGATGAGAGTCATGGAATAGAGTGCAAGGATGTGACAGTGCCAAATGTTGTGCAAAGTTGAATGGGGCATTAAGAAATTGTGTTAGGCAACTTTTCAAGTTTGATTTAGAAGGGGTAGAAATGGGTCAGTAGTATCCTGGAAATTTTTAGAGATAAATGGGTGGAAGAAGCAAATCAGAGTTAAAAGAAACAGGCAAGATTGAACCAGACACCAGAAGGAATAGGATCAACTTCACAGATTTGGAAGATGGAGAGGAGCACCTTTCCCTTTAAGGTAGAATGGGAATGTGTGTGTGGCATGATTGGGCTCTCTTACAGGTGAATCTAAAGATGATGGAGGTTTGGTTATCTTAGAAAATTTGTAAGCATTCATGTGAAAGGAAATAAGGAGTCATAGATTGTTTTGTAGTAGTGGAATGACCTGATGAAGCATTATATTCCTATAAGACTGGAATGAGTTGGAACAGAGAACCTTAAGTTGAAAAGATGGCTATATCTACTTAGGAAAATTTGAGGGCTTGGATTTTAGGATGGTCACGAGAAATGAAAGTGATAGATACTAGGGATATTTGTATGTTTTGTGGTTCAGAGGTTATTTTGAGAATTGTTAGCAATTTAAATTATGGGTTAAAAAATTATATTGAAAAGATTGAATAATCTCATGGAATTGGTGTTATTGAGATTCTGTTTAATTTTGCAAGTTTTTGCTTTTATTATATGTGCCTTAGGAATCACTACTGTAATTCTGAATTAACTTATTTCTAGCTCTTATTTGTGAAGTTTTCTCTGAACAGCCTATATAGCACATAGACTTCTAAAATCTACCTCTGTATTTTAGACAACATCCCAATTTTCAAGTATTAGGCTGATATTGAAAAATGACTCCTTATGATTTTCCTTTGTGGGAATTCAGAGTACTTTATGTATGTAAGTTTGTGTATGTATCTATCAGTCAATCAATTACTTTTCAGCTTTTATTACAAAAAGAAGAGCATGATTCCTAGCCCCAGTTTTACAACAAAAGTTACTAACTCCAAGTCTGATTCGGTCAGGACTGGGAATTCAGAATACTTTAATATATGACAACTCGGTGATATTTGCTTTGTTTCAGATAACTTCTTGATTCTCATAATTCCAGAAGCATTTTGTGAGTTAAAAGATGTTTTTCAAAACAGTGACCTTCAGGTTGATTATTAAATATATAGAGTACTATAGCCTGGTTGTAAAACTTTTTTCTTCTGTAACTTAGAAGTTAAACTTACTGGCAAGCCACTAGCTAAAAAGGGACATTTTTAGGCTATCTGCCTATTTTTTCAGTTTTTGATATCCTCAAGAATGCTGAGATTATTTTCCCCCTAAAAATAGATTAATTTTTTTAATGTGACGATCGTTTCAAAAGTGGAGACAAAGACAAAGGAAAAAAAATTTACTCTAGAAGCTGTCAGTTGCCTGGTGCTGATTTTCAAAATTATATCTCTGGTCCTGACTTCACAGCAGACACACACACATTTTAGCTTCCTTTTGGGCATCTTCATTTTGACCTCCCTCCACTCTAGGATAATTATAAAATCAAATTGTTTAGGCTTCTTATTTCTACTCTAGGTTATCTTAAAGAATAGTTTGCACAGTCCTAGTATATTATATTTAATTATCCACTAAACCTTTTTCATTCTTGTTTTTTTTTTTTTTTTTTGTTTTTTGTTTTTTTTAGGTTTATTTATTTGTTTTGAGAGAGAGCACAAGTAGGGTAGGGGCGGAGAGAGAGAGAATCCCAAGCAGGCTCTGCACTGTCAGTGCAGAGCTGGATGCAGGGCTTGAAATTACAAACCATGAGATCATGACTTCAGCCAAAGTCGTAGGCTTAACCAACTGGGCCACCCAGGTGCCCTTCATTCTTGCTTTCTTAAATCCCTTTTTCACCATTGCCATTTCCACCATTCTAGGCCCAGTGTTGGTAATTTCAGGTTGGTTCTCTCTGTTACATCTTTTTTTAAGTTTATTTCTTTTGAGAGAGCAAGGACGAGCATGTGCACGTGTGTGGGAGAGGACCAGAGAGAGACAGGGAGAGAGAATCCTAAACAGGCTCTATGCTCACAGCGCAGAGCTAGTGAGGGGCTGGGGCTCAATCCCAGGAACCTTTGAAATCATGACCTGAACCGAAGAAATCCAGGGTGGGATGGTTAACCGACTCAGCTATCCCCCTCTCTGTTACATTTTTAACAGCACCTAAATTGTGTTACTCACTTGCTAAAGAATGTGTGATATTCCTGTGTTTTGTGTTTTTTGGTCATATCTGAAAGTTTTAGAATTCTTATATGTGAGATTTTTGGTGGGTGAATTTTACCTTTCTACCCTTATTTTCCAAATTATGCACAGTCCTTGGGTTTAGTAAGTCTTTGACCCTGCTGCTTATATTTTACTCTGATCTTGTAAGTTCTGGTCAGTGCTGTGTCTGTCTCCTGATATCACACTGCCCCCTCAAGTGTATAAATTTCTAAAAACTTTAGAATGTATCTTATATTGTAAACTCCTTATATTTTGGTATATACCCTGTCTTCTTAATTATATTATAGGCCCTTCCAGGGCTGAGATGGCTGTTTTTACCTCTATAGAAGCCTTTGTTTTCACTTTTACTTATAATAATAATAAAAATAGATATTTTCAATGCTAATATTTCTGTAGCATAGAATAATTATGTATATTTTTATATCTTAAGCTTAGTGTTGTGCCTGGCACAAAATATGTCTCCATTGTAGGTGTGTTCAGTGAGTAAAATGTAGTTTGTCAGTTAATAATAGCTATCTTTTATTGTATATTTATAGCATCCTAGGAATTGTGCCAAATGCTTTGTACTAAATTAAGCTCCTCTAAATCTTTACACAAGAATGAAATAAGTATTGTTATTTACCCTGATAGTTGTAATATTTACCAATACAGCAATAAATGACAGAGCTGGGATTTTATACCTTGGTCTCTCTGCTTTTAAAATCATTTAACTACTGTGCTGAATTCCTTCCCATAAAGTGTGTTTATTTGAATTTATGGTTTAAGATTTCTATTAAGCATCCTAAGACTATCTCATTTTTAATGCGGGGTTATGTATAATGAACCTTGCTCTGTAAATTTTTGCTCCTGAAATATAGCATAGTGATATATCTTATGCATTGCACTGTTAATAAAAAGTCAGGTTTGACAGAAGTCAGAGCAATGTATACCAATAATAAATTCAGAGTTGAAGTTGGTCTTCTATGGATTTTGACCTCAGAAAGGGAAAACAATTTGCCTAAGAAGTGAGGCTCAAACCCAAAGTGTATGTATGTATCAGGGTGTAAGCCAAGCTTGTAACAGAGTCTACAAGATACAGTAAAATAAGATAAAATTGTTTCTTTCTTACATTAAAAAAAAAAAAAACTGAATAGGTAATTCTTGGTAGGTTATCAGTGTAGTTGTGTGAAGTCAATTTGTGTTCCACACTGGTAGGTTAGCTAGGACAGCTCTGCCATCTTTAACATGTGACTTCCCTTCCTGAGTCCCAAGAGACTGTGCTAGTTATTGTTGTCTCCTAGCTATCAGGAAAGGGGTAAGGAGAGAAGGAAAAGCATTTGATATTTCAGGAGATGACCTAGAAATTGCACACATCAATTCCTGTTGTATTCCATTAACTTGAATATAGTAGTATGACCACACTTAGATGCAAGGGAAACTGGGAAATCAGTGTCTAGATAGGTAGCCTCGTGCCTCTAAAAACTCTGGTAGGTATGTTATTAAAAGGAAGGAAGGGAGAAAGGAAACTCCAGGGAACGGTTAACTACAGTCTTATTTTAGTTTTCAATTTGAATGGCTGTAGAGATTTTGGGATATAATGATGAACTTTTAATGGTGTCGGATAACAATTGTAGCACTAAAGGTGGAATATTTACATAATGAGTAAGAGATAAGTTTGAGGTGTGCTATGCCACAGCAGTGGTTCATTAGATCACTGTACAGTTTCTGTTTTCCTGTAGCAAGTCTCTTCAGTTGAGAAAGCAAGTTTATGGTGGGGAATCTGGTGGTGGTAGGGATTCAGGATTAGAAAATAGCCAAGAGTAGAAAGTATGGAATCTGGGAAAATGTAGGTAGTGGTAAAGGGAACATTGAAGTGCCAGGCTGCAGAGATTCTAGCTCAATCAGAAGGCATGTGTACTAGAATTAGTAAAGTGGAGGGTTTGTGTAACTAGAGGGACAGGATAGGATGAAAACATTTATTGCATAACTGAGCAAAAATTTTTTTTGCTTTTGTGTTTAAATAATACTGGGTAAAGTAGCACTACTTTTGTTTTCTTATTGCAAGCTTAATGCCCTTTACAGACATGCATACCTCTTATTCCATGAGTACATTTTTTTATTGTATTGGGGTACTACAAGACCACCCCCAGCCTTGGTGATTCACTGGAAGAACTCACAGAACTGGTTATATGGTCATACTAGAGGTCAAATTTGTTACAGCGAAAAGATACAAAGTTTGTACAAATCAGCAAAGGAAAAGGCCCATGGAACAAGGTCCAGAGGAAATCAGGTGTACTCTTTCAAGTGTTCTTTTCCAGTGGAGTCACACAAGATGCTTTTAAATCCTATAGCTGTTATGTATTATTACTGGGGACTGATCAGGTAGTGCCTAAGGTTTTTATTGGGGACTGGGCATATAGGTACCTCTGAGTAGCATGGATCAAAATCCAGATTCCCAGAAGAAAAGCAAGTTTTCAGCATAACCCACATTGTACAGGTTAGTCATAGTAAGCTACACTTACCAGTGAGGGAACGTTTCATGTCAGGGTAGGGAACTGTTTACCTGTCAAGTTCACAGATGCCAGCCAAAGGCTAATGTTGCAAACATGCCTTTCTAAGGATAGCAGTCTTAGGCCTGCCATATTAAATCTTTTCTACACACTGTTCTCTGGCTTTATTCATGGTAGTTTTCTAGGTTTCTTATAGAATGAATGCCCTGTCCCCAAGTAGACAGAAATGGAAGTAATAGTTTGTAGATTGCTCTCACACTTTTTATTTGATTCTCCCAACAACAAGTCTGTCTCTGATTGAGGTTGGTTGAGGAGAGGAATTTTATTAGTCATTTTGTGGATGAGCAAATAGAGATTTAAGAAGCTTAAATGATGTTCAAACCTCATGAAGATTAGAGGCCAGGTTCTGTGAGTTACAAATATTTTAAATACTCTTTGTAAAAGATTTACACATTAAAATTCGATCAGCACTGAGAAAGAAAATTAAGGGAAAGAAAGGGGATATACAGTTAAATGTTCTCATAGCTTCCCATAAAGTCTGCCTAATATTTGTGACCTGGACACCCTCTTTCCCAAACTGATCTTGGAGGAAAAGAGAAAAGAGGACTGTGTATACAACCAGTTTATATTGTACTTACAATGATTATTCTCTTTTTTGCGGATAAAGAATTGGGGGAAAGAGTGAATGCATTACCCCTTGAAATAACTGTGTACCTCAGAGTAAGTATGAGCAAGTAGGTACTGAAAGGGATGTTTTTATTTCATTCTCATTAAAAAAAGCTACCAAGATCCTATGGTAGTGTTTTCTTAACGTTAATCTCAAGATAAGAAATGTCATCAGAAAATAGTTTTGACTTATTGCCAAACTACTATCATCCATAGTGCTAGACAGTGGAATATACTTGTGTGCAAGAGAGAAGTATGGTCCTGTCCTCGCAGGGCTTATGGTCTGATAAAAATGGAGACAATAAACAGGAAATTATGACAGTAGTCTGTTAAATACCAAGATAGGGGATGTACAGTGGTACATCCACTGTATATCCACCACGTTGATAGCTTAGGGCTTTCTGTTGGGGGGAAAAAGACAATTATGCTATGGAGATTTTTCCCACTCTGGCTACACTGTGGAGAGTAAACTGGAGGGGGGCAGAAGTAGAGGTTGGGAGACTATTTTAAGTAGTTAGATGCGGTAGCTCACATAAGGGTGGTGCCAGTGTGTTTGGGGTGGTGGTCTGACGTGAGACATTTCGGAGGTAGAATAAATAAGAGTTGGTAACTTCTGCATTTTTGGTTTGAGCCTCTAGGTAAAAATACTTTAGTAGGTTGACATTAGAGAAATAAGCTAATTCACCCACTGGCTTTCCTGTTTTGGAACACTTCCTTTTTCTTCCATTTTTTTTCTTAGTTTTGTGACACTATGCTGGTTTTTGAGCTAGTGGCTATCAAGCTTTCTCTGACGAGTTCTTCAGTGGAAAAACAAATCATGTCTTTCTGTAAGATTATGATGGCTATCAAGCTATTTGGTATTTCTTAGACAAGAAGGTGTCTTGGGGAGTCAAAGAAGTGCTTATTGAAATGAATGTAAAGTTTTGGTACCTGATTAGAGGTAAAGAACATAATTTGAAAATAAGTCTTCCTTCCTTTTTCCACTTTCTACTTTTATTTCCTGGGGGGGATCACTTTTTTTTTTTAACAGGTGCTTGTGTATCTTTGTATTGAGTTTCATATTTATCTTACTTGAAAATCTTACTTTATCTTATTTTACTTTAATGTACCTACGAGAATATTATGTTTATGTTTATTTGCATTCACTATGATGGTATACATACTATTTTGAACCTTGTTTTTCTTCATGTAGTAATTACCTTGGAGATCTTTGTATAGAGCTCTGTTTCATCCTTTTACATTCTTGTACAGTATTCTACCGAATGAATGTAGTGCAGTTTACTTATCAAGTCTCCTATTGACGGGCATAATAGTTGTTTCTATTTTTTTCCCCTTTAATACATTTAGTGGTGAAGTAAACATGCTTGTATTACATGTGATTATAATAAACCCAGATTTGCATTACAGGCCTGTTATGAATGACGTGTGAAACCTTAGATCTGTTAGACCTTGTGAATCATTCAATTTGCTTTTGTGTCTGTATGCAGGTTTCTAACTTGAACAATCAAAGATGGATTTTTTATTTTTTCTTAAAAAAATTTTTTTTTCATTTGAGTGTGGTTGACACAATGCTGCATTAGTTTCAGGCATATAACACAGTGATTCAGCATCTCTATACATTATGCTGTGATTTAGGTTCCCAACAAAATTGAGCAGATGATATAGAAATTACTCATCTGTCCCATGCCCCCAAAGATGAAAGATGGACTTTAAGTTTCTGCCTAATGAATTGTGGAGAAATTGCTAGTACCACTGTGGCAGATATTTATATATCTCAACAAGTACCAGGATTGTTAGAATTAATTATAAAGTATTACAATTAAAATAAAGAAAAGTTAGAATCTTTACAGTCGAGACAAAAGGCAATGTACTTGGAAGAGACAGGTAGTTCTAGCAGCGTGTTAGTAATTCAGCAAATGTTACTGAATTCTAGATATGTGTGGCACACTGTTTTAAGTGTTAAAGAGATAAAACACAATGCCTGTACTAATCATAGAGATAGTCCTGTCTTACAGATGGGCATTCTGAGGACCAGAGAAGTTAAGGCATTTTCTAAGATCACATTCAGCCCCTATGTGGCAGAGTTGAGATTTAAATCTAAGGCTGATTCAGAGCCCGTTCTTTTGTTTCTGCCATGTTAGATGTGGGGAATGATTCTTGGTCTTAGCATATTGCCCATTAGGTTGTGGATTAATAGCTTATTGTATTAAGGCATTTGTGTTACTGCAGTAGTCATATCAGCATAATACACAGATGGTCTCTTTGCTTTTTCTGAAAGAACATGCTTATATATGTTAAAATACAAACCCGGTGAAAGACTGTTTTTAAAGCAAGCTGAAATATCTCTATTTCAAAACCAACCAAGTAATGTGACATGGTAGTTTTATTGAAGTATATAAAAAATATATTTTTATTTTTATATTTTAAATGAATAATCTTATAAATATAAACTTTATAAATTCAGAGGTCATATTTTGTGCTAGACTTGTCTGTCTGAATTCAACACGACGTTCAGATTAATGAGCCAGTTTACATGTGACCGCTGCTGTGATCATCAGAGCTTGCTTTTCCAGTTGCTTGTCATCTGGGTAGAATACAAGCTTGGTGTGGCTTCCAAGAATGTGTGTGTGTGCTTGTCTGAAATGGCAGAGTTGGGACACAGAGAAGTTAAAAAGGAGCTATTCTGTTTTCTTGTTTATTAGATTAGCCTAAGTTCCTTATAGATGGGGATTGTTGAATTGCTGGAAACTAGCCATGGTTGCCTCTGCGCAGACCAGCTATTGTTGAGTTAAAGCGCCCTTAAAAAAAAAATCGGCATTCCTAGGCTGCAGCAGCTGCCAGGGAAGCACTTAGTTGACACAATACTTAGGTTGATTTTCTTTAATTATGTATTTATAGAAGACATAAAGGAATTGAAATGTAGTCATAATATGCTTCTCTAAAAATCTCAGAGTCTTCAGTGCAACAAAAGAATAGGATCCTAGTTGTGAAATGGTAGGACTGAAAAGTTGAAGACTTATGCAAAAATAGACTTTTGTCATGGGCAATAGATTTCCCAAAAACTCTCGTTCGCGCATGGTTCTGTTGCTAGGATTAAGCCTTTTTCATTGCAGCATGGAGAAGCTTTTATTTGAGTTAAATTCAGACTTCTTGGTATGTCACCTGACAGTCTTGTGGTTTCAAATGAATATGGTTCATTGCTATTATTAACCTGAGTTGGCAGTTGTGCATAACTGGAGTTTTTAGGGATTTTGAAAAGTGGAACTGTGTAAGAGAAACAGAAATGCCACTAATGTACAGTTTAACTTCAGACGTTATTTTCAAATGTTGTACCTCAGAGTCATCCTAAATCTAGTTATAAATTTGGTGATAAGTTCGCTTCAAAATATCTGAAGCAAAAATTTAAATGCTGAGACTTTAGATATACTTATTTTATGAAAAGTAGATTAAAATTGTGATGATAAATTTAATTAGAAGGACTTCTTGAGAATGTTTTAGGCAGATGGTTTTCATTTTAAATGTATAATTTATAAGTACTGTATATTGATCATTGGTGTATATGTGTCTTACTCGGTCATTCACTGCTCTTTTTTCTCATGTTTACATAGGAGCAGTTATTACAGATTTTTGAAAAGCAGTTTGCTATTGTGTTTGTATTTCATATACAAATATAAGTAAAATTTAAATTAAAATTGATATTGTATTAATCTATTAATCATAATCTATTTTTATAATCTTATTATTTTTATAGTTAATATTATTCTTTAATTTTAATGACATGGGGCTGAAGTTTTCTGGTAATGTTTTTTATGCTCTGAACATCTTACGTGTCCCAATTAGTCATTTATGACTGGAGTTAAATAATCTGAATTAGCAGTGAATTTAGACTAAGGTACATTGTTTTTATATTTTAAATGAATCCTACTATGAAGTTTTAAAGTATTTTTTCAATATGTGTAACTCAGTTAACAACTTGGATACTGGCCCTTTGAATTATTTAACTCATTTTAACATTCTTTTGGGGTTCCACTACGGGTTCTTAATTTCTCAGGTATACAGATTAATGTCAGAGAGTTAAAAACCACCTAAGTCAGGTATATTTCAATTAGGCGTATGTGATGCTGAAAAATATTAAGGAACTCTTACAGTAGATGTGATATATGATATCCTCTTATAGAAATTTACTCTTGCTGAGTTCCATTTCAACAAGAATTTATATTGTAGATTATTAGTTTACTTTGAAATACTTTTTGTAAAATTTTAACTTCATGCATGTGACTTTATACATGTTAGATTAGCGAGTAGGTATAAATGGATTTGGGGATCTTTAATGCTGGTAACCGGTTATATTTTTACTTTATGTATAGTAATATTTATATTTTTACTTTATGTTACATATAAAATATATATTTTACTTTATATATAGTATATATTTTTATATTTTCACAAACTAGTAAATGCCTAGTTTGATAAAATATTAGTAACCCTACAGCCAATTAGCTGACTATACTTTTCATTAAAATGTAAATGACAACATTAGGATTTCATCGATATTCTAGGTATAATTGAATTCATTGTGACTTCAATGATAAGGTAAACAGATTAAAGGTTATCTAGGGGCGCCTGGGTGGCGCAGTCGGTTGAGCGTCCGACTTGAGCCAGGTCACGATCTCGCGCTCCGTGAGTTCGAGCCCCGCGTCGAGCTCTGGGCCGATGGCTCGGAGCCTGGAGCCTGTTTCCGATTCTGTGTCTCCCTCTCTCTCTGCCCCTCCCCCGTTCATGCTCTGTCTCTCTCTGTCCCAAAAATAAATAAACGTTGAAAAAAAAATTTTTAAAGGTTATCTAGTGTTACTATAATTTTTAGTTTATTAAACGTAATTGGAGAGAAATACTTGGATATAAACAGCTTATATAAAAATTAAGATTTTTTTGGATAGGAAAAGGCCTAAACTGATAACTGATTTCTTTGAACTGAGATTAACAGATAAATCATGGGATTATTTTTCTGTCAGGTTAGAGAATTTCAGTTTCTTAGAAAGAGAAATAATTAGAAACATACAATTTCCTGGGTGAAATAGGTGATGGGGATTAAGGAGTGCACTTGTAATGAGCACTGGGTGTTGTATGGAATTGTTGAATTGCTATATTGTACACCTGAAACTAATTAACACTGTGTTAACTATATTAGAATTAAAAAAAAAATTAGCTTCTTGAATTGAAATGGTACTTTCTGATACAGCCATTCATTCACTTGCTTGTTAAGGAAGTTAATTGAAGGTACATTATATTCCTTATCTCTCTCATCATCTCATAGTACTTAGTAAGAAACTGAAACAAGAAAAACCAAAATAATATATAAACTAAAATTTGTGATTAGCAAGTTATCAATGTTGGAGGAATTTTCACTGTTTACAAAATGACTTTAAATTGTACTGAAAAGGTGAGCGGCTGAGTGGCTCACTCGGTTAGTGTCAGACTTCAGCTTAGGTCTTGTTCTCATAGCTCATGAATTCGAGGCCTGGGTCAGGCTCTGTGCTGACAGCTCAGAGCCTGGAGCCTGCTTCAGATTCTGTGTCTCCCCCCCACAACGCCTCTCTCTGCCCCTTCCCTGCTAGTGCTCTCTCTGTCTCTCTCTCTCTAAAATAAACAAACATTAAAAAAAATTTTTTTTTAATTCTCTTGAAAAGCAGAATTTGTATAATAATGATGCCTTATTACTGATAATCCTGCTTTCTTAAGAAAATGTACTTTAAACAATTCTTTAATGTGTGACTCCTAGCAGATATGCAGTGATACTCTGGCGATGATTTATATTTTATCTTTTTTCCATACTTTTAAAACTTTGTACAGTGTAATTTTCACATGTATTTTATGGTTCCTGTAATCCTGTATGTGATTTGTTTAATTTTGTATATATCCTGATATTAGGTGTTTCAACCCCTGAGTTGTAGTAGATTTATTGAATTAGGTCCTTGACTTTATAAACACATTTTATATAAACTATCTGTAAATTGAATAAATAACTGTTGAATATGTAGTTTCGTTTTTCACAAGTATATAGATGTTCTTTTGATTAATACTGTACTGAGTTCATAGTAGCCTTTATTCATATTTTCTCAGTTACTGGATACCAAATTTTTTAAAATATTAAAATTGTGTCCTTTTACTAGAAATTATTGGGAATTGCTCATACAGACCCATATGTTCACTATTGTTATTTTTTTAAATTCACAGTAAATATATATCGAAAGGAAAATAAGGTGCTTTGTTATCTGATATAGTTGGAACTTCCAGATTAAAAGAAAAAGTTAATTGGAGTGAGGAATTTAAAAAACTATACTTGTTGTGACATTTTATTTTTAGCTTAAGACCTAAATATGCATTCAGTTGCCAGTTCTTTGCTGGTCACTGTGTTTTAGAGGGAATGGTGAATGTTATTTTATTGAACATTGACTAATTGGCAGCAGATTTCTGTAAAGCACAATCTGTCTACAGGTTTTCAAAAACTCAGGTCACCTGTTCCATGTACAGAATATCTTTCTTTAATTGAATATGGTGCTTTTTGGCTATTGTGCTTTGGGGTTCTGATGGTGACCACTTCTTGCCACGTTGTTATGTTGAGAAAGATTTTTGATTATCTTTTGTAGCCTAGTTTAGCATTCTTCTCTTTCTCCCTCCTTCCCTTCATCCATTCTTCACTTCTTTCTACAGCAATTCTTTTTTTTTTTTTTTAACCAAACTCAGAATGTTTGCTAGTATTGGGGGCAATTTCTCCAATTCCTCATGTATAGGTACTTGGCTCCCTTCTCTCTCTATGTCTTGTAAGAGCGTAAGATTTTAATTGTTGCTCAGTGTTAGTTTGCATCACCATCCATGTTTCCATTTCAGTGAGACAACATTGATGGATAAGGCCCAGGAAAGAACAACTAACAGTACCATTTCCATAGTAGGCATTGCAAATGATTATTGAATAAATGAACTTATCATGTCTGATACATATACTCTATAGTAAGAGATTATTCCAGACACTTTGATTTTAAGAAAAAGTGAAAATATCTGGATGATCAAATGTAAGTAGGAGTAGAGGAAGAGAAGACTAGGTGGTGTTTATCTACAAGTGCATGAAATTTAATTGTTGAGGCAAAAGAGTTGGTCAAATAGGAAAGAAAAAGTAAAATATTTAGATATTACATCTAAGTGTGACAATCATTAAATGTGTTGAGATACAAACTAACATTTAGCCTGATGTTTCTCAGTCTTTTTTTTTTTACCTTTATTGTTCCCCCCCTAAGGAGCCTTTAAGATTGCTTTGTCTCCTCTTGGGAAGCCATCTTGCTCCCATCGAGAATGCATGATTTAGCAGTGTCAGTGTGTTAAGGGAGGTGCCTCTTCTAGCATGTTTATTTTCTGTTAGCATTCTTTGAAAGTGTTAGATAAAAAACATGCAGAGCAGATAAGCTAACATAAACTATAAATAACATCTGTGTAGAGTCTTAAAATAGTTTGTGGTTTATCGAGTAGTTTTCTTACTAATGTTTAAATTAATATTAAGTTGAACACAGTAGCCTAATACTGAGGAAAGTTTTGCTATAGCAAAAGTTACAAATAACTTTTGTGAATGGTGTGCTTATCACTGTTAATGATTTGACTTAGTTATGTCTTCAGTTAAATTTTGATAAAAAGAGGCAACAAGGTGAAGTAGAAAGCATAGTCGATTAGTTATCAAAGATTAGGTTTTGGTATAATAAAGGATCATGCCATACTGTTTGCGTGCTGAGTAGAAGTGAATGCCAGTGGAAGATAGAGGTGGGTGTGAATGGAATGGGGGAGACCAGATAGCCTCACCAGAACAGTGATGTTAGGTAGGTCATTTATGCTTCTCTTTTATTTTTCATTTGAAAACTGAATAAATTTAAGATTACTGTTAACTGTTTACAATTATTTGCCTATTAAAGGAGTCACTTTGGGGTTATCATATTTAATATGTTCTTCAAGTATATTTCAAATAGAATTAATTCGTCAGGGCACCTTTTTGGTAACAGATCAATTTAGTCAATTTCAGTTTTTTGGCATGTCTATAAATTTCAGGATTCACAACTTGTTTCTATTATAGGATAAGGGAAATCATAACTCTGTCAGTAAACCCTCTCCATTTCAGGTGTTTAGTCTTTTAAGTCACAGATGTCTTTCCAGATAACTTAAAAACATTTTTTTTTAACATTTATTTATTTTGGAGAGACAGAGACAGAGCATGAACGGGGGAGGGGCAGAGAGAGAGAAGGAGACACAGAATCTGAAGCAGGCTGCAGGCTCTGAGCAAGCTGTTAGCACAGAGCCTGATGTGGGGCTCGAACCCACAAACTGTGAGATCATGACCTGAGCCGAAGTCGGATGCTCAACTGACTGAGCCACCCAGGCGCCCCATCTCTTTCCAGATAAGTTAAAAAAAAATTTTTTTTTTCAACGTTTACCCATTTTTGAGAGAGAGAGGAATAGCATGAGTCGGGGAGGGGCAGAGAGAGAGAGAGAGGGAGACACAGAATTCAAAGCAGGCTCCAGCGTCAGAGCTGTCAACACAGAGCCCATTGTGGGGCTGGACCTCATGAACTGTGAGATCATGACTTAAGAGCCAAAGTCAGAGGCTCACCAGCTGAGCCAAGTAGGTGCCCCTCATTCCAGATAACTGATCAGACATTTTTTTTTTTTTAAACAGTGAATGACTCTAAGACCTTCTGTTGTCAAAACAACTTCACACAAGATTTCTATTTAAATATAAAGCTGTGTTATTTACATCTCTGTTCTTATTCAGGCATATTCCACAGTCTGAGCCCTGCAGGTATTGAGCCTTCTTCATGTCCCCATCATTCCCTTCCCCATCCATTAATGCCTCTGCTGCCTTTTCTCTGCACCATTTAGAATTCCTTCTTTGTGTTTTCATTTTCTTTTGCAATTTCTCCACATTTTTGTTATCATGGGCCGTAATTCCTCCTTTTGCCCTTTCAGTATGGGATGTTTATTTTTCCACACACTACCCAATACTGGCTGTAGGAACTTGGCCCGTATTATTGCTGGCAGATTGTTCTTGTCCTCTCATGAAAACCTCTTCTTTTCTGAGGCCTTTGCCATAAGAACACACTTTGCTCTATTTTATTGATGGCATCCACTGCTGACCTTCTACCAGATGGCTCCCTCGTATTCTTCAAGAACTTTGACATTTAGGTGATAGCGTTTCTTTCCTGATCACTTTGCACCATCGTCTTGGGCAATCCACACATCTAACATTCTGGCTTCACAGTACCTCCTCTTACTCTCTTTCTCCTACTGTCTATCTTGATCTGTTCTTAGCTATGCCTTGAGCCTAAGTATGAACTGACTCTACTCTCTTTTTGGGATGCTCCTATTCTGACCACAACTTCATATCCTTTGATCTCTCATATAAATTTGCTCTCTAACTTCATTGAGACTACTGTTTTTTTGTTTTGTTTTGTTTTGTTTTGTTTTATTTTGTTTTGTTTTGTTTTGTTTTGTTTTCCTTCCATCACCTCCATCCTGACCATGTGTCCAGAATTTCTTTCTCAATATCACTCTTAACAGCCTTGCCCCTGGTTTTCCGTTGCAGGTACTCAGAAGATTTCCTGTTAAATCCATTGTCTACTTTTGCCCCTTCCGTACCTAGGTTAACTTGTGATAGTTGAAAAAATTAGTCCTATCACAGATTTATAGTTTTTAGCTCAGCTGGCTTGATAGTGCTTTGGCTTATGCTTTTCTTAGGTTAGCACTACCCCACCCCACCCCACCCCACCCCCCCCTTTTTTTTTTTTTTTTTTTTTTTTTTTTTTTTTTTTTTTTTGTCAGACCTTTATCTCTCAAACCCTATACCCCAGTTCAGGCCACACATCTATCTCATATATATTTAGGTACGTGCTTGACTTCTACTTTTTAGAAAAAACAGAAGTGATCAGTACAAATGCTTAGTTTCTAGTCTCTTCAACCTGAAAACCTATCTGCAGTAATTTTCATTTGTAGATCCTTTTTTTCTTGCCTCAGTAAGTGTACTTTGTAGTTCATTAGCCTTACTCAGGATACTGTGTCCTAATTTGTTTGGACTCTTAGTCCAACAGTTTTCTCTGGTTGCTTTTTTAAACTGTTTCTCTGCTACCTTCTCATAAATTTGGAAATACATACATTTAGGTGTATACCCTTTTTAGATATAAAGATAGGTAGATAAAATAAAAGAATATATATATGTGTATAAAAGATATATGAAGATCTGTCTACATTTTTTTCTTTAAAAAAAAGCCTCTTGTAGCTTCACCTCTTTTTCTTTTTTTTTTTTTAATTTTTTTTTTACATTTGTTTATTTTTGAGAAACAGAATGAGACAAAGCGTGAGCAGGGGAGGGGCATAGAGAGAAGGAGACACAGCATCCGAAGCAGTCTCCAGGCTTTGAGCAAGCGGTCAGCACAGAGCCTGATGCGGGGCTCGAAACCGCAAAATGTGAGATTATGACCTGAGCCGAAGTCAGACGCTCAACTGACTGAGCCACCCAGGTGCCCCTACTTCACCTACCTGTTTGGGGTGACTATAGACTTTGGTTGCCAAGATAATCTCAGTTTACTCTTGTGTGTTTAGGATCTTCCTTTACATTTAAAACTCTGCAGTGTATGTGGTGAATTATATGGGCACGTTATTCCTGTCTCTTCCCTTTTCACAGGGAAACCTTTGCAAATAGTACACATACTTACTATTAATTGTCTCAGCTCTTTTCCCTTCATTCCATTGCCATTGCTGTGTGATTACCCCCACCCCATCGCACTTTTCCACTGAAAGCGTTCTTGCAAGAGTACCAAAGACCCCCAAGTTGACAAATCCCATGGGCACTTTTAGCCTTTATAAATTTGGCTTTTGGTATTGTACAGTATTCCTTTATCTTAATATTCTTGACTTTTTTTTCTTTTTTTTTTTTTAGATCTTCCTTGACTTTCGAAATAACCTCTTACCATGAGTTTTCTTTTTTCTCTCTAGTGGTCTGTCTTTACTGATCTTCCCTGGCTTCTCTGCTTTTTTTCTACCTGTCCTTTAATTATTGCCGTGTCCTAAAATTCTAGTTTATTGGTCCTTCACTTTGTTTTCTCTTTTCAACTAATATGTTCTTCCTGAATAATTTCAGTACCAACACGTGTCAGTAATTCCTTTGTCCAAAACTCTAAGTCTCAGCTTTCTTCCTACGCTCCAGACCATTTTTTCATCAGTCTCTTGAACACTTTTCTGCAGCTGTGTTTCAGACTCTCCAAACTCAGTCTGTTTATGCCCTTATCCCAAACTTGCTTTCCCCCGTATTCTCCACCTTGGTTAATGATACCTGTTTTCATCAAATTGGAAACCTGAGAGTCAGCCATCCTCTTTCCTCACTCTTCATATACAGTCTCTCAGGTCATGTCTGTCTCCTAAATAATAACTAACTCTGTCCCTTTCTTTCTGTCTTCAGTGCTGTTGTTTTGTTAAGTTTATCTTACCTCTAGACCTCCCATTCTAGTCACTTCTCAATGTGATTTTCTGTCAATGTGATTTTCTGAAATGCACAAATGATCTTTTCACCTGTTTGACACCCTTGTTTATTCACTGCCTGAATGATCAGGTTCTTTTGTGTTTCTGTTTCTGTGAAGTGCTTCTGAGTGATCTGGCTCCAGCCTGCCTTTGTAGTTTGCTTGTTGCTTCACTGCACGCTCCTGAGCTACAGTCACTAAGAATTACAACACATGCTGTTTTCTTCTTTCAGTGAAGAGAATGGTTAGCTTTAAGTAGTACTTCCTGCTTAATCTATAGTACAGAATAATTGTTAAGATCTTGTACTCCACAGACATACTACTTGGAATCTAAACCCAGCATTGCTATTTTTAGTAGGTAGCTATGTCATTTTGGGCAAGTTACATAATCTCTCCCTGCCGTAGTTTTCTTACCTATAAAATAGGAATAGAGTTGTTACGAAGATCAGATGAATTAATGTTGTGAAGATTAAATGAATCAACACATGTAATGCACTTAGAACAGTAGTTGGTATATAATAGATAATGTGTGTTAAATTTTATTATTTATTGTGTATCATTTACTATTAATTTTTAGTGAGTCCTTACTGACCTCCCTATGCAAATGTCTTGACTAGATTTTAAGTTTGCCTCAGTCATAGACTATATCAGATTGATAAATTGATTATTTTTCTATTAGACTATGAACCTTCTCATGGTATAGTTATCTTTTCCTTTCATGCTTAATGAATGCTTTTAAGTCAGTGAAAGAATACATAGATAAAGAATGTGACAACAGATATATTCCCAGCACCTGGCATTGTGCTTTTAGTGTGGTAAATGTTTAATATCTCTGTTTTAATGAGAAGTCTGTAATGTAAATACATAGTTTGGTTACATACAGTGTTGTTTTTTCTCCCTACAATCCTCTTTAATTTTCAAATTTATTTTTTTTAATCCTCTTTTTAAAAATTTACATAAAATACACATAATTCTAAGTGTATAATGTGATTAATTTTGAAAAATGTATACATATACCTGTTTAACTAAAACCCCAATCAAGATCTAGAATATTTCAGTTACTCCGTAAAGTTCCTTCATGCACTTTTCTAGTCCATTCCCCCTTGCTCCCTCCACCTCTGACCAACCACTGTTTGGGTTTCTCTCAGCATGGATGAGTTTTATCTGTTCTAGAATTACATATACATGAAATTAACAATATGTATGTATGCTTCTGGAGCAGCTGGGTGGCTCAATTGTCTCAGGACATGATCTCTTGGCTTGTAAATTTGCGCCTCACATTGGACTCTATGCTGATTGCTCAGAGCCTGGGGCCTGCTTCAGATTTTGTCTCCTCTCTCTGCCCCTCCCCTTCTCATGCTCTGTCTCTGCTTCTCAAAAATAAATAAATGTTAAAAAACAACAACAACAATATGTATGCTTCTGTGTCTGGATTTTTTCACTTAACAATGTTTTTAGGGTTCATCTATGTTACTGTGTTATCAGTGGCTCATTGCTCGTTATTTTGGAGTGGTATTTCATTGTAGAAATGTACATTCTAGGTTGTTTATTCATTCTCCCATTAATGATCATTTATGCTGTTCCCAGTTTTTTTGCTATGATGAATAAAACCGGAGGGGGCATTTCTGGGAACATAAATTTTTATTTTTCTTGTCAAGTACTATGAGAATAATTGCTGGGTTGTAGCTGATGGATTGTGAGGAATTGACCGTTCATCCTGACATTAAGTAACAACACACAGCCCCTGGAATAGCAGTTAGCAAATGTCCCATCAGGTGTATTGTATTCAGTTCACCATACAGTTCATTGTTTTCTCTTTTTCTCTCTTTTCCCTTATCTATTCATTTCTTTAATCTTTTTAAATTATGACAAAGAATGCATATGTAAACATACATAAACCAAAGAAGTGGCTTTTTTTAATACTCTAGAGTGAATATTGATGTAAGCACTGTCCAGTCTAAAAATAGAACATAGTGCCCAGTCTACCTGGTGTGTACCTTTCTGGTTATACCACCACCACCTCCAGCCTTATCCCCAGAGGTAACCACTCTCAAACTTTTGAAGGTATCCCTTCATTTTCCTTATAGTTTTAAAAACTAAATATGCATCTGTATGTAAAACTTAACCTGATTTAAACTTTGTGTAAATGGAAAAATACAGTAACTGTGTGTGTGTGTTTTGTGTGAGCATACCATTGTCTAATTTCTTTTACTCAGGGTTGATCTATGTTTTTGTCTATAGTTGAAGTTCATTCATGGTATTTATTGTGTCTGAATATATACATATATTCATAGTCTGAGTATACGATAATATGTTTATCCATTCTACTCTTGATGAACATTTGCATTGTTTCCATAACAGTGCTGTTATGAAGATTATTGTGTAATGGCATGGCACGGAATTGCTAGTAAAACTAAAAATCAGTTTTACTAGATTTTGTCTATTTATTATATGTATTTTAAGGGGTGCCTGGGGGCTTGGTTGAGTGTCCAACTCTTGATTTCGACTCAGGTCATGATTTTCTGGTTCTGGGATTGAGCCTTGCATCAGGCTCAGCGCTGAGTGTGAAGCCTGTTTGAGAGTTTCCCTCTTTCTCTGCCCCTCCACTGCTCACACTGTCTCTCTCTCAAAATAAATAAATAAACTTTAAAAACATCCAAAAAGCTTGATTGGAAAGGCTCATCAGAGGAACATGGGAACTAAAGAGTTGGATATAGGAATTTAGAAAAAGTCTACTTGCCAGGGTGCCTGAGTGGCTCAGTTGGTTAAGTGTCTGACTTGATTTTGGCTTGTGTCATGATCTCACGATTGGTGAGTTTGAGCCCTGTCAGTGTGGAGCCTGCTTGGTATTCTCTTTCTCTCCTCTCTCTCTGCCCCTACCTCCACTTGTGCACATGCTCTCTGTCTCTCTCAAAATAAATAAACATAAAATAAAATAAAATAAAATAGTAAAATAAAGTAAAATAAAAAACTGTTCTCTAAGGAAATTGAGCCAGTTTTTATTCACACGAGCTTTATATGAGAATTTCAACTGCATTTGGTCATTCCTTATTTTTTTTTACGTTATTGTTTCTATAAGTAATTAGCTGCTGTTACTTACTCTGAAAACTCTTTCTGTTTTTACATTTATATATAAAGAATCAGAATAAAACTGTTTAAAAATGTGGGTTGGCATTAAGCCACCTGGGTCCATGCCATGAAACAGTTTGTATTTTCATTACATTAAGTGTAGCCACATATTTTTATTAAGTTAACCATTTTTAGATTCATATGGGATGACTATATTTTATATACACTTCCTAGAACTTTTGTTTTTACTTTTTAATGTAAAATGTCATTGCTGTATGAGTTTTTAGTCCTAAACTAACTGATGGTATTTAATAGAAAGAGCTGCTGTATATTCTATAGCAATACCACAGCTTAGGGTTTTATTATATAGATTTTATTTCTAGGAATTTATGTGGAGTATTTATTAGAGTAACTAATGGATCTTTATTTTTCTTTGAAGTTGGCCTTTGCCAGAGTTTGATCCAAGCCAAATTCGACTGATTGTATATCAAGACTGTGAAAGACGAGGGAGAAATGTCTTGTTTGACTCCAGTGTTAAGAGAAAAAATGAGGACATATCAGTATCGGTGAGCATCGTTATTGATTTGGTTGAAATTTAATGTCACATATTATAATTCAAGAAAGAAGGAGTGAAATTTCAATTATGACACTTTTGTCGTTACAAAACATCTTTATCATATTTTCAAAATTTAGAGCTGTGATTTTGAAAAATTTTAAAGGAAAGAACTTTATTATCATTCTATCACCAGAGAACATTTTAATTTGATTATTTATTTTCCTACATAATTGTATTGTGAGATATGGCTAGAGCTTCAGAGATCCTTATAGAGGATCTGGTCCAAACTCCCATCTTACAGTTGTGAGAAGTGTGACCTAGAGAGGTGAATTTATTTGTCTGAAGGAGCAAAGCACGTTACATCTAGCCCTTAGTGCATGATATTTCCCCCTGCTCTACCGTCGTAAAAAGAGCACCTATTTTGTTAACTTTCGATGTCATATTTTGAAATATATTATGACTAGTTTAAGAGTAGTACATGGACATTCACTTGGTTGTCCTAGAAAATGTTAACCTTAAAAATAGATATGCTAGTTATTTTACTAGCAAAAGGTGGGTTTATTTGGGAATAAAAAAAATTGTAATCCGGGACAAACAAGCTGAAGCAAAACCATAGGTAAGTCTAAGGAACAAAGGAGAGACATGCTTTTTTAAGGAGAAAAAGGGTAAGTTGGGAAGGTGGATCAGAACAAAAAGTCCATTGGGGTAAACTGGGGAGTTTGAAGTGTCGTGGCTTCTCATTGGTGGAGCTACCCGTGGGTGGCAGTGGGGTGAGAAGAATGAGGAACGCGTCTATTCCTTGGGTGGAGTAGTGGAGTACCATCCTCATGCAGGGTCAAGTGCCTGTAAGGTCAAGTCTGTCTCTTCCTGTTGAGTCTGCAGTTAGGTATGAGTGCTAGGGCATGAGCGCTACTCCTGCTGAACCCTCTGACTCCATTTTAGTGAGGTTTCCCATCCATTACGAATTTTCACAAAAACCTAGGTGACTGCTATTATCTTTACTTCTTCTACTGCTAAAGACTCATTCTGTACATCTCTAATGTGGAAATCAAACCCTGGAACAGTGTTTTCTCCCTTCCTCTAAATTAATAATTTTCACTAACATTTTGCTAAATAACTGGAAACAAAATGCTTTGGGAAAGCTTTTCCTAGAATTGTCTGTTAAAGCCAACAAATACTCATTTTTTGAGACTTAGGAGTTTATATTTGAGATTTTGTGTTATCAAAAATATTTGATATATTGGCCATAGTCTATTTTATTTACAACTGCATCCTCAGCATCCACTACAGTGGCATATAATAGAAACTTGACTAATTTTTGAGTTAATTTCATTGCCGTGTTTTACAATGTCCCTTCTAATTACTAACACATTTCTCAGTTTTCTGGAGATGGTGCTTTGTTTAGATTTCTTAGCCATTCTTTGGATACTTTTTTCAATCTGATTAGAAAAGAGCATTGCAGAATGTTCTTAAAATATTGCTTATTTGTGCAAATAACTAAAGATTTATAAGTACTAGGCACTTGGAGATTTAGCAGTCTTTGCTCCTTGGTACCTACAATAAGGTATCCTTTTAGGGGAAGTAGACACTGAACAAATAAGTACACAAACAAATAATACCAAATTGTGATTAAGTGCTGTGAATGAAACACACAGAATGCTTATGAGATTCCCTAGGAAGGGAACCAGTTTTCCTCATTTTGGATGTAGGGGTATTAAGAGGTCTCATTGAGGAAGTGAAATTCCAGCTGACATCTGAAGAAACCCAAGGCATGGAATAGGGGATGAATATTCCTGGTAGAAGGACTTACAAATGCAGACTACAAAGTGACTTAGAAGCTTCATGAATTGAAGGAACTAAAAGAATGTCAGTCTGGATTGATAGCAAGTAGTATGTAAAGTAGCTAGAGATGAAATTGGAGAGAGAAAGACAGCAGGAGCCAGAGTATTTAGGGCTTTATCAGTCTCTGGGTTAGAAATTTAGTTTAAGTTCTAAATGGAGAGGGAAGCCACTACCAGAATCTTTTTAACATTTCAAAAAATCATTTTGGTAGAGAGCCCAGATATAAACCCATGCATATATAGTCAGTTACTCTATGACAAAGGAGCCAAGAATATACAAGGGAAAAGGACAGTCTCTTCAGTAAATGTTGGGAAAACTGCACAGTCACATACAAAAGAATGAAACTAGACCACTATCTAACACTGTACACAAAAACTGACTCCAGATGGATTAAAGACTTAAACATAAGACCTGGAAGCATAAAACTCCTAAAAGAAAACATGGGCAGTGACTACTGATGGGAGAAAATATTTACAAGTCTTATATCCAATAAGGGGTTAAAATCCAAAAAATATAAGGAAGTCAATAGCAAAAAACAAAAACAAAACAGAAAAAACAATAAACCAGTGCAATTAAGAAATGGACACAAGATCTGTATAGAATTTTTCCAAAGAAGACATACGAGTGGCCAGTACTACAGGGAAAGGTGCTCAGCATCATTAATCATCAGGGAAATGCAAATCAAAACCACAATGAGATATTGTCTCACACTTGTCAGAATGGCTATTTTAAAAAGACAAGAGGGGCACCTGGTTGGTTCAGTTGGTTAAGTGTCCGACTTCAACTCTGGTCATGAACTTGCAGTTTGTGAGTTCGAGCCCCGTGTCAGGCTCGCTGCCGACCTCTCAGAGCCTGGAGCCTGCTTCCGATTCTGTGTCTCCTTCTCTGTCTGCCCCTCCCCTGCTCACGCTCTGTTTCTCTCTCTCTCCCTCTCAAAAATAAATAAAGATTAAAAAAATTTAAAAAATAACAAGTGTTGTTGAGGGTGTAGAGAAAACGGAACTCTTGTGAACTGTTTATGGGAATGTAAATTGGTGTAGCCAGTATGGAAAACAGTAGGGGGATCCTTAAAAAATTACAAATAGAACTACCATGTTATCTAACAGTTCTGCTATTGCATATTTACCCGTTAAAAATACTTCAAAAAGATAAATGCACCCTATGTTTATTGTAGCATTATATACAGTAGCCAAGACATGAAAGCAACCAAAGTTTATATCATTGGATGAATGAAAGAAAATGTGTTAACAGCCTATTAAAATAGAAGATACTTTTGCCATTTGTGACAGCATGGATAGATCTTGAGGGCATTATTCTAAGTAAAATAAGTCAGATAAAGATAAATACTTTATGATTTTGCTTATATGTAGAATCCCCCCCAAAAAAGATTAAAGTCCTAAATAGAGATAACAGGAAGTGGTTGCCAGAGGGTGAGGGTGGGAAGTGGGCAAAATGGGTGAAAGGGGTCAAAAGGTACAAACTCCCAGTTATAAAATAAGTCATGGGGATGTAATGTCCAGAATGGTGATTATCTTTAAAAATATTGTCTTGTGTATTTGAAAGTTGTTAAAAGAGTAAAAGTTATCATCACACGAAAAAAATTGGTGACTGTGTATATTGATGGATGTTAACTAGGTTTATTGTGGAGGTAATTTTGCAGTATCTAAAAAAATCATTATGTTGTACACCAGAAACTAATATAATGTTATATGTCAGTTATCTTTCAGTTTAAAAGATACAGTGAAAAAAATCAGTTGCTGCTGTTAGGGGAATGGCTGGATGTGGGGGATGAGGGAGAAGGAAGTGTTTGGTAAATCCAACAGTTTGGTTTGAATAGTTGAGTAATGAGATATAGCCTTATAGTGACAAAATTGTGGATGGTTAGTTGAAATCTAAGGTTGCATATGTGATAAGCATGTCTTCTTTGTATTTAGACTGCTGATAGCTCAGCAGAACTAGACTGAGGCTGACAGATTGATGATTGATATATATTACTTTGATTTTTTAAGGAAGTATTTATTGAGAGTTTTCTTTGCTTGATAGTGTTCCACTGCATTGTAGCATAGGACCTCTCATTTATTATTTATCTTGATTAATGCTTATTCATTGTGTGTTTTTTCAGCATTATTACTTTTTTTCTTATGCAGCCTTGTGAGTCTTGACTCCTGCTGTTACTTGAACCCTCCCGCCCACTTTTTCTGGAATGATGCTTAATTGGTTCTTGTTAGTCTTCTCTCTTGCTGATGTCTTTCACGGTTAACTTTTTTCTTTGTCTGCAGACATTCACAAAGCCCCTTTATACAACACCAACAAAATGATTATCCTTTTACTTTCTCCTTCATGTCTGTGTCGTCTTTTTCTTTTTCTGACTCTTCATTCTTAGCATCTGTTGCTGTCTCAGTCTCTCTGCCTCACCGTCAGGCTGTCTGTCCTTTCTGTCCGCTGGTCTCCTTAATGTCTCTTCTTGGTTTGCTTCATGTCTCTTGGTCTTTTCTCTCTCTCTGTGTCTCGGTATTAATCTGTCTGCTGGCTCTAATCTCATACCACCCACTCATTCCTCATTTTTCTGAAATTTTCCTGTAAGCCTACTACTTAAAAAACAAACAAACAAAAAACACAAAACTGTTCTTGTGTGAATCAGTCATTTAAGCATTCGACTCTTCATTTCAGCTTAGGTCATCATCTCACAGTTCATGAGACTGAGCCCCACCTTGGGCTCTGTGCTGACAGTGCGGAACCTGCTTGGGATTCTCTCTCTCCCTCTCTCTTTGTGCCTCCCCTGCTCATGTATGTACACGCTTTCTCTCTCAAATAAACATTAAAAAAAAGTTTAAAAACCTGTTCTCTGGGTGCATGGGTGGCTCAGTCACTTAAGCATCCAACTGTTGAGCTCAGGTCATGATCTCACGGTCCTAAGACCGAACCCTGAGTTGGGCTCTGTACTGAGCATAGAGCCTTCTTAAGATTCTCTCCACACTCTTTCATGCACGCTTGCATTGCACTCTCTTTCTTTCTCTCTCTCAAAAAAACCCCAACAAAAACCCAAAAAAAAACCCAATAAACCCTGAAAAACTAAAACTCAAACTTCTCTAGACTCACTGGTGACTAGAAATCAAACAGCCTTGAATATCTCCAGTCTCTCTTGGCTTCATATGTCCTCATCCTATGTGCCATTTCCCTAGATGAAGATTTATCCACTTTCAGGGTTCATTTTATCAGAACTTTATGACTCCTCTCTGATTCTTCTAGGTATATTCCTTTTCTATCAAAATTCTCATAATCCTTTATTCATAGTTTGTTCATAGACTTCTATATTATAGCTATATTTTTATGCACATTCATTATTAGTTGGGAAAGAAAGACAAAGTAAAAAATTCATCTGTTATTTACCTTAGTTTCCTAAACTGCCCACTGCCTCACATGTGGTAAGAAGTACTCAGGATATGATTTGATCAATTTTAATTATAGTTAGGAAGTTTATTGTCAAAATCCTGTAAATACTTTCATGAAGATTTCATATGTTCCTTTTGAATGCTGTGAATCACATCAAAATACTCATTGTTTCCTCCAAATTGCATGCTGTTTGAATCTTTAAGTGATTTTTAAAAATCTACAATTACTGTACCTTTGGAACTTCAAATCATGTGGGCTCTACATAGGCAAAGAAGGACTGTGTGAGTAAATGATATATTTTTTTTTCTTCTTACAGAATATTTGAGTCTATACATAATGATGAGATAGTTTAGACATTAGCAGTTTGCTGAATAAAGGTAAATCATTCAACCTTGTCTTTGCAGAGCAACATTCTATTTTCATATGATAAATACTGAAGTCACTTCTCATATCCTTCCTCCTTCTTAGTTTAAAACAGTCTACCAAAGATAAGGATTACAAATATTGATTTGGACATGTGTTTTTACCAGAAATTTTATTGAGAAAGTTCTCTCTTAAAATTGAGAAAATAATACTATAAATTATAAATGGAGAATTAAATTTTATAGTGTGAGTCATACGAAATTGCTTTACTCTGTTCCCTTTACCAAAAAGAAATTAACATTTTCCAATTTGGAAGCAGCTTTGGGAGACAGCATTTTCCAATTTGGTTTTGGGTTAGGTCATGACCTCACGGTTGTGAGATCAAGCCCTGCATTGGGTTTCACACTGGGAGTGGAGCCTGCTTGGGATTCGCTCTCACACTTGCATGCATGCCTAAATACACTCAATCTCTCAAAAAAAAAAAAAAAATGAGCACTGTAAAAATACTTAATGAGGTCCCTTTAAATAAAACACATGACAGATAGTTTTCTTTGTAAAGGTGATTCACTTTATTCACTTTATTGAGTATTTTTTATTTGGGATGGGAGGGGGAAAGGCAGGTAATATTTTCACAATGACATACTGATTCATATCTGGATTTGGTTGAACCAAGGAATTCTCTATGAAGAGCATGGCAGCACCTTAGATGGATAAACAGATTTTTTCTATGTTTCCATGCAAAGAAAATACTGTCTCTTTAGAATATATTTAATGGGTTTAATGGGAAAATGAGGGAACTGTGTATTTTATCTTTTTAATTTTGTGACTCGTAAATTATATGAATGCTTTGATTTTGTGTTAGAAATTAAAGTACTTTGCATGCTAAAATGTCTTATAATGTTAAAATTATATTGATCAATGTATAGCTTTTCAGAACAGGTGTATTTCAGCTTTATTATATTTTATGAAAATGACTATTGAACTGTAAAGATTAAAATGAATACATTCAATGATTTTAATAAAGTAACTCACTTTGTAAAAGAATTATTTTTATTTTTTGTTTTTTACATTCAGTCCTCAGACCTTATTCATTTTATAGCTGAAATATAAAAATCACTGTGATGTCGTTTCTTTGAACACTGTTGTAGCCAAATGTGTCCTGTGTGATTTCATCCTGTGATACTCTCCTTATCCTGGACATTGTTTTTGTTTTAATGATAATGTAATGCTGTTTCTTGAGTTCTCAGTGAAATTATATGATCATTTACATGCTTTAGCTTTTAATCATTATATTCAAGTATAAAATTGTATAGCAAATGCACGTAAGTTTGGAAAGGTGAACACAAATTACAGTGTATGAGTTTTGTACATGTTGAAGCATTGTATAAGTACTAATAGTTGAGTCTTAATTATGAGACCAAATTTGGAACATTGGATTTTAGGTCGTTGGAGCTGTAAAAAAGGTAATATACAGGAATCAGTAAGCTCCATATATACTTACAGGTGTCAGTTAGATGATATGAAGGTAGCTAAGACAACATTTAAAATAGCAACTTAAAAAAGTGCCTTGCATAAATTAAAAAAAAAAACAAACAAAAAACAATTATGCTTTCAGAATTAAAAAAAATTTTTTTTTCAACGTTTATTTATTTTTGGGACAGAGAGAGACAGAGCATGAAGGGGGGAGGGGCAGAGAGAGAGGGAGACACAGAATGTGAAACAGGCTCCAGGCTCTGAGCCATCAGCCCAGAGCCTGATGCGGGGCTCGAACTCACGGACCGTGAGATCGTGACCTGGCTGAAGTCGGACGCTTAACCGACTGCGCCACTCAGGCGCCCCTATGCTTTCAGAATTTTAAAAGTCTCCAAAAGTATATAGAATCTTACTCGAGCAAAGGGAAAGGCAAAATATATTTTTGGGTAATACTCACTGTCCTAAAGTTGTCCATTCTAAGTTGCTTTGTAAAATAATGCAATCCCAATAAAAAAGACCATCATTTTTTTGTTTGTTTGTTTTTGGTGGAGGGCATTGTGTGGAACTAGGCAGAGGAATCTGAAGTTCAAATGGAAAAAAAATAAGCAGTAACTGGTTGGAAAACTGAAAAAAGGACAGTAAGGATGAGCTAGCTGTACCAGATTTGCAAAAATACTTTGTTTCAGTAATTAAAACAGTGTGTAATTGGCACTCTAATAGGCAAAGAGATTAACAGAGTAAGATAAAGAAACACAAATAGATCCACATACACACAGGTATTTAGTATATGATAAAGACATCATCTTAAATCAGTAAAGATCAGTAAATGGTATTGAGTCACATAACTAGAGTAAAGATAAATTTGGATTTGTACTTCAAGTATGTTAGACATAATAATGTAAAAAAAGTAAAACTACAATATTACACAAGAAAAAGTGAGTTCCTATATTTTTGTGGAATGAAGAAGACTTTTCTAACTATGACTTAAAATACAGGGGCCATAAAGTAAAAGACTCTTAACTTTGACAACCACTACACATGTAATAGGATTTATATTTTCATTCCTAATAAAGGAAACAAAAATGAAAAGTATACTGTGATTTTAGTTCTTTCCTTTTAGATTGGCAAAAACTCAGATCTTTAATCATGATACTTTGCTGTAAAAGTGAATGAGTAAAGTGATACAATCTCCATGGAGTTAATCTTGCAGTGTCTACTAATATTATATCTATTTTTGCTTTTTTTTTGTTGTTTTATTTACATTTTATTTATTCCCTGCCACACACAAAGGATTTAATTGCCTTCCAAAATGTATAAAATGTAAGAAGAGTGCATTTTATTTATTTAGTAAATTTTATTTATTGAGAAAGAGAGAGGGAGGGGCAGAAAGAAGGGACAGAGAGAATCCCAAACAAGCTCTGCATTGCTAGCACAGAACCTGATACAGGGCTCAATCTCACTAACTGTGAGATTATGACCTGAGCTGAAATCAAGAGTGGGATGCTTAACCATCTAAGCCTCCTAGGTGCCTGAAGAAGAGTACTTTGTAAATAGGTAAGAAAAATAAGAAAAGGAGTAATTAAGGTGAAGCTTATTATTTTTATATTATCATCATGACATCAAGTAATTAATGGTTCAGAGTAGGAGAAACTCAGTGATCCAAAGAGGATGAAGAAACAGTTCCTAAAATAGTAATCTATTGTATGAAGAGAAGGTACTGCACAAGAGTTTATCAGTTATAATAAGCTCTTTCATAATTTCTTACCATAGCACGATATTGTGGGGAAAAAACATTGACTTTGAAATCATAGTCCCAACTCCCCCCCCCACCCCCCGCTTTATTGAAATACAGTAGACATACAGCGTTGTGTAAGTGTAAGGTATACAATGTAGTTATTTTATGTATGTGTATATGGAAAAGAGATTGTCACAGTAAAGTAAGTTATCACATCTATCATGTCACACAGAATTTTTATGTGTTTTTGTGATGAGAACTTTTCAAATTTACTCTCTTGGCAACTTTTGTACTGTTAACTGTAGTCACCATGCTGTACATTACATCCTTAGAACTTAACTCACTCTTTATCTGGAAGTTTGTACAGAGTTCCAGCTTGGAATCTATGCATACTGTGGTGATGATAATACCTACCTCAAAGGATTATTGTACAGAAAAATTAGACAATGTATGTAAGGCCCCAAACATAGGCACCAGGCAAATTGTACCTTTCTTTTTTAAATTCTATTCTGTTCACAGAAAAATAGAGCTAACTAAAATTTAGGTCATGGGAATGAACAGATTTTTAGAGTAGGAAAAAATTCTTTTTTTTTTTTAAATTTTTTTTCCCAACGTTTATTTATTTTTGGGACAGAGAGAGACAGAGCATGAACGGGGGAGGGGCAGAGAGAGAGGGAGACACAGAATTGGAAAGAGGCTCCAGGCTTTGAGCCATCAGCCCAGAGCCCGACGCGGGGCTCGAATCTACGGACCGCGAGATCGTGACCTGGCTGAAGTCGGATGCTTAACCGACTGCGCCACCCAGGTGCCCCTAGAGTAGGAAGAAATTCTATTGATGGTCCTATCCCGTGATTGTCTGTGCTTGACAGTGTCCTGGGGCACTTGTTAAAAATACAGATTCTGAGGCTGCATCCCCAGAGATTCTTTTTTTCTTTTTTTAATTTTAATTCCAGTATAGTTAACATAGTGTTGTATTAGTTTCAAGTGTATAAAACGGTTATTCAATAGTTCTATACACTACTTAATGCCCATCATTATAAATGTACTTTTAATCCCCTTCATTTATTTCACTCATTCCTGACCTCATATCTGGTAACCATCAATTGTCTATAGTTTAGAATTTTTTTTGTCTTTTTTTTCTTTGTTCATTTGTTTCTTAAATTCCACATTTGAGTGAAATCATATGGTATTTATCTTTCTCTGTCTTATTTCATTTAGCATTATACTCTCTAGAGTATAATAATCCCATTTATTATGTTATTGCAAATGTTATTGCAAATGGCAAGATTTCATTCTTTTTTATGACTGAATATTTCCTAATGTGTATATCTCCCTCACATTGTCTCTAGCCATTCATCTATTGATGGTCACTTGAGCTGCTTCCATAATTTGGCTATTATGAATAATGGTGCAATAAACATAGGGGTGCATTTATCTTTCTGAATTCGTGTTTTTGTATTTTTTGGGTAAATACCCAGTAGTGGAGTTACTGGATCATATGGCATTTCTATTTTTAATTTTTTGAGGAACATCAATACTGGTTTTTCGACAGTGGTTTCACCAGTTGGCATTCCCACAAACAGTGCACAAGGGGTTCCATTCTCTGCATCTTTGTCAGCTTTTCTTGTTTTTTGTTTTTTTAATTTTAGCCATTCTTACAGGTGTAAGAGATATTTCATTATGCTTTTGATTTGCATTTCCCTGATGATTAGTGATGTGGAACACCTTTTCATGTGTCTTTTGGCCATCTGTATGTCTTCTTTGCAGAAATGTTTATTCACGTCTCATGCTCATTTTTAATTGGATTGTGTGTTTTTTGGTGTTGAGTTGTATAAGTTCTTTTTATATTTTGGATACTAACCCTTTATCATAGAAGTCATTTGCAAATATCTTCTCCCATTCCATAGGCTTTTTAAAAATTTTGTTGTTTCCTTTGCTGTGCAAAATATTTTTATTTGGATGTAGTCCCAATAATTTATTTTTGCTTTTCTTTCCCTTGAAATAGAAAAATGTTGCTATGGCTGATGTCAGAGAGATTACTGCCTGTGCATTCTTCTAGGATTTTTATGTTTTCTTGTGTCACGTTTAGGTCTTTAATCCATTTTGAGTTTATTTTTGTGTATTATGTAAGAAAGTGGTCCAGTTTCATTCTTTTGCTTGTAGCTGTCCATTTTTCCCAACACAGTTTGTTGGAGAGAGAGTCTTGTTCCCACTGCATATTCTTTCTCCTTTGTTGATGATGAAATTACTGTATCATTTTGGGGTTATTTCTGGGCTCTCTGTTCCGTTCATCTTTGTGTCTATTTTTATGACAATACCATACTGTTTTGATTACTACAGCTTTGTAATATATGTTAAAATCTAGGATTGTGACACCTCCAGTTTTATATTTCTTTTTCAAGACTGCTTTGGATATTCAGGGTCTTCTGTGGTTCCATACAAATTGTAGGATTGTGTGTTGTAATTCTGTGAAAATGCTGTTGTTATTTTGGTAGAAAGTGCATTAAAACTGTAGATTGCTTTGGGTAGTGTGGCTGTTTTAACAGTATTTGTTCTTCCAATCCATGACCGTGGAATACCTTTCCATTTGTTTGTGTCGTCTTCAATTTCTCTAATCATTGTGTTACAGTTTTCAATGTTCATTTATTTTTGAGAAGGAGAGAGAGAGAGAGAGAGAGAGAGAGACAGGGAGAGAGAGAGAGAGAGACAGCATGAGCAGGGGAAGGAGCAGAGGAGGGGCAGAGAGAGAGGGAGACACAGAATCCAAAGCAGGCTTCAGGCTCTGAACCACCAGCACAGAGCCTGATGTGGGGTTTGAACTCATGAACGGTGACATCATGACCTGAGCTGAAGTTGGACATTTAACCGACTGAGTCACCCAGGTGCCCCTTGTGTTACAGTTTTCAGAGAACAGGTCTTTCATCTCCTTGGTGAAATTTATTACTTGGTATTTTATTATTTTTGGTGCAGTTGTAAATGGGATTGTTTTCTTACTTTCCCTTTTGGCTGCTTCATTATTAGTGTATACAAATGCAGTGGATTTCTGTGTATTGATTTTGTATCCTGCAACTTTACTGAATTCATTAATGAGTTCTGGTAGTCTTTTGGTGAAGTCTTCAGAGTTTTCTATATATATATATAGTATAATTAGTGAAAAGTTTTACCTGCAATTATTGAAAGTTTTACTTCTTTCTTACCAATTTGGATGCCTTTTTTGTTGTTGTTGTTGTCTCATTGCTGTGAGTGGGACTTCCAATACTATGTTGAATAAAAGTGTTGAGAGTAGACATCCTTGTCTTGATCTTAGGGAAAGGGCTCTCAGTTTTTCACGATTGAGTATGACATTAGTTGTGGATTTTTCATTTATGGCCTTTACTATGTTTCCTTTAAACGTCCTTAGTTGAGAGTTTTTATCATGAATGAATGGTGTGCTTTGTCAATTTTTTTTTGTATCTATTGAAATGATCATATGGTTTTTATGCTTTCTTTTGCTAATGTGAAGTATCACATTGATTGATTTGTGAATATTGAACCACCTTTGCAACCCAGAAGTAAATCCCCCTTGATTCTGGTGGATGATTTTTTTAATGTATTGTTGAATTTGGTTTACTGATGTTTTGTTGAGAAATTTTGCATTTGTGTTCATCAGGGATATTGGCCTGTAGTTCTCTTTTTTAGTGGTGTCTTTATCTGGTTTGGGTATCAGGGTAATGCTGGCCTCATAGGATGAATTTGGAAACTTTTCTTCCTCTTCTATGTTTTGTAATAGTTTGAGAAGAATAGGTATTAACTCTTTTTTATTCTTTTTTTTTTTTTTAACGTTTTATTTTTTTATTTTTGGGACAGAGAGAGACAGAGCATGAACGGGGGAGGGGCAGAGAGAGAGGGAGACACAGAATCGGAAACAGGCTCCAGGCTCCCAGCCATCAGCCCAGAGCCCGACGCGGGGCTCGAACTCCCGGACCGCGAGATCGTGACCTGGCTGAAGTCGGACGCTTAACCGACTGCGCCACCCAGGCGCCCCTTAACTCTTTTTTAAATGTTTAGTAAAATTCACCTGTGAAGTCATGTGGTCCTGAACTTTTGTTTGTGAGGAGTTTTCTGATTACCAATAAAACTTCATTGCTGGTATTGGTCTGCACATTTTCTATTTCTTCCTGATTCAGTTTTGGGATGTTATGTGTATCTAGGAATTTTCCATTTTTTGATTAGTCTGGCCAGGCTTTATCAATTTGTTGATCTTTTTTTTTTTCCAACGTTTATTTATTTTTGGGACAGAGAGAGACAGAGCATGAACGGGGGAGGAGCAGAGAGAGAGGGAGACCCAGAATCGGAAACAGGCTCCAGGCCCTGAGCCATCAGCCCAGAGCCCGACGCGGGGCTCAAACTCACGGACCGAGAGATCGTGACCTGGCTGAAGTCGGACGCTTAACCGACTGCGCCACCCAGGCGCCCCTTGTTGATCTTTTCAAAGAAGCAGCTCCTGGTTTCATTGATGTGTTCTATTGTTTTTTTAGTTTCTATTTTGTTTATTTCTTCTCTAATATTATATTTTTTATTATATCCTTTTATATCCTATTATATTCTTTCTTCCTTTACTATATCCTTTCTTCTACTGGTTTTGGACTTTATTTGTTCCTCTTTTTGTAGCTTCATTAGGTGTAAGGTTAGATTGTTTATTTTAGATTCTTCTTGCTTCTTGAGGTAGGCCTGTATTGCTGAACCTCTTTTATTGTTTAGACCATTGTGCTTTCATTTTCATTTGTCTCCATGTATTTTTTACATTTCCTCTGATTTTTTTTTTTTTTTTTCCCCAGAGAGAGTGAGAAGGCACACACATGAGAGGGAGGGGCAGAGCAAGAGAGAGAGAATCCTAAGCAGGCTCCACTCCCAGCGTGGAGCCCAATTCAGGGTTTGATCTCATGACCATGAGATCATTACCTAAGCTGAAACCAAGAGTCAGATACTTAACTGACTAAGCCACCCAGGCGTCCTTTCATTTCCTTTTTGATTTCTCAGTTGACCCATGAATTGTTTAGTAGCATGTTATTTAACCTCCATGTATTGTGTTCTTTCCAGACTTTTTCTTGTGGTTGATTTTTTAGTTTCATAGTGTTGTGGTCAGAAAAGATACATGGAATGACTTTGATCTTTTTGAATTTGTTGAGACTTACTCTGTACCCTCACATACGATCTATTCTGGAGAATGTTCTGTGTGCACTTGAATGTGTATTGTGCTGCAGGGACCTTTGCCTGTGTTATCCTCTGAAGCTTTCCTTGGTGGGTGGAGCCTGTAGTCAGACCAGGCCCACTGCTAGAGTCTAGTTTGAACTGGTGTGTGTGGTTGTCTTCCCCTCTCCTTGTGCAGGAGTCACTTTGACGTGGTCCTGGCCCCTTACCAAGCTGCTTGCGTACTCTCAGGTTTGTGCACTGCCTTGGCTGGCTCTGTCCAAAGGTCTGTTGGAGGAGGCAAGTCTGCAGGAGAAAACAGGGGCAGGCTTCTTAGTATTTGCCAGGTCTGGACAGGTCTGCTGTGGGATAGGACCTGGAATGAGGCATAGTTGGAGGAGGCTTGTATGGAAGAGAACACAGGAGTGTGGTACTCTGTTAACAAGTTAGTTGGAGCTTGTCGGGGCTGAGGTTTCTCCCCCCAAGTGTCCATGTGTCTAGTCTGGGGGTCGAGGAGGTGGGGGAGGGAAATGGTGCCTTCCAACTCCTTTCTTCCTGGAAAAGTCTTCCGAGGATCCCTGTCCCTCCAACACACACTCTGAGATTAGTAAACACCTCTCTCTCCCATATACTTGAGGCATTTTTCAGACCGCTGCTTCTATGCCGTATCTCCACAGGGCTGTTGTTGGTGCTCTTTATGCATGGGGACTCAGTTTCCTCTGCCCTCTCTGCTCTCCTAGAGCTGAGCCTGCTGACTTTAAAGCTCCAGGTGTTAAGCCCCACTGATGGTAAGAACTTGTGAGATTAAGCCCCACTGGTTTTCAAAAGCCAAATGTTATGGAGACTGGTCTTCCCTATATGGGATCCCTATGCTTAGGGTGCTTGGCCTGAAGGTCTGTTTCTTATCCCTCTCTGAGCCTGTGATGTTGGTGTCCTTCCCTTATGCAGACAGTCCCATGGTCCATTTAACTCCTGATCACTTTCCTTCCTTCCTTCCTTCCTTCCTTCCTTCCTTCCTTCCTTCCTTC
>NW_024412423.1:18850405-18949007 GCF_014898765.1 Herpailurus yagouaroundi | reverse complement strand
TTCCTTCCTTCCTTCCTTCCTTCCTTCCTTCCTTCCTTCCTTCCTTCCTTCCGTGTGACCTTATCTCTACATTTAGCTGTGGAGAGTCTGTTCTGCCAGTCTTGGGTCATTTTCTTGGTTATTTACACTGATATGGGTGTTAGTTAGTTGTGTTCGTGGGATGACATGTGGTTAGGATCTTCCAACTCCACCATCTTCCCTGGAAGTCTTATTTATTCTTGTTTTAATCCAGCAGTTCCACCAGCAATATCCTTCCTTAACAGATGAATGGTTAAATAAGCTATAATATATTTACACACTGGAATACTATTCAGCTGTATGAAAAAAAGAAGGAGGAGGATTTCTAACAATAAATGGAAAGATCCTCTAGGCTTTTAGAGGAAAATAAAGCAAGGACAGAACTGAATTACTTACCTTTTCTGTAATAGAGAAAGAAAAGTAATACTGTGTTTTTATTTGCAAAAAGAAATTTTAGAAGGATAATAATAAACCAGTTAAAGTGACTAATTGGGAATATGTGGAGTGGGAAATAGGGTACTACAAGAAGGGTTTCTAGATTTCCGTGTGTATACTTATTTTGTTTTTGCTTTTGAGTGATATGAATGGATTACTTATGTACAACTTAAAATTATTAAAAGTTGACTGAACATGAAAAAAATTGAAAATTTATGTGAAAGAATTGTAAACTGAAAATACCATGTAAGTGTTGGTTACTTATTTGAATTTCAGTTGTGATATAGAATCTGGAACATAAAATATGGTTATGTGTCAAGGTTAAAATTTTTAATCCCCCATGTCTTTCTACCTTCCATCCATTTACCCTTTCTGAACAATTTAGTCCTAAAGCCATTAGGTAGGGCTGAACACTGATGTCAGTTGGTCGAGACATGGTGGTCCAAGGCAGAGTATTAGAACCCAAGTAAGTTAAGGAGGACATCTCCATAGCTGCTGCCTGATACAGAGTGTCAGTGCCCAAGTGGGATGTTGAGGGCATCCATCTTGGCTCGCTGAGCCTGAGGAAAATAAAATGTCCATGCAGGTGAGGGAGTGAGAAATGAAAGACTGGTTTCATATAAGAGAGTTGATAAAATAAACACATTTGAAGGCTAATGAAAGGCATGTTGTTCTGATTGTTAGAAAAGGGAGTTATAAATGAGAAAACTAGAAGAACCTTGTAGTCTTGGAATGGAATTGGATTTATTGGTGCAAATTTATGTTTTAATATATATGTACACGCATGTATATATTCAAATGCAATAAATGTAAATGTAAACTTGTTTATGGATATGTTAGATACATATGTGTATTCCTCAGCCCTGTCAGAGCAGTGAGAGCAGAAGCACAATGAGACCCCAACATGTGGGCTCATACCTAGTATCTAGATCTTAATGTCTTAATTCCCTTCTCCATTAGAATGAACCAGGGCTCTTTAGGGAAATGACTGGTCCTTAGACTGGAGCAGGGAAAGAAAAAGAAAAGCCTGGAACTTGTGCCAAAAGCTTAAACAATGATGGGAACATGTCAAAGGGACATAGAAACCAGCATGAAGGGCCTGTCACTGGCTAAATAGGGAAAACTCTAGCATAAAAACAAATAATGATAGTAGCAGATTACAACCCATTGGATGAAATAGAAAACCATGAGTTCATACTGATATAAATAAGTTGAAAGTTTGATGAGAAACAGCATTTTTATGGCATAAAAATAAAATAGCATACAAATTTCATTTCCCCCCCCCACCCCTTATCAAAATATTATTAATTACAAAGGAGAAAAAAGTTTGTTTACAGTGAGGTTGCTTGGTAGGTGCCACCTTAATCAAGTGATCATCAGTATTAAGAATATTATCATTAATGGGCATTGAAATCATATGCCACATGAAAAGTGGCTGTATTATGATTATGTAAGGGAATGTCCTTGTTTGTAGAAAATACACATTGAAGTATTGATGCTTTAGTTCATAGCATCTCAGGTAGTCACCTTACTCCCATTTGGTTCAGGAAAAAATAATTCTTTGAACTAAGTTTGCAACTTGTTTGTGATTATGTGAAAATGTTAAAAAAAAAGTTAATAAAAATTATAATCCATTTATAAGAAGCCAGGTTTTTTTTCAGTGGTGTTTATAACTTATTTTTTATGTGTAAGTAGAGCATGATTTTTTGTGGGTTAAAAATAAAGTATGGCATCATTCTTATTGGAATGAAAGTGAGATAAGAAAACTGAATCCTTTTGCTCTGTGGTTGTGCTCATAGAAGGCCTATGTCTGTCTACCTGAGGGTTGCAGACTGTGCCCTCTCCCCTCATTAGACCATCTTCCCGTGAAGTTGTTGCTATGTGGATTCAGAAAAGCCATGACTTCAGAATGGGAGGGAGAAAAGACTCTGGACAGCTGAGGAGTTGGTAGGAGAGAGGGGTGTGTGTGGGGGTGTGTGTGTGGGTGTGTGTGTGTGTGCGTGTAGTAAGAAATTTTATGTATACTTTAATGCTTCAGTCCTGAAACTGATGGATGTTTGTCCCTTTCCTCCCTATAGCAGATTGTTTCATGATTCAGAGATTGGATATACCAAGGTCCCTCAGCCTGGAATATCTTTCTAGCCATCCCACTCTTCCTCTTTCACCTTAACTCCTGTGCTTTTTTGTAGTCCTGGGTTAAATGTCATTTTTTGGTTTCCCTAGACTAGGTTAAGTCCTCTCTTGGACAGTTCACTTAAGTATCATTGATCCTTAACCTCTATTTTAATGTGGGGATAATTATAATACTTCCTAGAGTTGTTGTGAGGAATAAAAGAATAACTGTATGTAAAATGGAATAGTGCCTAGGCACATAGTAAGTACAATGAGTTAGCTATTGCTAACATAAAAGAACATATTTGAAATATTATATTTCATTATACATAGTTGTCTAATTATTTGTTAAATGCCTCTTTCTCTCATTCGATTGTTAGTTCCATGAGGAAAAGGACTGTTTCATTCAACTGTTTCTTAGTTTTTGGTATACATTGTATTCAAATTGAGTTTTATTGACAAATAATTGACATATATCATTCCATAAGTTTAAGATATACAGCCTGATGGTTTGCTTTACATATACCATGAAATGGTTACCAGCATAGATTCAGCTAACATTTATCTTCTCATACAGACAGAATAAAAAGAAAAGAAAGAAAAAAAAGGAAGAAAAAATTCTATTTATGCTGAGAACTATTAGAATTTGCTCTTTAAAAAATTGTTTTTAATATTTTTTTTTTTTGAGAGAGAGAGAGGGAGAGAGGAAAGAGAGAGAGAGGGAGAGAGAGAGAGAGAGAGAGCGCGCGTGCTAGTGGGGAAGGGGCAGACAGAGAGAGGGAGACACAGAATCTGAAGCAGGCTCCAGGCTCTGAGCTGTCAGCACAGAGCCTGATGCGGGGCTCGAACTCACAACCAGTGAGATCATGACCTGAGTCGAAGTTGGACACTCAACCAACTGAGCCAACCAGGTGCCCCTAGAATTTACTCTGTTAACAACTTTCCTATAATATTATGAAGCAGTGTTATCTATTATTGTGTTGTGCATTATTACATCCCTAGTACTTATTATTACTGGAAATTGGTACCTTTTGACCACCTTCCTCTAAATCTGCCTCCCCATACCCTCCACTTCTGGTGACTACAAGTCTGAACGGTATTTGCTTTTCTTTGTCTGACATTTCACTTAGCCTAATGCTTTCAGGGTCCATCTATGTTGTCACAAATTGTAGGATTTCCTAATTTTTTGTGGCTGAATAATATAGTTTGTGTACATATAGTACACAATATAGTGTGTACATGTGTACATTACAAATGTACATTACACATGTACATTACATGTGTACGAAATAATATAGTTTGTGTACAACAAAGAAGTTGTGTTACAACTTCTTTATCCATTCATCTGTCAATAGAAACTTAGGTTCTTTCCATGTCTTAACTATTGTAAATAATGCTGCTATGAACATGGGTGCAGATATATTTTTGAGTTAGTTTTCATTTCATTTGGATATGTATTCCCAGAAGTGGAATTGTTGGATTGTAATATAGTTCTATTTTTAATATTTTGAGGATCCTCCATGCTGTTTTCAAAGTGGCTGCACCAATTTGTAGTCTTAGCAAGAGTATACAAAGGTTCCCTTTTCTCCAAATCCATGCCAATGTTTGTTATCTCTCGACTAATTGATGATGACCATTCTAATAGACATGAGGTGATACCTTATTGTGGTTTTAATTTATATTTCCCTAATCACTAGTAATATTGAGTATCTTTCATGTAAAACCACCTGGTTTTGCCTTTAAGCATATTATGTAGTTACTAGTTCTTATAACTTTGGTGAAGTTACTTAAACTCTCTGGGCTTCATGTTTCTTATGCATTAAACTGGGCTATAATATCTACCACCCTGAGTATTAAAGAAAATAGTTTTAAAGACCTAGCATTTCGATGGTGATCATTAAATAGAAGGTTGTTAAGATGTGGCCAAGAATATCAGTACCAAAAATATCAATATTTTAGTAAGTGTTTAAATGAAATAATATACATGGAAATATCTACTGAAGTTCCTGACTCCAAAGTAGGTATTCAGTTATTTTAGCTTCTTACTTTAACTTTTTTCTAATATCATTTATAGCTACAAACCAGTAAGCACATGCTAGTTCTAGATGCTGTATAGAGCACTTTATGTATTTTATATATAAGTACATATGGAGACACACACACACACACACACACACACACACACACACACACACACACACCTTAAGTGTCACAAATACCCTACCCATTAGATAGGGTTTTTCTTTCCATTAAGTAGATAAATTTAGTGAGGTCAGGTAACTCACTGAGCCAGGATTTAAATTCACATCTTTTTAGTTGTAAAGCCCTTACTCATTTTAGTTTATTATGCTGTCTCTCTACATTTTTGGTTAGAGGTGATTTTGGAATTACCAGGTGTTCTCTTTTACAATGCCCTTGGTGGTGATGGCATCTATAAAACAGTTGATCTTCAAAAACTGTGATTTCAGTCAGATTACTTCCTCTGAAAACCTATGTGAGGTCTGTTACATGGAAGAGTGTACATACTGGTAACTGTGATAAAGCACCAAAATATTTTTAGGAGTATCAAAGTCCATGGTAGATTGCACCTTTGGTAGTTGTGAGCAGTGAAAGCTCTAGAATCTGGGAGTGGGAGAAAAGCAAGAGAATGAAGAAAAAGGAATAGAAATACATTATGCTTTCATACTCTGCCACTGTACAACCTTCTTGTCCTAAACTTAGCTGTTATTAAAAGTTTGTTAAGAGAGGGAAGCAAACCAAGAGACTTAAATATAGAGAACAAACTGAGGGTTGCTGGAGGGGAGTTGGGTGGGGGTGCATTGGTTAAATGGGTGATGGGCATTAAGGAGGGCCCTTGTTGGGATGAGCACTGGGTGTTACATGTAGGTGATGAATTGCTAAATTCTATTCCTGAAATCATTATTACACTATGTGTAAACTATCATGGATTTAAATTTTTTAAAAGGTAAAAAACAAAACAAAACATTTAACTGTTCAACACATGAATACATTCTCATTTCAAAATAATAAACATGTATGTTTAATATATGTAAACACATACACATACATTTAGTAAAATATAAAAGCTTTGTATTTCTCGTCTTATCCCTACATATCTGCATAGAAATTTTCTTCCTTAAAAATATGTTATTTATGTTAACTTGTAATGGGTATATTATTATATTTAAGTGAATTAATATTTTAAAATTTCTCAGCTTTAATGTCTTATATGGGAAAAAATTGATAGATCTAACTCACAGAAACAAAAGGCCTAAATGGAGTTTGAGATCAAATACTTTGAAAACTGCTGCCATCTCTTAAGTCACTTGTAAAGAATATTGTTGTAGACCATAATAATATAGAAAAACTCCCTTGATTTAACAATGTTTATGAGAAAAGCACAACACAAACTCAACAAATACTATTACAATTATGAGACAAAGAATAGAGAACAGTACTGGAGAAAATGTAGTAAAATCAATCTATTAAGGCTATATTTTGAATTATTTCATACTTGTTTTTTCTAAAGGCTTTTATACTGTAAATTAAACTTGTATATGGTGAAAAGTTTGTTAAAACATGAATGGGAATAATATCTCTATTTCAGAAACTCTGTAGTGATGCTCAAGTAAAAGTCTTTGGGAAATGCTGCCAGTTGAAACCTGGAGGAGACAGTTCTTCCTCACTGGATAGTTCTGTGACTTCATCTTCTGATGTAAAGGACCAATGTCCTAAGTACCAAGTAAGATCATTGATGTCATTTATTTATTCATTAATTTACAAATATTTTTGAGTGTCCGTGATGTGTTATGCACCATCCTAGGGATTGCCGTACAATAGGAACTAGTCCTTACCCTCCTGGAGCTTACATTTGTAGCTGTGGAGACAGATAATTAAGTATGTTTATGCATTTTGATAAATCTTAGGAAAAGTACAGAAAACTATGGTCATAGGTAGCCAGGAGTATTTTCTCCCTTTTATTTACCAGATTTTTTGGGTTATGAGAATAATTTATTTTAGATATCTTTAATTTATTGAAATAATGAAGATTAATATAAAATAATACAATTTGGCTGTAGAATGAAATTAAGTATGATTGGAACTATACACATGCAGAAATGGACATTTTTGTTTTTCAAAAGTAATGTGATTCTTCTTTTAAAATACAAACTTAAACAAAATAGTATCTAATAGTAACTTCTCTTTAAATTTGTTATATTTCACGTAAGTGTTTGGTTTCATACCAAGTAAATGTCATCTATGTGAATTTATTCATGTCATCCAAGCTTGCATGAATGCATCACAAGTATTTTATATTTAGCGGTACCAAAATGGAATCCTGGGCTTTTAAAGTATTTGTAATTAGGTAGTCGTGTTTGGAAGGAAAGTGACCCTTATATGATGTCAATATGACAGTATCTATGAAAGAGCTCTGAAGTTATTAAAATCCAGATATTAAGAGGTAGTACATAATTTCCCCTGTCCACCTTTATTCCTCCAGCTTAAGTATGATACAGTAATAAGTTCCTAATTGTGCTATATGCTATGTGACATCATCATACTTATACCAATTTGGATGTTTACTACTTTGATGAATTGTGTAAGCTTGCCTTTCTTCCTAAGATTATGGAGTTGAAAATTAGCACATGGATACAGATTATAGGAACCCTGAAGCATTGAGTGATTGGACTCTTATATTGCATCAATATCTCTAGAGATTTTCTTTAAAAAATTTTATTTTTAAAGTTTATTTATTTATTTTGAGAAGGACAGAGACAGTGTGAGTGGGGGAGGGGCAGCGAGAGGGAGAGAGAGAATCCTAAGCAGGCTCTGTGCTACTACTGTAGAGCCTGATGTGGGGCTTGAATTCACAAAACTGCAAGATCATGACCTGAGCCGAAACCAAGAGTTGGATGCTTAACTGACTGAGCCACCTAGGTGTCCCAAGATTTTCTTTTTTAAGGGACAGATTCCTAGGCTTTGTGCCCAGATATTCTGATAGTAGGCTGAGTATGGTCATGGAACTCTGTTTTTTTAGTAAGAGACATTGAATTATTGTAGCATATAGTTCACTACCCTTGATAAAATGTGATTTCAGGTAACTAGAACATTATCTTTGATTAACACAGATTATGACAGATTAATAACTTCCAACAATGAGTATGTTCAAAAAACTGCCTTTTTAATAAGGGCATTATAAAAAAAAGTATTAAAGTAATAGCACTTTTAAAATTATAACCTTTATTATAGATTATGTCATATATAAATATGCCAGTGACATTTATGCTGAGTATTCGATATGTATTAGAGCAGGCAAAGAGAACCTTTACTAGCGAACTATATGGTCTGATAAAATTTAAACACCAATTTATTTTTACTGCGTTTTGGTTTCTGAGGTTTCTTTTCTAGTTTAGTATTAAAATCTATAACTGCTTTGATACTTAAATTCATAATAATTTTAGTCAAAATAAGAATGGAGTTAGCCACGTTATAGTGGAAATGAGCTTGTAAGAGAAGGCTCTCACTTCTGTCATTAACCAGAAGTAGTGTAGTTTGCCAAGTAGGGTTGGCATTAATTTTTTTTTTTTTTTGGATACGGGTGGAACAGTAGCTGGGGAGGGGAAGTAGGAGGGAGAGAGAGAATCTTAAGCAGCCTGGAGCCCAACGCGGGGCTCCATCTCACGACTGTGAGATTATGACCTGAGCAGAAATCAGGAGTCAGATGCTACGGACTGAGCCACGCAGGCACCCCTTGCATTGATCTTTTTTTTTTAGGAGAAAAAAAAAGACCCTCCCATTTGATCATTAAAAAATTATTTGTCTCTGTTTCTAAAATGTTACTTTTAGTACCCAAACCTTTGTGTTTTGAAATAAAAGTTTTTTCTTAACCAAATCCCTAGATGAGTTCTTTTATTAAATAGGTATATCAAAAGTGTTTTTTTCTTTAAACATTAGCTTTTTGTCTTTATTAAAACAAAATTAAGGCTAACACCTAAGAGAGAAAAAATATGTAAGTGAATATATATTTAAAAATAATATGAAATAATTATGATGAAATGGATTGCTATTTGAAGATGTCTCTTTTAAGAAGGTTGACAAATGTAAATACATAGATTTCTTTAATCCAAAATGGGCAGTATATAAGCAAAAGAGTAGAAGAATCACATAAAAATAAAAATAGTGTACAGGTATATTTCCTATCCTCCACGTGTAAAATGAGGGTCCTTGTTACTTTATTGTTAATATCAGAAGAGTCTTTTAAGTATTTTCTTAAAACTCCTAATTCTTGATTTTTTTTTTTCAACGTTTATTTATTTTTGGGACAGAGAGAGAGCATGGATGGGGGAGGGGCAGAGAGAGAGGGAGGCACAGAATCGGAAACCGGCTCCAGGCTCTGAGCCATCAGCCCAGAGCCTGACGCGGGGCTCGAACTCCCGTACCGCGAGATCGTGACCTGGCTGAAGTCGGACGCTTAACCGACTGCGCCACCCAGGCGCCCCTCTAATTCTTGATTTTTTATGATAGAATGATTTAATGAAATTTGTGAATAATTATTATCTTAGATAGTTACTTAGGTCCTCTTTCTTATCAGTTTTATTATATAACTACAAGTTAGGAATTACATTTTTCCTAGGGATTATTTTCTTCACTGGATGACAGGTCTGAAGGTAGGCCATCTAGGTATGATATTTAGGGTTCAAGATGGCTTTAGAGATCAAGGTATCCTTATCTTTCTACTTACCCAGAGTTAATGTGTTAAATTGTTAAATTGTTGCTCTGTGTTCCTAATATGGTATCTCCATCTCCAGTGACTTTCATTTATATCTCATGCATATAAATGTATAAATTGTGAAAGCTGCAACTCCAGCCATTAGTTTAACCCTCGAAATGTAGAAACCAACTCTAAATTTGTCTTTTTTTAATTAAAAAAATCTTTTATTTATTTTTGAGAGAGAGAAAGAGAGAGAGAGTGTAAGTGGGGAAGGAACAGAGAGAGAGAGGGAGACAAAGAATATGAAACAGGCTCTAGATTCCAAGCTGTCAGCACAGAGCCTGACGTAGGGCTTGAACCCATGAACCGAGAGATCATAACCTGAGCTGAAGTTGGATGCCCAACTAACTGAGCCACCCAGGCACCCCTAAATTTGTCTTTAAGGGAGGATGTGAAATGCAGTTGTTTTTTCTTTTTTTTCAGTTGGGCACATTGCTGCCCTGAAACACATTAGACTTCAAAAAATAAGGAATAAGATATTTCAGGGGGTAATTAGTGATATTTACCACAGTATCTAATTAGTGATGAAATGGATGATAACTAAAGACAGAATGATGGAAAGCAATAACTTTTAATTGGAGTTCTTTGAGAATGAGATATTCTTATGTTTTAAATAAGTCCTTTTAAAAAAATACAAAGTAGAGGTAAATTACCGTGTTTGTGAATATCTCTTTTGTACAGCAGGAGTGGTGAAAACTGTTCTGCATGTTCAGTGAATTCTGTTTCTTATTGTCTGTCCTGGAGAAACATTGCATATGCACAAGATGTGGTTAAGAATGTTCATTTAAGGGGCACCTGGGTGGCTCACTTGAGTTGGCTAAGTGTCTGACTCTTGATCTCAGCTCAGGTCACGATCTCATGGTTTGTGGGATCAAGCTCCATGTCAGTCTCTGTGCTGACCCTGTGGAGCCTGCTTGGGATTCTCTGTCTCTCCCTCTCTGCCCCTCCCCCTGCCTGCCTCCCTCCCTCTCTCTCTCTCTCTCTCTCTCTCTCTCTGTATCTTTCTCAAAAATAACTAAACTTAAAAAAAAAAAAAAAGAATGTTCATTTAAGCAATATTGTAATAGCAAAAACCTGGAAGTAACCTAAAGAGCCCATCAGTAAGGGGAACTGTGGTATTTTCATACAGTAGAATACTATGCAGCTGTTCAAAAGGAATGTTTGTATAACCGTATAGTTAGATGTGTAAGACATTGTGAAATGGAGAAAATCAAGCTATAGAACAGTGTATACAGTGTAGTATCACTTAAAAAAATCATTATGTAGCAGTGCCTGGATGGCTCAGTCGGTTAAGCATCCGACTTCAGCTCAGGTCATGATCTCTGGGTTTGTGAGTTCGAGCACTGCATCGGGCTCTGTGCTGACAGCTCAGAGCCTGGAGCCTGCTTCGGATTCTGTGTCTCCCCATCTCTTGGCCCCTCCCATGCTCATGCTCTGCCTCACTCTGCTTCTCAATAATAAATAAACGTTAAAAAAAAAAAAAACCATTATGTAGAATAACTATAGCAAAGCAATTGTCAATAAAATTCAATATTGGAAATAGTCATAAGGTTTGACATTCTGCAATTTGATTAATGTTATCGTTATTTTTTTAGGGTTCCCGGTGCTCTTCTGATGCCAATATGCTTGGAGAGATGATGTTTGGCTCGGTAGCAATGAGCTACAAAGGATCTACCTTAAAAATTCATCAGATCCGGTGAGGGCTTTTCTGATTTTTCATTATCCATGTTAGAATATGTAATTTTTAAACATGAGAGAATTTCATATAGTCTTCATGCAGATTGAGCATGTCAGATACTCAGTTTATGATATTTTGTGGGGTTCATGCTACTTCATGACTGTTGTAACTATACAGTGAAATGTCTGTCACTTACATATTTTGATTTGTAATAAATTGAGAAGTTCCTTGTCTTAGTTTTGATCTCTTTCTTTCTTTCTTTGTCTTCATAGTTCCCCTCCACAGCTTATGCTTAGCAAAGTTTTTACTGCACGGACTGGCAGCAGTATCTGTGGAAGTCTCAATACGTAAGTGATTATGAATGCAGAGAGAATTAATTATTTAGGATGTGCAAAGTAGGGAAACGAACAGGGTATTCTCGGGGTTGCAGCTTAAATTGAGATTTTCTTCTGCTCCTTTAAGTTTGAAAGTTCACAGAAGCCAGCCTTTTTTCTTCCAGCTTTATTGAGATATAATTGACATGTAACACTGTATAAATTTAATGTGTACAGCACATTGGTTTGATACTTTCATATATTGGAAAATGATTACCACCATAGCATTAGCTAACTAATACTTCCATGCTGTCACAATTACTATTTCTTTTTTGTGGTAAGAACAGCTATGATTTAACCTCTTAGCAATTTCCAAGGATAACAGATACAGTATTATTAGCTATAATCAGCATGCTGTCCATTAGATCCCAGAACTTACTGATCTTATAACTGAAGTTTATAACTTTTGACTATTATCTCCTCATTTCCTCCACTCTCAGCCCCTGATAACCACCACTCTTCTTTGTTTTTCTGTGTCCAATTTTTTTATATTCCACATAGAAGTGATATCATATGGTGTTTGTCTTTGTCTGACTTATTTCACTTCTCATGATGCCCTTAAGATTCATTTATGTTGTTGCAAATGGCAGGATTTCCTTCTTTCTCGTGGCTGAATAATATTCCATTTTTTGTGTGAGTGCATGCATGCATGCGTGTGTGTTGTGTATGTGTATGACATCCATTCATCTGTTGTCTCCATTTATTGACTGTTGTCACTAATGCCACATTGAACACCTCAGTGCAGATATGCCTGTGAGATCTTCATTTCAGTTCCTTTGGATATATACCAAGGAAGTGGGATTGCTGGATCATACGGTAGTTCTATTTTTTTGAAGAACCTTCATACTGTTTTCAAGTGCCAGATCAATTTATGTTCCCACCAAAAGTGCATAAGGGTTTCCTTTTCTCCATATCCTGGCCACCACTTGATTATCTCTTGTCTTTTTGATGTTAGCTATTGTAATATGTATGAGGTGATACCTTGTTGTGGTTTGATTTGCCTTTGCTTGATGATTAGTGATGTTGAGCACCTTTTTATATACCTCTTGGCTATTTGTCAGATGCCTTCTTTGGAAAACTGTCTAGTCAGTTCTTCTGAATATTCAGAGGAAGTTACTACTTTTTTAGTCAGGTTGTTTGTTTTTTGCTCTTGATTTGTATGAGCTCTTTATATATTTTGGATATTAACCCTTTAACAGATACATGATTTGCAAATATTTTTACCATTCCATAGATTGCCTTTTCATTTTGTCAATTGATTATTTGCTGTGCAGAAGCTTTTTAGTTTCATGTAGTCACATTTACTTTCTGTTGCTTTTGTTGCTTGTGCTTTTCTTTTTATGCCATGTCCAGGAAATTGCTGCTACAATCAATGTCAAGGGAGCTTTTTCCCTATGATTTCTTTTAGGAGATTTGCAGTTTGGAAGTCTTATGTTTATGTCTTTAATCAATTTTGAGTTCATTTTTGTGAATGGTGTAAGATAGGGTTCTAATTTCATTCATCTGCATGTAGTTACCCAGTTTCCCATAATCATTTACTGAAGGTACTCTCCTTCTTTTGTTAAGTGTTCTTTATGCGGGTTTTTTTTTCTGGGCTTTTGATTTTGTTCCATTGTTTTCTGTGTCTATTTTTCTGCCAGTACTATACTGTTTTGATTACTTTAGCTTTGTAGTATAGTTTGAAATCAGGAAATATGATGCCTCTGGCTTTGTTCTTTTTCTCAGGATCTCTTTGACTTTTCAGGGTCTTTTGTACATACAAATTTTAGGATTGTTTTCTTATTTCTATGAAAAATGCCATTGGAATTTTGATAAGACTTGCATTGAATCTATAGATGATTGTGGGTAATATGCACATTTTAATAATATTTGTTCTTCCAACCTACTTTTTTGACTTTTTTTCTTTCGTGGAAAGATGTTGTGTTTTGTCAAATGCTTTTTCTGCATCTGTTGAGATGATCATATGATTTTTATGTTTCATTCTTTTAATGTGGTAATTCTCATTTATTGCCTGGCATTTATTGAAGCATCCTTGCATCCCAGGGATAAATCCCACTTGATCATATTGAATGATCCTTTTAATGTTCTGTTGAATTTGGTTTCCTAATATTTTGTTCAGAATTTTTGCATCTATAATCATCAGGAAAAGTGATCTGTAATTTTCTTATAATGTCCTGGCCTTGGTGTCAGGATCATGCTGTCCTTGTAAGATGAGCCAGGGAATACTCCTTCTTTGATTTCTGGAAGAGTTTGAAAAGAATTGACATCAATTCTTTAAATGTTTGGTAGAATTTACCAAGGAAACCATCTGGTCCTTGGCATTTCTCTGTTAGGAGGTTTTTGATCAATGACTGATTCTACCTTCTTGTTACTGGTCTTTTGAGATTTTTTATTTCTTCATGATTTAGTCTTGATAGGTTGTATATTCAGTCTTGGGATTTATCCATTTTTTATAGGTTACGCATTTTGTTAGCATGTAATTGTTGATAAGTAGTTTCATGATCCCTTTTTATTTGGTATCAGTGTAATGTCTCTTTCATATCTGGTTTCATTTATTTGAGTCCTCTCTCTCTCTCTCTCTTTTTTTTTTTTTTTTTTTGAGTTAGTCTGGCTAAAGGTTTGTTGATTTTGTCTCTTTAGAAAACTAGCCCTTAGTTAAACTGATCTTTAAATTTTTTTTCTTTGTTCTCTTTCATATATTTCCCGTCTGATCTTTATTTACTTCCTAACTTTGGGCTTTTTTTCTGGGTTTTTGAGGTGTAAATCAAGGTTATTTGAGATATTTCTAGCTTCTTACTGTAAGCATTTATCACTATAACTGCCCTCTTTTAAGTGCTTTTGTAGCACTTCTAACAAGTTTTGATATGCTGTGCTTCCATTTTTATTTGTTTCAGAGTATTTTTTTAATTTACTTTTTGATTTCTTCTTTGACCCATTAGTTGTTCAGGAGCATGTTTTTTAATCTCCCCATATTCTGAATTTTTCAGCTTTCCCTGTGGATAGACTGTTTTATCTGTATCTATATTGATATATCTGTTTGGTTCCATTTAGCCTAAGGTATGGTTCACGTCCAAAATTTCTTTGTTGATTTTCTGTCTGGATGAACTATTTGTTGTTGAAAGTAGTCCTTTACTAATTATTGCATCATTGTCTCTTCCGATCTGTTAGTATTTGGCAAATGAATCTGTTTAGGTTCTCTGGTGTTGAGTGCGTGATTGTTATATGTTGTGTCTTCATGATGAATTGCTCCTTTTATCATTATATGACCATTTTTGTCTCCTGTTACTCTTTTTAGCTTAAAGTCTTCTTTCTGATATAAGTATAGCTATTCCTGCTCTTTTCTGATTTCCATTTACCTGGAGTATCTTATTCTATCCCTTTATATCGAGCTTATATCATCCTTAAAACTGAAGTGAGTCTCTGGCTTGTTTTTCATTCATTGAGCCACTCTGTATGGAGTCCAGATTACTTCTCATTTTAGTTTAGTTGAAGAATAGGAAATGTACTTTCTCTTTTCTCTAATTTGCTTCTAGAAGCTATATCTGGAAGTAAAATGTTGACTGCATTTCCATGTTAGGATGAGATACTGATTTTCCGTTCTGTAGTGCCATGCTGAGTTAGCACCTGTATGTTGTGGTCTTTAGTTTTCAGGTCCCCTGTAGAATTAACTCTGCAATCAGGACTGGCCTAGGTAAGCCGTGGTGGAGTTCAAGGATACTACAAGTTGTTAATGCCAGGATTAGGGTAGTGAACCTGGTATGTCATATGCAAATACCTTCTCTCATTCTTTTGGTTGCCTTTTAGTTTTGCTGCTTGTTTCCGTCACTGTGCAGAAGCTTTGTATCTCGATGAGGTCCCAGTAGTTCATTTTTGCTTTTATTCCCTTTGCTTCCGGAGACATGTCAAGGAAGAAGTTGCTGCAGCTGAAGTCAAAGAGGTTGCTGCCTTTTTTTTCCTCTAGGATTTTGATGGTTTCCTGTCTCACATTTAGGATTTTCATCTAATTTGAATTTATTTTTCTGTATAGTGTAAGAAAGTGGTCCAGTTTCATTCTTCTGTATGTCCCTGTCCAGTTTTACCAACACCATTTGCTGAAGAGACTGTCTTTTTTCCATTGGATACTCTTTCCTGCTTTGTGGAAGATTAGTTGGCCGTGTATTGTGGGTCTTTTTCTGGGTTCTCTATTCTGTTCCATTGATGTGAAAAGATGCTCAACATCACTCATCATTAGGGAAATACAAATCAAAACCATAATGAGATACCATCTCACACCTGTCAGAATGGCTAAAATTAATTCCGGAAACAACAGATGTTGTCAAGGATGCAGAGAAAGGGGAACCCTTTTGTACTGTTGGTAGGAAGGCAAACTGGTGCAGCCACTGTGGAAAACAGTATGGAGGTTCCTCAAAAAATTAAAAATAGACCTACCCTACGACCCAGCAATTGTACTGCTAGCAATCTATGCAAAGGATACAAAAGTGCTAATTTGAAGGGACATAGGTACCCCGATGTTTATAGCAGCACTATCAACAGTAGCTAAATCACAGAAGAAGCCCAAATGTCCATCAGCTGACAGATGGATAATGAAGATGTGGTGTGCACGCGCGTGCGCGTGCGCGCGCACACACACACACACACACACACAGGAATATTACTCAGCATTGAAAAAGAATGGAATCTTGCCATTTGCAACAATGTGGATGGAACTAGAGGGTATTATGCTAAGTGAAATAAGAGAAGGACAGATACTATGATTTCACTCATATGTGGAATTTGAGAAACATGACAGATGAACATAGGGGAAGGGAAGGAAAAATAAGATAAAAACAGAGGGAATCAAGCCATAAGAGACTCTTAAATACAGAGAACAAACTTAGGGTTTCTGGAGGGGAGTTGGGTGAGTGGGGGCATGGGCTAAAAGGGTGATGGGCATTAAGGAGGGCACTTTTTGGGGAGAGCACTGGGTGTCATATGTAAGAGATGAATCACTAGGTTCTTTTACTCCTGAAGCCAAGACTACACTGTATGTTAACTAACTTGGATTAAAAAAAAAATGGAATAGTAAAGCTGAAACAGAGGCACATATGATATCAGATTCTTGGACTACCTGCCAGACCTAGTAAATGAAGAACTGGGGCTAGGATGAGATGTTAGTGGACCACAGTGATGGATTCTGCAGGGACCATATCAGAACTCTGGCTAGCAAGGGTCTGAGGGATACCCAAAGTCAGAAGCAACAGGAGGTAGTAAGGAGTTTACTCAAAAGTAGAAAAATTCTCAAAAGATTACATTAATTGTAAATGTTCCTAAAGACTTTTCAGGTGTTTTATTAGCTAAGGTTCTAATACCTGTAGCTCTTTATTAGCTTTTCTTTTAGGAAGGAAGGAAAAGGAAAGATGTATTTCACTGTATTTTGGACGCTTAAAAAATACTGATGATAAAAGTGCTAATTTTTAAGAATTAAACACTAAAGTAGAAATTAGAGATCCTGTATTGGAATCACTGATTTTAGCTGTAGTTTTCTAATTTTTTATTGATGGTTCTTAGGACAGATACTTTGTACTAAAAGCATAAAGTAATTTTATTTGTATTATTCTGAGTAATTTATGGACAGGAGTAATACAGTTCATTTATAATGTGTGAACTGAAGATATTTTTTGTATATTTGGTGGATTCTTTTTCCTTTTTTGTCTTTTTTTCCTGCCAGAAGTTTCAAAACTAATGTCAGGTCCAAGATATGAGGGGAAACTTTACAATTTAAATTTGGGTCAGTAATCTTTTTCTGTAAAGGCCTTAATAGTAAATAATTTTAGCTTTGTAGGCCAGACAGTATGTCTGGTTTCTTAGCTCTACCATTGTAACATTAAAACAGCCATACACAGTACATATATGAATGGGCATGGCTGTGTTCCAGTAAAACTTTATTTACAAAAACAGGCAGCAGGCTGGATTTAGCCCTCAACGTATAGTTTGCCAACCCCTGATCTAAATGATTAGGTACTTTATAGTCCTATTATGAATACTTAAAACTTAAAAAACTGTTAGACGCTTTAAATTTCATTGTATAAAATGAATTTGCAGTTTATTGTTTCTCTTCCCTTAGGCTGCAAGACAGTCTTGAATTCATCAATCAAGACAACAGTACATTGAAGGCTGATAGTAACACAGTTATTAATGGACTACTTGGAAATATAGGTAAATTATTCCTTTGGTTTTGTAAGTTTTAAATAAGGTTAACACTGTAACAGGGATTTGCACTTACTTCTTAATAATGTAGATCTTTTATAAGACCACAGAGTTTGACATACTAGAAGTGGAAAAGGCATTTAAATTGCAAATATGTATAACATTTGTATTATTTGAAAACATAATTTTTATATATTTGAATATTTATTTTGTATATGAAAAAAGAAAACTTAAAGATATATCTGATTATCTGATTTGTTTTTTGTTTTTAACTTTGATGCATCTTTGAAAGGCACTGTTACTGATATAAAAAGTCTTTACCAGCTTTTTGGAATATTTCAGCTGAGGAAGACTATTATTATACTTTGTCCCTTGTCTCTTCCCTAACCATAGAAGTAATTTTAAAATGGTGCTCATTTTGTGACCTGAATTCACATAAATGGGCAGATATTCAAATGTGATGTTCCTTAAGAGATTTATTAAAGTAACAGCTTATTTAATAATTCAGATAGTTGATTGTTATTGTTATTTAGTTTCAACAGACTGTTCCTAAAATTTCTTGCCATTTGTTTTACCCTAGAAAGCTCATCTGAGTTGCTGCTGACCATATTTCTGGTGCATAAAATATTATAGTATCCCAGAATGTGGACAGCATTTAGACTAGGAGAAATATTTCTCTTACTCTCTATTTAGTGAGAATTTTTATTTGGAATTAATTTTAATAAATATTAGTTATATATATAAGTAGAAAAGTTTTTCTTCCAACTTGAACCGTATTGTATTCTATTATTTTTCATAATTCCTGTTTATTCAAATGAGCAACCATTTATTTAGTACATAGTATGGGCTAGTTACAGTGAAAGACATGTACTTTAGAAAGTTTGCATATTTTTTAGAAAGATAGAGTAGTTCTGCTTTTTCTTAACTCACTTGATTATTTTATTGGTTTAAGAAAGTAAAAATGTGACAGGGAAATAAATGAATCTTTTTTCCTTATGATTTGACACTTTTCAAAGCTTAAGATGTTAATTAAAAGCTGTTTATTTTAATAATACAAATCTATTATCACTTATAAATGGTAAAGTACCTTATAGATGCTAGATATACTCATCTTCTCTGTTTTAACGTAGGATAGGAAATTAATCCATTTAACAAAGTATAGACTTTAAATAATGAGTGACTTTAACTTGCACATTTATAATTGTGAATTAAGGATATTTGAGGACCATCTCTTATTTTCTTTACATTTTTAGTTAATCAACAAATACTTATCAAGCACCTATTACCTGCTAAGGACTCTGCTAGGCCCTAAGGATACAGTGGTAAACCAGACACAATTCCTGCCTCAACGTATTTGGTAATTATAGTTAGTGGGAATCACACAAATAATACAACAATTACAGTGTACTACAGTTAATTTTTGGACATGTTAAAGAGCACGTGTGGTAGAAATGAGGAGAAGTACCTAATTCAGTCCTAGAGAGTCCCAGAAGATTTCCTTGAAGAAGTGAGACTTAACCTTGAAGGATTAGCCTTATGTTTAGATAGAAATGTTCTAGGAAAAAGCATAATAGTATTTGCAAAGGCCTAGGAGCAAGAGATGATGGCATGAAGAAAGAATGTGTATAAATCAGTGTTGATGGAGCCAAGAATAGGAGTAAAGGAGGTTAAATCAAGAAGTAGGAGGTAGATCACAGAAGGCACTGTGGGACTTACTGAGCAATTTGGATATAGGTTGTAAGCAGTTGGGTAGCAGTGAGGGTATGTATGTTAGTTTGGGTGCTCCACCTGTTTTTTAACAGGTGCCAAGACATGATTAAATATGCAAGGATATTATTAGGGGAAATGACTATGTGAGAGAAAAAGAGGAAGGAACTGGGAAAGGTTGAGAAAGCCCTCAGATTGTGATACAAATGTTGACCCCAAATGAAAGAGAATAGAGGATTAAATGGAAGTGTCCTATCCCACCATGCAATCCAAGGAAGGTTTAGTAAGGCCATTGACAAGTCTTTGAGTCAAAGTTTGGTGTCAAAAGTGACCCACGTATTGCCAAAATGTGCCTGTCTTACTATTCCTCCTGTGTTCAGTTACTGACTAGGAGCAGCCTATGGGATATGTGGCCTTGCTCAAACATCACAATAGATTTCAGAATGCAGTAGCTTGAGGTACTTAGTCAATTATAGTCCTTATAGCTGGAGGTCTTTGCAATGTATTCTCAAGGCCACCACAGAGGAGTTGTCAGGATATAGAAATATGATTGGATTAGATTTATATCTGTAAGAGTATTGATTGCAGTGGGAAAGGATTCAAGTGAACCAATGGGATTGAAGAAAAGATCTATATAAGAAGGCTGCTTATGATAATCCAAGTGACAGAGAAGGAGACCTAGAGTAAGATTGTGCCAGTGAGGTAGAGTGTTTTTGAGGGGTTCATTATGGGAAATAGAGTGGATAGGACTTGACTTGGTAATTAGATGGAGTAGGGGAGGAAAAAGGAGGAAGCAAGGGTGGCACTTTGCTATCTGGTTGTATAAATGCTTGGGTATTAGTGCCATTTATTGGGAGAATCAGAAGAAATTAAGAATTGGTGATTTTAGGTTTAGGTATATTGGAATGGAGGTATTGGTTGAGTGTTCAAGTAAAGATATCCATTATGGTTAGTTAGTAGATGTAGTGGTAGATGCTGTAACATAAAAATCCATGGGTGTATAATAACTTTAAAGCAATAGGGGTTTTTTTTCAGCCATGTGGAGTTCTAAAGGGTGTTCATCATTGATTAACAGTTTTTCTCCAAGCAATGTTTTAGAGTTCCTTCTTTCTTAGAATTCTGCCTTCTTCATTGTGTGGTTTCCAAGGTTGTGCTCAGCTGCACTAAGCCAGTGGAAAGGAATTGAGAATGGAAAAGGCACTCGATTTCATAATTAACCTCAGCCTGAACGTGACATACATCAGTTTTGTTGACATTCCATTTTTGGTAACTAATCACATGGCCTCACATACGTATAAGGAGATTTGAGAAATATGATCCCTAGCTGGGCAGCTGCTTCCCACAAACTACTTGATACAGTAGAAGGGAGAACACAGTTCTTTGTTAGACAGTTAGCTGTGTCTGCCATGAATTATGAATCATTAGCATGTAAATGGTAAGTAAAAGCATGAGAATGAATGAGATGACCTAGGAACTGTTAAAGAATGAGAAGGCAAGATTGTTGAAGATGAAACCCTGGGAAATGCTGAGTTAAAGACAGAGTAGGTGAAGAGAAACACATAAAGAAGATTAAGAAAAAAACTTAGTATGTTATCATTGTAAATTGTGAGGGGAAAGTTCAAAGTGTAATTTAACATCACATATGCTATAAGGTAATATAAGATAGTATGGACTGCATTAATCAATAAGAAGGCTTTTAGTGGCCTACTGGAGCAGTTTCAGTGGGGAGAATAGAAGCCAGAGTTGAGGAGAGACTCAGAGGTTAGACTTTTTTTCCAAGATTTAATTAGTGACTCTTTTTGGTCTCAAGACCCCTTTACACACTTAGAAATTATTGAGGACCACAGAGAGTTTTTGTTTTTGTGGGTTACGTTTGTTGATATATACTGTATTAAAAATTGAAATTATTTTTAAACATTTATTAATTTATTAAAAAATACTAACATCCTTTTTCATGTTAATGTAAATATGTTGTGAAATGATTATTTTCCAAGTAAAATTAATGAAGAACAGTGGCATTGTTTTACATTTTTGCAAATCTCTTTAATTTCTGGCTTAATAGAATATTGCCTGTATTCTCCTATCTGCTTCAACGTTCATTCTCTTGTAATATGTTGTTTTAGTTGAAGTGTATTAAGAAAATCTAGTTTTACACAGACTCCCTGAAAGGTTGCAGGGACCCAAGGAGTCCTTAGGCCACATTTTAAGAACTATTGAACTATTATATAGGATTAGATATATGGAGAGAATAATTTTGTCTGTGTTTAAATGTTGATGGAATAGATTATAAGGAGGGTAAGGTTAGAGATAGAAGTGGTACTTACTCGGTAAAGCAAGGTTTTTGAAGGTACTATCTGACATAGAAGAATTTGCTTTGGAAGGGAGGGAGGAGCTTCCCAGGATTTTTCACTGAGTAAGTTCCTAGCACACAGTAAGATTTGAATAATGTTTCCTGTTGTTACTGCACTGGCATCAAGGAGGCAGGTGGGTCAGTGTTTGATTAAGTTTGGAGATAAGGGGGTAGGAAAGGAAGAGTTCCTGTCTGGTGAAATCTGTGTGTGTGCACACATACGCATCTGCATCTGCATACTTGTGAGAGACGAAGTTTCATATCCTGAGAGTAAGGAAGGAGGTGCTAGGTAGAGAAGGAGTTTAAAGACATTAGGTAAGTTTTGAAGTGACTAGAGAAGGATTGCCTTCACATGCACTATAATTTTAGAAATTTTTGTTATAGAAAAATATCTATTAGCAAATTTGAAAAATACATTTGTTTCTTTTTAGAACAGAAAGCCCCCTATTCTTTCCTAGGTAAACCTCCTAGGTGACTCTTTAGGCCATCTTGATTAACCATAACAGGTGACTCAGCTGCTTGCTTCCCGGCTATAATGTTGCCCCTTTGGGGTCTTTAGACACTGTTATCTTCATTTGGTCCAGTGTGTGGCGGCCGTGCTTTGTGGACAGCTGGGAGTCTGGCCCTAATGGGTGCGTTGGTGTTCCTCCTTCCATTGTGGCTGACCCTTGGGTTAGGAACTTTGGTTTCTTCCAAAGTTAGTTACTTTGTAGCTTTACTAGGTTAGGGAAAAACAAGTTTCATACCTGTTTTGCCAGTAAATCTCTTTTCTGCTTTGTTGTATGTTGTGTTCTCTTTCTTCAGCCAAGCACTTAGGTGGTTTTCTCCTTATGACAGTGGCAGGAGAATGCTGTAGTCTTAAAACTGACTTTTTAAAAGATAAATTTATTTGGCAAATATCACATTTTATAGATAATGTTACTGTGCTTTTTTGAATCTTTAAAAACATTGTTTTAGGTTAGAAAAGGTTGAACATTTAAAAAACTTACCTTGTATAGTGGAAGGTTATTTTTATTATTATATATACAGATTTATTAGTAAACAGGCATGAAATTGTTACGTTTGACATCAGCTGTGACCAGAAGAAAACCATCCTGTTTCGAAGAAGGGAACCCTGTTTGAATTATTCTTACTTAGTTTAAAAGTTTCCATCCATATCTCTTGCTGTGCGTTTGTGCTGCCTAAGCTCACCCTTTATTCCTGACGCTTTATGGCTTCTCTAACAGCCTTCTTTCATATGTATTTTACGTTTTTGCCATGTAGGTCTTTCACAGTTCTGCAGCCCCAGGCGGGCATTCTCTGAACAGGGTCCGCTCCGCCTGATCAGGAGCGCCTCTTTCTTTGCAGGTTTGCGATGTGCTGTGTGGGTAGACTAGTTGGTGTGCCCCAGTGGCTAGAATCTGTAGTTGAGCTGTGGAAACAAGAGAGTAGATAAATGCATTTGGGGAGGGTGTAGTTAAGAAAACATTTTTGAGCTGAGAACTTAATTCCTTTTCGCTGAATATGTTCTTAAAAGTTTCCAGAAACTTTCAGCTATCAGTGGAATTGACATTTTCATGAAACTTTAGTTTGTTATTTCATATCTCATTATGTAATAAAGATTTTAACTTTAGAATCCTAAACCAAATTTTACTATGAACATTATTTCTTATAATAACAGCTAGAATTTCTAATTTGACACTCTCTTGTTTCCATGGTTGAGTAGCTTTTGTACTCATAGTTCACCGATTGCAGAAAATATCCTATCTTATTATTTTAAAATTTCTATCCACATTATTTCATAAGAACGATTTTTCTTGGAGCTAAGATTTAGATGAACAAGCACCATTATATTGATCTGTAAAAGGTGTATGTGAGTGTATTTGTTTATATCATTACATTGATGATTATAGTGTATGTTCATGCCTCTGTATTCAGGGAGTTGTATCTGACTTCTTGTTTTAATTAATATTTATATTCCTTATAATATGAGGCAGGAACAGTACAAATTTATTACAGAAAATTTGTAAAATAGGCAAAAAAATATATATTAGCCATTGTGTCAGCTAGAATTAATCTTTACAAAAAACAAAATTGGGATCATACTATTCCAGTTGTTTTCTTAAAATTTTTATTATGAAGAAATTTTAAACATACATTAATATAGGCAGACTAGTAAAGCAAACCATTGTATACCCATCACTTACTGCCAGGACCATCATTCTTATTGTTTAGTAGCATGCTTTTTGGTCATTTAATAGTGTATTGTGAATATCTTCCTTTTAGTCTTCCTTTGCTTGTTTAGATACTGCATCATTTTCATATTATATTTCAAATCTTCACATAGATCTCAAAGCTTGTTCAACTGAGTACTAGCTCTTGGTGTTGGGTTTGTGCCATGCTATTGAAAAATATAAAGGAATGCAATAAGATAAGCATGATTTCATTTGCTATATACAAGGAACGGCGTCACCCTGAATAGCAGTATGTGTTATAACTGACAGTTTTGTCTTAATTCACAGTTCACAGCAATCCAATGGACATGCCTGGAAGAGAGCTGAATGAAGACAGAGACAGTGGCATAGCACGCTCTGGTAATGCCATGTTTATGTATCAGTCTAGTTTTTTTTTGAGATCACTATTAGCATTGATTTTTATTTTTGCCTTTATCATCCAATTTAATGCACATAGTTTGTTAGTGTTGAGATTAACCTTATAAGAGAATTGTGGCAACAGAGAGAAATATTTTTATTTTGTTTTGTTTTGTTTTATTATTAATTTATTTATTTTTAGAGAGAAAGAGTGCGCTAGCTGGGGAGAGGGGCAGAGGGAGGGAGAATGCCAAGCAGGGTCCACACTCAGCATGGAGCCTGATGTGGGGCTCAGTCCCACAGCCCTGGGTTCATGACCTGAGCTGAAATCAAGAGTTGGGTGATCAACTAACTGAGCCAATCAGACGCCCTGACAAATACTTTAAATTTAGAATTTTCATGTTTACTGTGACATGTACCTGGTGGAGTACCACCTGAATGAATGCACATTGGTTTAGGCTTAGCCAGTACACGAAAAAAAATATTAATCAAGAGACTCCTTAAAAAGCATAGTAGAAAAAATACATTTGCTCATATCTGCTTGCTGTTAACTAGAGTTTTAAGTTTCAGACTGTCTCTTGCCCAGAAAAGCTTAGGCATTTTGAACAATACTATACATACTGTTTTCAAATATGGACTGACAAACTTCGGTCTGACAAACTTTTATTGCAATATGTTAGAGATGAAAAAAAAAAAAGAAAGCTCACATTCTACCTTTGAGGATCACAGAATCTACTGAGAAAGGAGTCAGGAAAATTGTCCTACATTGTGTGATATGTTCTGTGATAGACCTGAGCAAAGAGGTTTGGAGAATGGGAACGTAACTTAGCCTGGGCCAGCAGCAAGGGGCCAGTAATGCTTTGCAGAGAGATAATACTTGAGTTGTATCTTGAGAAGTGGGAGTTACCCAGCCTAAGGCATGATATAAGTAAGGGCTTTCCAGGTAAAAGGAAAAGTGTTTGTCAGGTCCCAGAGTTAGAATAAATGAAAGGAGTATCTTAGGCTTGCATTATTGTAAGGTATGAGAAACTTTATTCACTGTAGTCTGTCCCTATGAGCTGTCACATTATACGGTTTTGCTGTCTAAATTGTTTATAATTCAGTTTTGAGTATAGATGGGAAGTCCAAACTTACCAATATTATAATCCCTAGGTATGAATTAGAATAACATGGTTTCCAAAAAAAAAAAAATAAAGTTCACACAACTGAACTCTACTCTGAGACTCATATGAAGCCTAGAGAAAGGTTTATTTATGCAACTATATTTGAAAAACAACAAAATGAAAAACTCAATACCTCTTCTGACAGACAGCTAGAGCTGAGGACCGCTTCTCTAATATGAAAAATCTTCATCTTTCAAATAATCTCACCTTTCCTTTTTCTTTCTTTCTTTCTTTCTTTCTTTCTTTCTTTCTTTCTTTCTTTCTTTTTTGGACAGAAAGTAGGATTTCTTGGTGGGCATGAATAGGAAGAGGGCAATACCAAGTTTTTCTTGAGTGCAGACCCTACCATTTGTCCAAGGGGCTATGATTAGGGATATATTTGATCCCATAGCCATCTGGGATGAGCCACTTTTCAGCCAGCTACTATGCCTTCAAATTCACCTGCATTAAACTTAGTAAAGTCCAACTTCCTGGAAATGCGGATCTTCTGGTGGCCAGAGAACTTGAACTTGGCCCCTTGTAGGACCTCATTCACATGCTCCTTGTTCTGCAGCTTGGTACGATGGACATGATGGCTTGGCCAATGTGGACCCTGTCCATTCTGCCCAGGGGCTTTCGAAAGGCACTCCATATACCTGTCTGGAGCTTAGATTGTAGCTAGCATGATCACCCTTCTTTTCTAATTGAGTTTTTTATTTTTGTTCTTGGGAACTAATCTAGAGTATATTTTCTTTTAATACTCATTGCTTCTGTGTAATCTAGAGATTTTAGTTTTCTCTACTGTGGCAGGAATTTGGTTCTTATTTTATCCAGGTTTCAGAGGTGATAAATTAATTTCTACACTTCATTTTCTTTAGTTTAAATTGAAGGACCAGGCTGGATTGATCTGTAAGACTTGTTCAAACATTAAATTCACATACTCCTTTTAAATTAATTATGTATTTTCTTCTTTTCCCAAAGTAGGGTTATTTTTAATACCAGCATTTATTAACACATAGCTCTTCCAAATTTAGGTTAGCATTTGATTTTTCATTGAAGCCATACCCAAGTTAGTTATACATACCCAATCTAGACTACAAAGTTTTAGAATACAATGATAAAAATGTGGTCTTTTGAAGAAAGTAGTTTAGAATTAATGCATTGATGGTTCAGATAGTTGTATGGCACATAAAGTTCTTGATCATTAAATTTGTTAGTGAGAATTGAAATGAACAGATCTTCATAATGACAGTCTTAGTTTTCACTCCTGATGTCCAAAATAATATATCATCTGATGTGTACCTTTTTATAGATGATAATAATACTTGGCAGTTTTTGATTACCTTACAAATTTTTAGCGTGTGGTTGTAATCATGAAGATAGGAATTTAAAATCTTGCCAAACAAATGCAAGCTTTTAATGTCTTTTCCTCTCTGGAGCCAGTATAGAGAAGGGGAGGATTCATAGCCCAAGGAAAAATGAAGGGTTGTAGCTTTTGGCACTTTTTGGAAAGAGAGGTTTGGGAAGACAATAAACCTCACAGTTAGGGTATTGCAGCAATTATAATCATAATGGGTTCTGTTAGAATGTGTCTGTCACCCCTTAGAATGCTCCAGAGAGCAGTCCATAGGATTACTCTTTGGAGCTTATTAGGTATAGTCCTGACTGTTATTAAAAGTGGCCAAACTGGGCATCTGGGTGGCTCAGTTCATTAAGCTTTTGATTCTTGATTTCAGCTCAGGTCATGGTATCATAGTTTTTGGGTTTGAGCCCAATGTCTGGTTCTGTGCTGATAGTGTGGAGCCTACTTGGGATTATTTCTCCCTCTCTCTCTGTCCCTCCCCCGCTGGTGTGACTTGAGGGCTCTCTCTCTCTCTCTCTCTTTCTCTCTCTGGGGAAAAAAAAAAAGTTGCCAAGCATTCAGAAGCTTGACTACCTGTACACAAGCAAATCATGAGTACTGTTGACCCTTCAATAACGCAAGGGTTAGGGGCACCAACCCTCTCTTCTGGCCCTGCACAGTAAGAAAACTTTTGACTCCCTAAAAAAATAATAGCCTTACCAATAACATAAATAGTCAATTATCATATATTTTAAATATTATATGTATTATATACTATATTTTTATAATAAAAAAGCTAGAGGAAAGAACATTTTATTAAGAAAATTAAAAAGAAGAGAAAATACATTTATAATACTATACTATATTTATTGAAAAGAAAATGTATAAGTGGACCTGCACATTTCAAACCCATGTTGTTCAAGGATCAGTAGTATTTTTATTTTATTTTTATTGAAGTATAGTTTTAAGTATAGTTGTAATACACAATGTTGCATCCATTGCATCCATTTCAGGTGTACAACATAGTGATTTGACAACTCTAGATGTTACACCATGCTTACCACAAGTGTGGCTACCATCTATCACCATTCAATACTGTTACAGTACCATTGACTTTATTCCCTATGCTGTCCGTTTTATCCTTGTGACTTACTCATTTCATAACTGGAAGCTTGTATCTCCCACTCCTCTTTACCCAACTTGCCCTTCCTATCCAACACCCTCCCTCTGGCAACCATCACTTTGTTCTCTGTGTTAATGCGTCTCTTTCTGCCTTTTGTTTTTTTAGATTCCACATGTAAGTGAAGTCTTCTGGTATTTGTCTTTCTGTGCCTGACTTATTTCACTTAGCATAATACCATCTAGGTCCATCCACGTTGTCGCAGATGACAAGATCTTACTCTTTTGTATGGTTGAGCAATATTGTATGCATCTTACTTGTTCATTCATCTTTTGATGGACACTTGGGTTGCTTTTATATCTTGGCTATTGTAAATAGTGCTGCTCCTAAACTTAGGAGTGCCTATTTTTAAATTAGTGTTTTTGTTTTCTTTGAGTAAATACCCAGTGGTAGAATTAACTGGATCATATGGTATTTCTGTTTTTAGTTTTCTAAGGAGCCTCCATACCGTTTTCCATAGTGGCTGTACCAGTTTGCTTTCCCATTACATGACAGTTCTTTTCTCTCCATATCCTGGTCAACCCTTGTTATTTCTTATCTTTTTGTTTCTAGCCATTGTGACAGGTATAAGATGATGTGCTTTTAAAAGACATCATTAAATGACATTCAGGCACTTATTTTCAAATAAAACTTTTGTTCTTAAAATCTGTCTGCTGCATTAAAACTGAATCGTATCAAACCAGCAATTGCACTACTAGGTATTTACCCAAAGAATATAAAAATACTAATTCAAAGGGATACTTGCATGTTTATACAATTTACAATGCATGTTTATAGCAGCATTACCCACAATAGCCAAATTATGGAAACAGCCCAAGTATACATCAACTGATAAATGGATACAATATGTGGTGTGTGTGTGTGTGTGTGTGTGTGTGTGTGTGTGTGTGTGTGTGTATACATACAATGGGATATTATTCAGCCATAAAAAAAAAAATGAAATCTTGTCATTTGCAAAGACATGGATGGAGCTAGAGAGTATGCTATGTGAAATAAGTTAGAGAAAGATCAGTATCATTTGATTTCACTCATATGTGGAATTTAAGAAACAAAACAAGTGAACAAGAGGGGGAAAAAAGGGAGAAAAGCAAACCAAGAAACACACTGTTAACTATAGAGAACAAATTGATGCTTAGTGGGGATGGGTTAAATAGGTGATGGAGATTAAGGAATGCCCTTGTGATGAGCAAGAGGTGTTGTATGGGAGTATTCAATATCTATATATGTGCACCTGAAACTAATATTACACTGCATGTTAACTAGCTAGAAGTTAAATACAAACTTTAAGAAAAATGAAATTAAAAATTTTTTTGAAAAATGGAATTGTAGCATATTTCTTTTAATTTAGGGGCTATTTGGCTATGCTTTGGACACTTATGACCAAAGAGATAATGCTTTGTTTTAAATGAGCCCTTTCTTCTAAAGTGGGTGGAGTGAGGGTAAGAATATAAAAAGGGGAATGTCTCAGAGTCTCTTGCCAACACACTATTGGTATATGATTTTTCTGCTCTTAGACTTTGCTCCAACAATGACATTATTTTATTTAATGGAAATTTTTAAGAAGCTCATGAAACAAAATGGAAAATTTGAGTCCCTACTGTTAAATTTGTTAAAAAGAAATTTATATTTTTGCTCAGTTTTTATTGACATATTTTTAAATGCTTATATTATACTTGTTTTTATTTTGACTGACAGCATCTCTCAGCAGCTTGCTTATTACACCGTTTCCCTCTCCCAACTCCTCACTTACCCGAAGTTGTGCCAGCAGTTACCAGCGACGTTGGCGACGCAGCCAAACAACAAGTTTGGAGAATGGGGTATTTCCTAGATGGTAAGTTGGAATCTTCACTTTATAATAAAGTAATAAAATTGAATAGTTCCTTAAACACAGTTCTGAAGGCTCTTTTTGTTTTTTGTTTTTGTTTTTGAGCCTGGGCTTGTATTTTGTGTATTTTAAGCCTTGAAACTTTTAAAATATAATATATTTTAAATTCAAGTTTTAAGTTTTAACCAGTATTAGGCATACAGTTCAGTGTACCTTCACATTGTTTTGCACCCATCATCACTCTTCATGGTTGGAACTTTTTTATCCCCCCAAACTGTACCCATTAAACAGTTAACTCCCTGTTCCTCCTTCCCCTTAGCATCCTGTCATCCTCTGTCGATTTTTTTTTTTTTTTGTCTCTTTCAATTTGACTAATATAGATACCTCATATAAGTGGAATCATACAATATTTGTCTTTTTATGTGTGGCTGATTTCATTCAGCATGTCTTTAAGGTTCATCTATGTTGTAGAATGTATCAGGATTTTATTTCTTTTTATGGCTGAATGATATTCCATTGTATGTATATATCACATTTTGTTTATTCACTTATCTGTTGATGGACTTTTGGGTGGCTTCCACCTTTTGGTTTTTGCAAGTAATGCTGATATGAACATATGTGTATAAATACCTGTTTGAGTCCCTGCTTTCAATTTTGGGGGTGGGTATACCCAGAAGTGGAATTTTCGGGTAATGTGGTAATTCTTTGAATATGCTTTTGAAGAAATGTCATACTGTTTTCTACAGTTGCCATTTTACATTTTTGCCAGTAAGTAGTTATTTTTCTGTTTTTTTGATAATAGCCATCCTAATGGATGTGAAGTGGTATCTTATTGTGGTTTCGATTTGCATTTCTCTAATGCAGTAATATTCCCTAATATTGCCTAATGGTTAGTGCTATTGAGTATATTTTTATGTGCTTATTGGCCATGTGTCTGTCTTTTGGAGAAATATCTATACAAGTGGTTTGCCCATTTTTTAATTAGGTTGTTTCGTTGTTGTTGAAGTGTAGGAGTTCTTTATATATTCTAAATATATTTTTTTTTCTAAATATATTTATTTATTCCCTTATGAGACATATGGTTGGCAGTAATTTCTCCCATTCCATGGGTGGCCTTTTCATTCTGATATACAGTAGTTTTTAATTTTATGTAGTCCAGTTTATCTTTTTTCTTTTGTTGTCTGTATTTTTGGTGTCATATCCAAGAAATAAATGCCAAATTCAGTGTCATAAATCTTTTACCCTATGTTTTTTTCTAAAAGTTTTATAATTGTAACTCTTCTGTTTAGGTGTTTGTTCAGTGTACTCCATGTTTTGATATTTCAGTTTTTCGTGTTTCTAATTAGAGAAGTTAATTCATTCTTGAAAGATTTTTTTTTAAGCCTATGTTAAGTACAGCTTAGATTAAACCATAGTATAAAATTAATGTACGTAGTACAACGTAGATTAAATAAAGTTTCTTGTTTTCTGTTTTAGTTACTCCCTTTAGTCCTTGATTTTTTTAAATTTTACTCTTGAAATCAGAAGGAGATACAAGTAGATCGTAGAACAGTGAATTATATAAATGACTCTGGTCATTTATAACCTTAAAATTAAGGCATTTTAGGTGGATTATGAATTGGGAATTAACTCCTTTTTTTTAGTGACTTCTAACTAAACAAAAATGTTCCCAATATGACTCTCTGTTAAAATTTTTTATAAAAATGTGAGTATGAAGGAATAGCCAGTAGATTTTTCACAGACAGTTGAGATACATTTTTAGATTTACTTGATAAAACAGCAGAAGACCTTTAGCTTGTATACATTAAATTAGCAAGGAGATGAAATTGTGAATTTAATTATTATTTTTTTTATATTAAAAAAAAAACATTTATTTTTAAGGTCTATAGAAGAAAGCTTTAATCTGTCAGATGAAAGCTGTGGCCCTAATCCAGGAATTGTGAGGAAAAAGAAGATTGCAATTGGGGTAATCTTTTCATTATCCAAAGATGAAGATGAAAATAACAAATTTAATGAATTCTTTTTTTCACATTTTCCTCTCTTTGAAAGCCACATGAACAAACTAAAGAGTGCAATAGAACAGGTAAGCATAGTCATGTTGCTGGTTTGTTAATGTCCTTTATTTTCCTCTGAATCTTACTCTCCTGGTTTAGTATTATGTTTATTCATCTGGCAGAAAAACTAACAGCCATGGTGCAAGTACCCTACCAAGTGCTCTGGAGATGCAATATAGACTTCAACTGTTATTAAGGACCTTACTGCCTAATAAATGGTATAAAGTCATTCATTCATTCATTTAATAAATGTTTGAGGGCCCATAATGTGGCAAGCAGTAATCTAGTAACTGAAGATAATATGGGGAAAAAGGAGCACTCTTGATCTCATGAGATAGCAAATAAATTAATAGGTAAGATTTTTGATGATAAATACCGTGGAAAAAAATAAAACAGGTTTATAAGGAATGTTGGGTGGAGTTATTGCTCATTTTTTATTGGCTAGTCATGAAGGCTCCTGATAAAATGACATTTGATCCAGAGATGTGGAAGAAGTGAGATAGAACTATCTGAGGGAAAAATTTCCCAGGCAGGGGCAAAGGCTTTGTGTCAAGAGTAATCTTTTTTTAATTTTTTTTTTTTTTCAACGTTTATTTATTTTTGGGACAGAGAGAGACAGAGCATGAACGGGGGAGGGGCAGAGAGAGGGAGACACAGAATCGGAAACAGGCTCCAGGCTCTGAGCCATCAGCCCAGAGCCCGACGCGGGGCTCGAACCCACAGACCGCGAGATCGTGACCTGGCTGAAGTCGGACGCTTAACCGACTGCGCCACCCAGGCGCCCCGTGTCAAGAGTAATCTTGATGCTTGAGCAAAGTAAGGAGGCCAAAGTGGCTGGGTTAGAAGTAAAATCAGATTATGTAGGGACTTTTAGGATATCATTGTAAGAGCACTGACATTTACTCTTAAGAAAGATGGGAAACTATTGGAGTTTCAAGCAGAGGAATGACATTATTTATGAGGATTACTCTTATTGCTGGTGGAGAATAGATTTCTAGGGTCAAACGTCGATGTTGCAGTTAGGAGTTTGTTGCAGTGATCCAGGTGAGAGATGGCAGGTACACCAAATTAGTGATGGAATTGGTGAGCAGTGGTTGGATTCTGGATATGTTTTGAAAATTGAGCTAATGAAATTAGCTGATTGACTGAATTAGCTGATGTATGAGAAAGAGAGCAGTTGGCTTGAGATTTTTCATTTAAGCAGTAAGAAGGATGGAGTTGCTAGTACTAAAATGGGAAAGATTAAGATGGAACAGTTTCGGTGGAGGAAAGTCAGCTGATTGTTTGAAATGCCTCCTGGACATTATATGAGTCTAGAGTTTAGGAGAAAGCTCCAGGGTAGACTGTCATCAGTGTATGGATGATCTTTAAAGCCGTGGAACTGAGGGATTAAAAAAAAGTAAAGGAGATCCTAGACTTGATTTGTGTAGCATTTCAACAGTTAAAATCTGAAGAGTTGAGAAAACCCACAGAAGAAACGGGATTGGCCATTCAAGTAATAAGAAGAAACAAGATAGAGTACTTTTTTAGGGGGAGCCAAGTGAAAGAAGTGTTTTAAGAAGGTAGGACTGATCATTTGTATCTCATGCTGCTGCTAGTGTGTATGATAAATTTGTATAAAGTAAGAAAATTGTGAATACAAGATAGAACATAAGAATAACTAAAAAAGAAAGACAAGCAAAGTTGTTAGGAGTCCATAGGAAAGAAAAATTATTTCCTGTTGAGAAGATGTTTCATTTGGACTACATCTTAAAGCATGTTTATGATTTTTAAACATAAAGTTTTGAAAATTGGATATCGTAGAATAGCAAGAAAAATAGATATACTTGCCACCCCAAAATAACTATGTAACCTTTTGCTCAAAGTCTTACCCAGGCTATTTCTATATATATTGTACTTTTACTTGATTGGTATTGTTATGTGTACATGTTCTTTTTGTTATGTACATATTTTAAAATACCCATCATTGTAGGGGTGCCTGGGTGGTTCAGTTGGTTGAATGTCTGACTCTTGATTTTGGCTCAGGTGATGATCTCATGGGTTCGTGAGATCAAGCCCTGCATTGGGCTCTGTGCTGATAGTGAGGAGCCTCCTTGAGATTGTCTCTCTCCCTTTCTCCATGCCCCTCTCCTGCATGTGTGTGTGCATGCATGCTCACTCTCTCAAAATAAATAAACATTTAAAAAATTAAAAAAAAAAAACAACTCATCATTGTAACATACATATTTCTCATGTCATTATAAATCATTGTTAAATATATTTTAGTGGATTTCCTTGAGTAACAATATTTCTATTAGGTTATTTCTTCTTTTTCACAATATAACTACACTGTAGTTAACATCTTGGTGAATTTTTGGAAGACATTCCCAGGAAGTTAAACTAATATATCAGTGGATATAATTAAATTATTAATCCCATTGATGGTATGTGGAACTAACCACCACTACCATACCAACCAGCCATGGATGGTATGGCTGCAGAATTAACGGAAACCAGATCTCAAAGAATGCTTGCCATAAGTTTTGACTTTGTTGTTAAAGCTATCTCCAAATTGTGCTTTAGAATATTAATTTACCGGTATGTTTTTTAAAAGAGAGTGGAATAAGAGGCTGTAGAGGGGAAGACCAGTAAGAATGATCTAGAAAGCAGAGGATGCATTTCAGTAACTTATCAATGACTGAGGCTCATCTGCCTCTAGAGAGTACACTGATGTTTGTTATTCACATGAAGTCTGTCAACTTACTTTTTCAGAAGTTAGACCTTGGTGGCATTTTCTTCAGTTGGCTGCTGTCCCTTTTTTAAAGTATGTTGTTGCCAGAGTCTGTACACATACATAATATTTAGTTGTGGCTGAACTAACATTTTGGGTTACAGGGAAAATTGTGAAGTTTTGTATAAAACTTGATATATTCAGTCAATATAGAACTCATTAAAGATTACTTTTTAAATGTTTTAATGTTTTGACCATTTTATAACCTAAAGGTATACATTGCAGTACTTACAGTTGTTTGGATATTTGTTCAAGTTTAACATCTTATTTCTTATTATAGCTAAAAGGTAAAGCTTAATGAATGAATACCTTTATGTAAGGTTTTGTCTCTGGGCACTTTGAGAATTATTTTGAAGCCTGTGCTACCTTTTGAGATCTGTAATGTAATCTTAATACTGTACTGCTGGTAAAATTAATAACTGTTCAATTCTAGCTAAAGAATATTCACTTTTTTATAAATTGGGAATCTGTCAACAGTTTGTGAAAACATAAGTAAGTTTTACTTAGTTTTTGGGTATGCGTGAACATGATTTCTGACCTTAAAGTAGTCTGATTTCTTAAAAAGATGTTTAAAATTTCTTAAATTGGTTTTTAATCATAAAAGTGATGCAGAAGTACATTCCCTTTGAAAAAGCCTAAAAAATTACAAGGTTATTTTTGACATCTGTATCCTAATCCGGATCCCCTTTTTGTTCACCTAAAGCAAGGCCTCTCAACCTTGGCTAAATACGTTTTAAGAAAGCAAATATTACTAATAACTTGTGATATCTTTCAATAGAATCTTGATGTTCTAGGTTTTATAAAAGGTTTACTTAACAAGCCATTATCTGTGAAATATTAGAGGAAGCCATGAGCTGTTGTTACTGAGTTATCATTGTATCTTGTTCTGTTTGTTAAAAAAAAAAGTAGTTTTATATAATAGAGAAACTGTCAATATCATTTTCTCTTTGTATTGATATTCTTTCATTTGACAGTTAGAGTAAAAGATTTAACATTAGAAAATTTTGAATTTTGTTATAATTGTTAATGATCAAGGGTACGTACAGTAAAGCCACTGTAAATATATGTGCCTTCTTTACATCTTTCTAGATAAGGTTGATGGAAAAGTGTTGTGGAAATAAGTGACTTTGTCTTTCACTTTTTTTTTCTTCAGTATTTTGCCTGTGATCAGTATAAGAATTAACTATTTCATTACTTTCAAGGCTATGAAAATGAGCCGGAGATCTGCTGATGCCAGTCAGAGGAGTTTGGCATATAATCGAATAGTTGATGCCCTAAATGAATTCAGGTATGTATTCTCCAGCTTTTCATAATTTAGAGTTGTCTAGCAGTGTACGCAAGATTTATTTAGTTTCTTTAGCTTATTCTAATAAAATTTAATTTTTTGAATTTCTTTGTCCCATGGCCAGATGAGGGTGTATACATCACTAGGCCAATGGGGCTTTTATGTTATTAAATGTCAAATGGGCTAGGGATTCAGGCACATTTGGGATTCATCAGTGGGATCGTTTTTAGTACCGAACCATTACACACAGCAAATATGAAGAGGAGATCCTCGTTCAGCAGAAATGTGCTTTGTCTTCCCTGTTCGCTCCTAGAGACTGGTCAAGTGTACACCAGTAGTTATTATCACCAGTAGTTTATGTATCTGTTTTAGAAAAACTGGCTTCCTATTTGTTCATTGATGACTGAATGGTCTATATTGGGGCAGGGATCGCCTGGATTGTTGTTTTAAAAGGACTATCACATTTAGAGGGGCGCCTGGGTGGCGCAGTCGGTTAAGCGTCCGACTTCAGCCAGGTCACGATCTCGCGGTCTATGAGTTCGAGCCCTGCGTCAGGCTCTGGGCTGATGGCTCAGAGCCTGGAGCCTGTTTCCGATTCTGTGTCTCCCTCTCTCTCTGCCCCTTCCCCATTCATGCTCTGTGTCTCTCTGTCCCAAAAATAAATAAATGTTGAAAAATAAATAAATAAAAATAAATAAATAAAAGGACTATCACATTTTGAAGTGAGAACCTGTTTTAGCTTGTGCTATTTCAGGATTGCTATGGTAAACTATAGGCATGTCACACACATACACATATACCCACATACCTTTTGTTAATGGAGGTTACTAAGGGCTGGTGTATTTAGTAAATTTGACAGTAAGAAAAAATCTGTGTTTGTTTTCAACTTTTTTATTCTTCATTTTTCTCTTACTGTGTTAAAAGTAAACCACAGTGGAAGTGAATCTGGTTTCTTTGTTTTTTTAACCTCTCTCAAAATGAGAGACTTAATAGCCTGAACAATCTTTTGTATAATATTTGAAATTGAATTACAGATAACCATTAAATAGAAAATCATGGTAAAAATAACGTAACTAATATGGAATGTTTTATCATGTTTTGAATTTATTTAAATTGAGTATACTTTATAGCTGTTGTCTAGTAATCATCCACTGGTCTCAGCTACTGAGAAGGATAAAATTTTCTAGTCATTCATCTTTTATTTACCATAGTTTTTAGGATAAAAGGCATTAAAAGTGAGTTTAAATATCTTCCATTTTTGTTCATTAAATTCAGTGGTTAGGGAATGTGTAGAGAAAAATTAGAGAAATAAATTTCAACCTGTATTCTTTCTTTTTTTGTCTTAGAAGGAAATAACTTGCACAAGTGAAAATTATATTGGAGGTGATAGTTTTACTAATTTTTTTTTTTTGTTTTTAATTTTTTTTTCAACGTTTATTTATTTTTGGGACAGAGAGAGACAGAGCATGAACGGGGGAGGGGCAGAGAGAGAGAGAGGGAGACACAGAATCGGAAACAGGCTCCAGGCTCTGAGCCATCAGCCCAGAGCCTGACGCAGGGCTCGAACTCACGGACCGCGAGATCGTGACCTGGTTGAAGTCGGACGCTTAACCGACTGCGCCACCCAGGCGCCCCGATAGTTTTACTAATTTTTATATATATATATGTATATATACACACATACATATATATATGTACATACATATATATATACACATATATACATACATACATATATATACATATACATATATACATACATATATATATATATATACACATATATATATATAAATGGTAACATACTAACATCTGATAGGAACAAAATCTGTGTCTTAGATCTCAGTTTGATTCTGATGCTTTCTTTGTCTTTTCAGACTGTGTTTATTGTCTTTTAGCAATTTTTTGTTGATACAATATGGTGGCAAGGTGCTGGGAATGGAGGAGGGAGTATTCTATAAATGTGGTTTAATCTTAGTTCTTTTTGGTGAGCTTGTTTTTAAGTAATATTTTCATGTAAGAATACAATGAATTGAAATAAAAAATGATTGATTTTGTTAAAACTCAAATTGATTTTGTTTGGAACTTAAAGTATATTAAAAACTTCCAATTAAAAAGAAAAATGCAGTGCTCAGCTGATCACTAGGCAAATGTAACAAAATGTTTCCCAGACTTGTGGAGTTTGAATCAGGAGGTCTAGAGCCTCGCATTTTTATTTCACAATCTGTGTGGAAATTACTAGGTTAAACTGTTTTCAGGGAAAAAAATTACCAAATCTGTACTACTACAATGTTAGGTATATTTGCAAGCCTTCATTGTACAACCATACAGCAACTGCAGCTGTACAGTTCTGAGAAAGGATGTCATACTCCACATTTGAGAATATTATTTTGAAATAATGACTTTCTGGCCTTGGAAATTCTTGAGAGAGATTATGTGTGCTATGGGAGAAGTTCTTTTGTTTTATTGAAACCAAGACATGTTGAACATTGTAACCTGAAATATTATCAGCTGAGTACCATGGTTATTTATACATTTCTCCTGGTTTACGACAGTTTAGTTCTTCACACATTCCCTTGTAGCTCTGGTCATCTCTGTTTACAGAGCTGAAGAATTTTACTCTAACTGCATAACTCAAAGAAATTCTAGAGTGATTTCTCTATGAGAAATCTGTAAAATATGCCTTTGTCATGAATATAAGTGGTTTTCAAGAAATATGAAAAGTTATAATCTTCTCAGTTTCTAAATTTAATCTGTAATTTGCTTGAAAGTTCACTCAAAGATTCTTAAGAGTTCTGCTTTTCCTGAAGTGGATACTGTACCTTTAAAGTAAAAGAAAGGTGCTCTTAATGATTGGGTATTTTGTTAATAATTTTTAAAAATTTTTGTTTCAGTTGAGTTGTTCCATTGACTTTAGACTGGAATTATTAAAAATATATGTTTGAACTGAACTTTTGCTTATTTGCCTAAACGAATCCTGTAATATTCTTTTTGAGTTTCACATTTTAACTATTACAAGGCAGTGTGAATCTTTGCCCTTGCACTAGAAACTGTTTCTTACATTATTGAATTGATAGTTTTTTCTCTGTAGTCACAAGCTTTGTGGAAAAAGGCCAACAGTCCCTATTTTAGGTCTGAGGAAACTCTGCCATTATCCAGAGGTTACCAGAATAGTAATATTGTCATAAGATTCATTCCTAGTAGAATACTGATCTTGCTCTTTGGTTATAAAAATTTTTATTCAAAACAATTTTAAATACCTGTGAGTTAATTGCTATATTATCGGGTAGTATGAAAGGCCTAGTCTTAGAATTTTAATATTGCCTAGAATTTACAGTATGTATGACTTATATAACCACTGAAAATGTAGGTCATGACTGTATACCTTTCCTTTTGCATTAGTTTGATTATTTTACTTCAGTCACTGTACAGATATGAAAGTCTCTGTAAGCCAGTTAAGCATTCTTACAGAATCTTAAAAATACTTTATAAACTGTTGTAATTTTTGTTAGGTCTATCATTAGTACCTTAATATATACATTTAATCCTTGTTACATACAGATTGTACATTTGTGAATTCACCTACTTGCTGAAATTTATTTATGACCTCAAAATATACTCAGTGTTTTAATGATCATTTGTAACATGTGCAGAACAGTGAAAAAAAATAGAGTAGTCTGATACATTCCTAGATGAGGTTGAACAAGGCATTACTCTGCCTTCTTGTTTCAGCTCTCATTCTATAAACAAGTATCCTTTTTGCATCTATTTAAAGGCACTTTTTTTTTTTTTTCATTTTGTGCTTCTTGTTAGTGATTTTGCTCAGGGTTCCTGGGTGGGTCAGTCAGTTAAGCTTCCAACTTTGGCTCAGGTCATGATCTCACTGTTTGTGGGTTTGAGCCCCACGTCAGGCTCTGTGCTGACAGCTCAGAGCTTGGAGCCTGCTTTGGATTCTGTGTCTCCCTCTCTAACTGCCCCTCTCCTGCTCACATTCTATCTCTTGAAAATAAATGTAAAAAAAAAAAAAAAAAAAAAATCACCCTCGAGTGTACTGCTGAAATGCTGTCTAATGTTCCTAAGTGTAAGAAGGCAGTGATGTGCCTTACAGACAAAATACATGTAACCTTCATGAATACCTGAGTTACAGTGCTGTTGGCTGTGAATTCAATGTAAATGAATCAATAGTATATTAAATAAGGTATCTGTAAACAGAAACCCACATAAAACAAGGTTATGTATTGAAGGGCTGACAAAAATGTGATGAGAGACTCACAGGAACCTAACTATGTATTTTCCCTAGGTAAAGTGATTCATTGTTCACTAATTCATTGTTTGCATTGGCTTTACAGAACATTGCTGCAAATAATGAGAATCTGTCTTAATTTTTAAATTAAATGATTATTAAAAATTAATAGGTAGTTTTTAAAGTATGTGATTATTTGAGACCAGATGATTAATGAACTTGGGGTAGTTGGGAAGAGGAAGGAAATGATTCACATGCGTGCAGAAGCCATGATACCTAGACAGACAAGAAGCATGTTTAGTTAGCAGAGCGATTTGGCAAAGTTGAGGTTCTTGGACTCTCACTTAGACTTTGTGCGTATCAAAGAAAACTAAATCAGGCCCACAGTTTACTTCCACCTAAGGTAGTCTTTCATTCTTTAGGGACAGTCAGGAAAAATAAGGGGTCAGGTAACTAAAAATTCTTCCCTTTCTTACCACTGAAAATTAGGGCATAATCATTAGGGGAGAGGAGAAGAAAGTACTATTATTTCTAGATTGCTAATAACAACATAGAGTTGTGTATAATGAGAAGCTCCATTGCATAATTAATTTCTTTGCCTTCTTTGCATTTGATACACTCTGAGGTTGTAGTACCTAGTCTTAAGCATCAAAACATTAAAGCTAATGCCCTCAGTGGACCACTATACCAAGGTTAGTGATCTGGCTCTGCCCCATGACACATGGACTTGTAGTAGTCTCTAATATGCTTAAGAAACTTATGGAAAATGAATCGATCAGCTCATTCATTCATTTATACAGTATTTCTTTTCATCAGAAAGTACATTCACATGGTTAAAGACACAAAATATGCTGAGATCTAATAATGAAAAAGAAATGAACCATATCCTCTCTTTCCCATCCCCATTCTTAGTTCTCAAGAACACTCTGACCTATTTCTTTTATTTACCTCCACATTACTAAACAGTATACTTACTGTAGATATTTCTTGATTTATCAATTTTGTAGCATTTCTAATTCCTGCCATGAGTTTATACCTGCCTGTTGGCCCTTCAGCTTCAGTATAGCTCTAGCACTAGCTTGAGTTCTGGTAAATTTTCTACTTTCTTTGATTATTTATTTTCCTCTGTCTTCTCTGTCTTGAATTTCTTTTTGTTAGTAACTGGCATTCCTGAACTGACCTTTTATGTCTTTTTCATGTTTTCCTTTTTTTGAATGTATCATTTTCTATTTCCTCTGGAGTCATTTTGTGTGAGTGAGTGTGTGTTTCTGTTTTTCTGGTTGTGTCCCTCTCTCCTTGGAGGCTCTCCCTCTATATCAGGATTTGGGTAGCCCTTCCACAGCTGAGAGTGAAGCACTAAAATACAGGTTGGGAGTTCTGTACATAATTAGGCACAAACTGGAGAACTTTACTTTAAGGTGGTGGTTCTGAACCTGTTTTTATTATCACTTCCTGAAGGAGCATATATAAGACATTTTTTTCTCCTAATTGCTGTCCCTTCTTCCCATTAAATTTTAATATCATAAGATTCATTGTGTATCTATTTACATACTGTGAAATCTTCGAATATCGGTAAGGCTTTGAGCAAGGTTATTTCTCTGGGCTAGTCACTTGCTACATCTGTTCTTCTAGTCTCTAGTCATTCTGTGGAAAAATAGGGGGTGCAGAAAGGGGTCATCAGCCATTTATGGACCTTGAATTAGTCTCCCTGTTTACAGTCCTCTATAACTCCTGTCCTAACTTTACCAGGCATTTGTCAGTCTCGAGCCTCTTCTTGTTTCATTGGAGGAGATTAGCTATGTATGTGTCCCCTTCTGTGAGCACTGTAACCCATATCATCATCTACCTTAACACTTCACTTAACATTCCTTTCTGTGTTTTATGTTCTAGAATTTTATTACATGTATAATTTAAATTTTAAGTCCGATTATTCCCCATTTTTATTTGCTATAGTAATTTATCTGTTGGGGCGCCTGGGTGGCTCAGTCAGTTAAGCTTCTGACTTCAGCTCAGGTCATGATCTTGCAGTCTGTGAGCTCAAGCCCTGTGTCAGGCTCTGTGCTGACAGCTCAGAGCCTGGAGCCTGCTTCAGATTCTGTGTTTCTGTCTTTCTCTGCCCCTCCCTTGCTTCATACTCTTGTCACTCTCTCAAAAATAAACAGTTAAAAAGATTTTTTTTAATCTGTCTTCGGATCCTTAACGGGTGTTCATTTGGGACCTCAGAACTGAACGGGATAAACATTGGTGCTCACTTTTCCATCTTACCTGGACATCCTTAATAGGCTTTACAAATAAACATTTTCAGCTATTCCTAGTTTATATTTGAATCATATTTTTCTCTGTAAAATGCCTTTAATTCTTTTCCATTTGTTTATTTTCAAGTTCTCAGCCATGATATTATGCCCTACCAAGAACTCATTAATGTGACCTGTGTTTGTCACTTTTATCCATTGTAATATATTGTGTTAATGCTGGGTCAAGATTCAGTAAAATTTATACAGGCAAGATAGTTCTTTTCCTTTTTTTGGGTTCTAGGTGTTAGAGAATTATGCTTGGGGTGCTTGGGTGGCTCAGTAGGTTTAGCGTCTGACTTCAGCTCAGGTCATGATCTCACCATTTGTGAGTTCGAGACCTGCGTTGGGGCTCTGTGCTGACACTGTGGAGCCTGGAACCTGCTTTGAGTTCTATGTCTCCTTCTCTCTCTGCCCCTCCCCCACTCTCTTGTGTGTGCTCTCTCAAAAATAAACATTAAAAAAAATTAAAAAAAAAAATTATGCTGAAGTAGGTATTAGACCTATGGAGATCTCAGATAACTTTCTAGAGTTGTACTTTCTAATATAGTAGTCATTAGCCACATGTGGATACTTGAATTGTTTTTTGGTACTTAATTTAAATAAAATTAAAGTTAAAATCAATTAGTCATACTGACCACATATTAAGTGTTAAGTAATCACATATGACTAGTGGGTGCCATCTTGGACAGCACAGATACAGAACATTCCCATCACTGTGGAAAAAAAGGTTCTATCACCTAGCACTGTTCTAGAGAGTAGAAAGTAGGACACAGTTCTGTATCTTCCAAAAGATCAACTAGTTTCTTAAGCCTCAGCTTTGTAGCATTTGCTTAATCTGAGTGTATAGGACTTGGCTGAATAGATATTAATGTGGAAGTAAAATGATTAATATTTTAAAGGTGTCCTTGAAGCCTTAAGGAGAGAGTGTAATTCATGGGTCTAGCTGTTGTCTAAGTAAATGCAAGAGAGAGCCAGAAAAGCGTCATCATAATTGTGCAATAATGCTTTCTTCTGTTGATTCAAGGAAAAACATCAGAAGATTGAGAGTCATAAAATACAGAGTGCAGATATAGTGTCCTTAGAACTTTACTAAAGAGTCTCAGCATAGGCAACAAAATGATGCCAATAAACTATTGTTTTGAGTGGGTGTATGCATAAGCTATTATCCAATACAGAATATTTTTCTCCTCTAGGTTGTTGATTATTTGCATTATATTTAAGTATGGCATATACCTTACAAACGAAGAACTGGAAGGGCTTTAGAAATTATCTGGTTCTATACTTTCATTTTTATGGGTGGCAGAAACTGATGCCTAAAGTAGGGAAGTAATTTACCCAAGAGCACACAGTCATCAGGGGCAGAGACTGCATCAGAACCATCATATATTGAGTTCATGTGCAGAGCATTCCTGTGTTACTATGCTGGTGACAAAGAAGGAATGACTTGATTGATTTTGTCCTTTTGAAAGTTTTTATAATCTACCTGTGAGGCCCAACCTGACAATATAAACTTTAAGAGTATGTAGTTCTGGGAACTATGAATTTCATAACGTGTTTTCCTCTTTTTAGAACAACAATTTGTAATCTTTATACAATGCCACGAATTGGAGAGCCTGTCTGGCTTACAATGATGTCGGGGACTCCAGAAAAGAACCAGCTTTGCCATCGTTTCATGAAGGAGTTCACATTTCTAATGGAAAATGCTTCCAAAAATCAGTATGGCTTTCTCTCTTTCTCTTTGTATATCTATCTTAGTTATTATTTACTATAACGTGATTATCTATATTTTGATCAAACTCAGTTACAAAAGTGAAATAATTAACTGTTATCCTTGGAATTATTTCATATTATTAATAACCAAAACTGAATTCCAAAAGATAGTTAAGAGATAGGATATGGAGTGCCCTGCATGGCTCAGTTGGTTAAGCGTCCGACTTTAGCTCAGGTCATGATCTCATGGTTTGTGAGTTCGAGCCCCACATGGGGCTGCTGTCACCTTGGAGCCTGCTTCAGATCCTCTGTCTCCCCCTCTCGCTGCCCCTCCCCCGCTTGTGCTTTCTTTCTGAAAAATAAACATTTTTTAAATATTAAAAAAAGAGATAAGATATAGAAGTCCACAGAATATTATGAATGAAAAACTGTAAAAAGATCTTTAATTATGTGTTAACTTAAGGACTTAAAGTTCCTGACAATTTAACAATTCTCTGCGGCTTCCCATTTTTCGGTGAGTCGTATCCACTTACAGTTTCATTCTATAGAAAATAAGTAAAACAAACAAACAAACAAAAAAAACCCAAAACAAAACAAAAACAAACGAAGTGCCAGGATTCCAGTGATACATATTTAATGTGATCTTTTATCATACTTTTTTCTTCTAACCATTACATCAGATTCCTAGAATCCAGATGAATAATTTAGATGTTTTATTCTTTTAGATGGTAGACAAAGTTTGCTTAAAATGTTCCTTCATTTTCCTATTCAGTAATGTGGAAATATATAGACTTGTTGGTTGATTCATTAATTTTGCAGAAACTAGTTTTTCAAGTAAAATGGTAGTTTTGTTTTGTAATTATGATCAGAAATAGCCCTGTGTGAATATTGCTTTTATTTCAAGGATTTTTTTTAACCCCTACCCAACCAAAAACCTTGTTAATATTTATTTTCATCCAGGTGATATATCTTTTCTTTTTCTTTTCTTCTTTCCTCTCCTTTTTTAATGCTGTTTGGCTACATGAGAATATATAGTCTCTTTACTTTATTCTCTTGCTGCATTTTACGTTAGGACTAATGAAGGCAATTTGGAATATGATAGCTATGTTTTTGTTTTCAGATTCTTGCCAGCACTCATTACTGCAGTTCTGACCAATCATCTTGCCTGGGTTCCAACAGTCATGCCAAATGGACAACCACCTATAAAAATATTTTTAGAAAAACATTCCTCTCAGAGTGTGGACATGTTGGCAAAGACTCATCCATATAACCCACTTTGGGCACAACTAGGTATGTCTGAAAACCCTTACATTATGCATAATACTTAGACTTTTGTGTAACTGTCTGGAGTTACTTTATAGCAAAAACAAAAATAAAGAAATAAGATGTTCTCTTTTACCTCCTCCATTCTAAAGCACTTCTTTACTTGTCCTTTCATGTCTTATCCCCATATTAAGTGGTATCTGTTCCTTAGAGATATAGAACTGCAGTGGGAACAAGAGAAGAAGCAGGATGAAGACTGGTTTACTAGTAACTTCAGGGTCTTGAGGGTGTTTTACATTACATACTTTTCCTGGGAAGCATGGATCATAGTCACTTTTGATAGCTAGACTAAATCTGGTTAACTGAGAGGCAATCCTTGAGGTTCCTGTTTTCCACTTTTGTTTTTTTGTTGAGTTATTTTTGGAAAATGTTTCCATTAGTGCAAGGCCCTGTTAAAAAAATGAATAACTGAGGAGAGAGGGGATAGTTGATTAGTTGACGGTCACTAGGCAGGCATTGTAGCATGATGCTTAAAAGTGCAGGCTGTGAGGGCAGGCTGAGGGTGGCTCAGTTGGTTAAGCATCTGACTTCAGCTCAGGTCATGATTTCGCGGTCCAGGAGTTTGAGCCCTGTGTCAGGCCCTGTGCTGACAGCTCAGAGCCTGGAGCCTGTTTTGGATTTTATGTCTTCCTCTCTTTCTTCCCCTCCCCTACTTATGCTCTGTCAGTCAAAAATGAATAAATGTTTAAAAAATTTTTTTAAAAAAGGACAGGCTGTGAGTTAGGCAGACCACATTTGGATTGTAGTCTCTTTGTTTACAAATTGGGGATAATAATAATAGATAGTACATACTTCATAAAGATGTGGAAATTAAATAAAATAATATGTGTAAAGTGCTTAGAACAGTGTGAGGTAAATGTGGCTGCTGTTACTCCTGCTCTTACTCTATTGCTGTTAGGACATGGGGGAGGAGTCCAATGAGAACATTTTGATGACTTGGTAGAAACTTCCCTTAGGTTGTGTTGATGAGTGAGCTTGTCAGGCAGGTGGTCATGTAACTTATTCATGTAACTTTCCTTTTCTCTTTCTTCCCTCTCTTCCTTCTTCCTTTACTTTCATCTAGTTAATCGTGGAATAATTGACATACAGCCAACACATGTATAAAACACACAATTTTGTAAGTTTTGATATATATGTCAAAATATGAATGCCTCTGAAACCATTACCAAAATGAGGATGATAAACATACCCATCGCTTCCAAAAGTTTCCTCATGTAATCTCTCCCTTCTTTCCCTACCTACTCTCCCTATTCACCTTCCTTTCCATACCTTTCCATGGAATCATACAGTACATGGTTTTTTTTCTGTCTGACTTTTTTCATTCAACATAATTACTTTGAGATTCACCTATGTTGTATATATTCATAGTCAATCCCTTTGTTATGCTAGGTAGTATTCCATTATATGGATATTAACTTTTTTCAAATCAAGTATTCAGTGGTATTTTTTTATTTGGACATATCAAATTTATTTTCAATTCTACAATCACTTATTGAGTGTGTGATATATGTAAGGTCCTGTGCAAAGAATATTGGGGGGCATAAAAGGTGAAATGTAGTTCTTGGTATCAAGAAGTGGATAGTTTATTGCTGAAGGTAATAAATAGAACAATAATAATAACAATGACAAATTATCGTCAACAAATACGGGGATAATTCAAAGAGGAACTGTAAGAGAAATGAAAAGTTGAGTGAGAGTTCAGTTATGGAAGTTTACTTTTGCCCAAGAGAGGATGCTTGGGTGGAAAGCTTTGGAGTGGCAGAGATAACAGGGGAAATGGTAAGTACATAGCATGAGGAAAAGGGGTCTTCATGTTAAAAGTGCTGAGTAGAATGAGTGTTTCATTTTATGTAGTTTGCTTTAAGTGGGACTTGTGTGAATAATGATGAAAAAGGGTAACTATAAGAAAATAAACCTAGAAAAGTAAAGTAGAGCCAGTTATGAAAGTCTCATTTACCATGCCAGAACAGTTCAGTTTATTTGGTAATTTGTGGGAACCTTAGGAGTAGTTTTGAATAGTGGCATGATGGCATTAGAGCCAGTGTATTAACCAGAGGGGAAGAATTGTCATTATATTGTTTATAGCATATATTTATTTGAGACCTGTTTAAGTTTAAACAATGTAGAAGTTAAGTTTTAAAGTGTATATGCAAACAACATGCTAAAATTGAATTAAATTTAAATTAATGACTGTATTCTCCATTTTTAAGTGTACTTTGGCAACTGTGTCTTCTAATTTGAGCTATAGCATAAATACAGAAATTTATATTGATGACTCTTAGGCTCCCCTCCTCCCCTTTTTTATGTAATGGCTGTTTATGTCTCACATGGATGTAAAAGTGAAAATGAACTACATGGCTAAATGTGTTGCCCTTTCTTTTCCTCTTAGATAGGTCTCACTCTTCTGGTCCTTTCTGGCCTTTTCTGAGTACTCAACCCTTTAGGAAATGGAAGGGGAAATGGGCTTTTAAAAAGCTAGTTTTGGGTCCTCGGTAGGGCAATAAAAGTTACTGTTCACGGATGTGATTTAAATCAAGAAGGATCAGATATGTGATGTGACTACTCTAGTTCTGCTCCATTCTACCGTTGCTTCCTTTTCTCCTTGCCCCCCAGTAGAGGTTTTGCTTTTTCTTCTCTGCTTTGAGTGCAGCTATAGAATCCTTTTGCACATAGTCCTTAGGTAGAGCTTCTCTATCCCACTGAAGTGCTCTGTGTGAGGACTGGCACCGAGAATATTCTTGATAAATGTGAGTGTCACAATGGACTCTTTGGTTGAAGTTTCAGAACCAGTAGCTGACTAAGGAGGAATCTGGAAAACCTCTCTGTTCACCTTTCTCTTTGGCTAACAAAGAGATTCATTCATCTTATCATATCCTCCTGAATAGTCACTCACGTATGAAAGAACTAAGAATAAAACCTGAGCTAGCCCTCATACAATAAGATTAGCTTTCTGATCATTGAAAATAGCCTGCTTAGTTAGCTACATGAACAGACGATGTGTCCATTAACTGGTTTTTCCATTTCAGGGGACTTGTATGGCGCTATTGGCTCTCCTGTACGGTTGGCAAGGACTGTAGTGGTTGGCAAACGACAAGACATGGTCCAGAGGCTGCTTTATTTTCTTACTTATTTTATAAGATGCTCTGAACTTCAAGAAACCCATCTTTTAGAAAATGGAGAAGATGAAGCCATCGTTATGCCAGGCACTGTAATTACTACCACTTTGGAGAAAGGTGAAATAGAAGAATCTGAGTATGTGCTTATCACAATGCACAGAAACAAAAGCAGTTTGCTCTTTAAAGATCCAGAAGAAACAAGGACTCCTAATTGTAACTGTAAATATTGCAGTCGTCCACTCCTGGGACAAAATATGGAGAATGTTTCACAACAAGAGACAGAAGAGATTCAAAACAGCTCTAAGGAGCTACTAGGAATTTCAGATGAGTGCCGTATGATTTCTCCCTCTGACTGCCAAGAAGAAAATGCTGTTGATGTTAAACAGTTCAGAGATAAATTAAGAACTTGCCTTGACACCAAGTTGGAGACCGTTGTTTGCACAGGATCTGCTCCAGTAGACAAATGTGCCTTGTCAAAATCAGGCTTAGAGCCAGCAGAGGAAACATGGCATAATGAGGAATTGCTGGGTTCAGGTAATCACACAGGCAAAGTGTTGAGATCCACGGGAATGGTTGTGGAAAAAAAACCTCCAGATAAGCTTGTGACTGCTGCATTTTCTTGTGAAGCATCCCAGACAAAGGTTACTTTCTTAATTGGAGATTCTATGTCACCTGACTCAGATACTGAACTCAGGAGTCAGGCAGTGGTGGATCAGATTACCAGGCACCACACCAAGCCACTGAAGGAAGAAGGAGAGGCTGTTGTTGATCAGCAGCATCAAGAAACTAAGCAGACAACTAAGGACCAATCCGGAGAGTCTCCTATACCAAACGTAGTTTCCGGAGAGCCCTGTGAACTTCCCTGTTGGAATCATTCAGACCTAGAAAGCATGAGCTTATTTGATGAATATTTTAATGATGATTCAATTGAAACTAGGACTATTGATGATATTATTGCAGTTAAAACAAGTACAGACAGTAAAGAACACTGCTGTATGTTAGAATTTTCAAAAGGATTGTGTACTACAAATAGCAAACAGAACAGTGAATTTTGTAAATGTGTAGAAACAGTTCACCAAGATTCATGTAAAACCTGCTTTCCTCAGCAGGACCAAAGAGATAAACTCTCCATTCTTGTCCCCCATGGGGATAAAGAGACTTCAGAGAAAAAAATTGCTATAGGAACTGAATGGGACATTCCAAGGAATGAAAGTTCAGATAGTGCCCTTGGGGATAGTGAAAGTGAAGATGCAGGTCATGATATGACTAGACAAGTAAGCAGTTATTATGGAGGAGAGCAAGAAGATTGGGCAGAAGAAGATGAGATACCTTTTCCTGGGTGAGTAAGAAGTTTTAACCTATAATAGACTCCCTCTAAATATGTACCATTCTTTTGTTTAGTTGGTCTTTAATATAAAAGAAGAGATCATTGTCCTGGACAGATTTTCTTTTATTATCATGTGCTCTTACTCATAGGAAAGATTAAAGGCTAAGCCCTCCAGGCACCCCAGAAAGGCTCAATGAAGGCATTAAAGACAAGTATATTTGTGTGTGGGAAATTCTTTACTGCTTAGGAGTTTTCAAGCCATTAAAGAATGAATTATGCCCCCAAATATATGCTGAGCCCAGCAACTAGAGAGAGGTAATCACGGAGAAGGTGGGAAATGGTTATTGGAAATAAATTTGGCCAAGACTAAAAGGAAAAACAGGGAATGATACTCTCAGTCAAATATACAAGGAGTAGATTTGTATTTGAGAAATGTTATATTCCAAGCTTTGGGTTTGTGATGTATTTAACTACTTTGTTTTGAATGATGGTTTTCATTTTCTGATTGTATTAAGAATGTATTACATACCAAAGGGACAGCATTCCTGATGACTGTTAAGAAAGTTTTATACTTACCTCCTTACATAGCTGTTCATCTACCCTCTTTTCTTGATAGGAAGGAGTACTTTGTGATCTGATTGATCACTTAGGCCAGTTTTTACTTAACGATGATTTTACTCTGTATTTTATAGAAAATGATGGTACTAGAAATATGGAGTAGTAGAGTCCAAGAAGTTTTTTATTGATACAATATGTTTGTTACTAATTAGATATGCCTTCTTTTGGGACTTTTCTTCCAGGTCAAAGTTAATTGAAGTGAGTGCTGTTCAGCCCAACATTGCCAACTTTGGGAGGTCCTTGTTGGGTGGCTACTGCTCATCTTATGTGCCTGACTTTGTTCTTCAAGGAATTGGTAGTGATGAGAGGCTCCGTCAGTGTCTGGTGTCAGATTTGTCTCATGCTGTGCAGGTGAGTTACCTTCCCTGCTCTTGAATGTATTTAGAATGAACTTTGTTTACTGACAGAACCCCAAATTATCTTGTATTTTTGGTCATACTTTACTATGTACCAGTCACTGTACTCTGAATCTGTCACTTTTGCACCTGCATGTTTGTGCCTGTCACCATGAAAGCAAGTAGAGAGTTTCAGGAATCTATGCAAACAGAAATGTGAAATACGGAGAGTATTATATATATTCATGGATGTTCATCATCAGATCATTTATGGTATCAAAAAAATTGTAAATGCTTAAATGTGAATGCAGTTATTTTCTTAATTTCATTTTCAGATTGTTCATTGCTTGTATATAGAAGTACATTTGACTTTTGTATATTGATCTTACATTCATCTGCCCTGCTGAACTCATTTATTAGTAAAGTTTTGTGTCTGGATTCCTTAGGTTTTTCTACATATAGGTTCGTGTCATCAATGAATAGACAGTTTTACATTTTTCTTTCCCATGTGGATACACTGTGTCTTTCTTGCCTGATTTTACAGCCTAGAACCTTCACTAGAGTTGCATAGAAGTGCTGATAGTGGACAGACTTGTCTTTTTCCTGATATTAGGGGAAAACATCAAGTCTTTCATTGTTTAGTATGATGTTAGCTGTAGGATTCTTATAGATGCCCATTATCAGATGGAAAAAGTTTCCTCCTATTCCTAGTTTTTTCATCCCCCCCACCTTTAAATGATCATTTGGTTTTCTTCTTTAAACTGTTAATGTGATAGATTACATTGATTGATTTTTAGATGTTAACCAACTCTTGTATTCCTGGGAAAAAAATTCCATATAGTTCTTTTATATATTACTGGATATGATTTGCTAATATTTTGTTATGGATTTTGGAATCTGTATTCATGAGGGATATTAGTCTGTAGTTTTGTTGTGATATATTTGCGTAGCTTTAATATCAGAATAATACTTGCCTTATGGAATGAGGTGGGACATATTCCTTTCTCGGTTTCTTGGAAGAGTTTCTGGAGAATTGGTATTATTTTTTTCTCCAAATGTTTGATAGAATTCACCTGTGAAGTAATTTGGACCTGGACTTTGTAAAATAAGAATTTTTAAATTACTGATTCAACTTCTTGTTCCAGATCTATTCCAATTTTCTATTTCTTCCTGAGTCAATTTTGATAATTTTTGTCTTTCTAGGAATTATTTACATTTAAGTGATCTGATTTATTAGTTGGGATAAGATGGTTCATATCCCCCTTCTTTCATTCCTGATTCTTACAATCTGTGTTTTTCCTTTTTTTTCCCCCTCCTGAAAGTGGAATATTCCAAAGAAGAGTTCATTCATGGCTTGACTTCCTAATAGTTTTTTTGGGCCCTTATGTATCAAAGATGAATAGGCTGTGGCCCATGGGACAATAGGCTTGTTACATTGGAACATGACCACACCCATTTATATATTCTGTGACTGTTTTCTTGCTTCACCAGCAGAGTTGAGTCACTGAAGCAGAGACCTTATAGTCCTTAAAGCCTAAAATATTTTGTCTTGTTCCTTATAGAAAAAGTTTGCTGATTCCTTATCCTTGTGTGTTAATTTTGTTCAACTTTTGTTTTCACTGAGTTTTCTTTCTGTCTTTTGTTTCATTGTTTCCTATCCTAATCTTTATTATTGCTTCCCTCTGCTTGCTGTGAATTTAGTTTGCTCTTTTTTGTTAAGGTGGAAGCTTAGGTTATTAATTTGAAGCATTCTTTCTTTTCAAATGTATGCATTTAGCTCTAAATTGTCCTCTGAACACTACTTTACCCAAAGTTCATAGATTTTGACATGTTGTTTTTGTTTTCATTCACTTCAAAATATTTTCAAATTTGTCTTCCCATTTCTTTGACCCAGGGGTTATGTAGAAGTATGTTTTTAATCCCCATATATTTGTAGAATTCTTAAATTTCCTTTTCTTGATTCCTAAATTAGTTCCATTGTGGTCAGAGAACAAACGTTGTATGATTTTAGTCCTTTTAAATTTATTGAGTCTTGTTTTATGGCCCAGCATGTGGTGTATCCTGTTCCATGTGTAGTTGAAAAAAACAGTCAGCTGTTGTTGGGCACAGTGTACTATAGATGTCCAGTCAAGTTGGTTGGTGGCTTATTTAGGTTTCTACATCCTTGCTGATTTTGTCTAGTTGTTCCATTGTTTAGTGAGCATGGAGTATTGACGTCTCCACCTTTGTTGAATTTTCTGTTTCTTTCTTTAATCCCATGTATCACTCTAATAAATTTTTTTAACAAAACCTTCCCCCTTTCCCCTGCGAGAACAACAGCAACAAGGAATAGAGAAAGTCAACGGGGAAATCATGAGTGAGAAAATATGGCTCAGTGAGCAAGCAGTCCTTTAATTATTAGCCAGAAAGGTTTAAACCTGTTGTGTTGGTAGTAAATTACCTAAAGTTGTAAACTTTGGTGTTTTATTATATAGTAGGGAAATTATGAAAAATCTAGATAAAAACAAAATTTGAAAGAAAACTTATCAAGACTTGTTTTTTAAATTAATTTATTTATTTTGAGAGAAAGAGGGAGAGAGAGAGAGAGAGAGAGAGAGAGAGAGAGAGTGTGTGTGTGTGTGTGTGTGTGTAAGCGAGGGAGGGACAGAGGAGAGAGAGAATCCCAAGCAGGCTCTGCGCTCTTAGCTCAGAGCCCGACATGGGGCTTGCTCCCACAAATTGTGAGATCATGACCTGAGCTGAAATCAAGAGTCAGACACCCAACGAACTGAGCCACCCAGGCACCCCAAAACTCATGTTCTTTATATTTAAAAGCCATCTTGCTCAAACCTTTAACACCAATCAGATAAATGTTTATTGACATACTATGTTCTGAACATGGTGCAAATAGTCCATGGGATATATAGATGAAAAAGAAATAGCTTCTGATCTCAAGTTATTTACTCACTCTCAAGTTAGGGAAGTATATGAATAAGTGTAGTATAATACATAAAAAAATACATGCCTGAGAAAGATAATAAAAAGTAATTTAATGCTTTACAGGAAACAATTTATATCAGTGGTGTTTGTCCTTCAGAGTACAGCCTCCATTTCTGGTTTTTGGGTTTTTTTGTTTCACTTCTGTCCTCCTGCTGCTGATGTAGTATGTAGTAAACATTTGTTGAAATACTTGGTTAGGAAATCCAATGTGGATCCTTCTAATGCACTGTGTCCTCTTGTCTTTATGTCTTATCTTAGTTATTCAGTCTCTTTTTTCCCTTCATCTGTACCCATTAGCACACACTGTGTACTTTGATACTGTCTCTGGAAGCCTCGCTTTGGAAGGGGTGACTGTCTCCTATTGAAAACAAAACATTTCCATTTTAAGGGTTTTACCTTAGGAAGAGAAGGAATATTAATAGTAATAAGCAGTTTTTATTGTAGCCTTAATATGTGCGAGGGACTTAAATGTAATACCTCACCTAATTTTATGGTAATAATTTTATGATACTTATTTTTATCATTCGTATATTTCAGACATAGCACAGAGAGTTACATTAGATAGGGAATGGCAGAGCTAGAAGTTAGTCCTGATCTGCCTTTAGTAATGCTTTTAAGCTTCTGTGCTTAATACATACAAAACACTGGGTCACCTGGGTGGCTCAGTTAGTTAAGCCTCCAACTCTTGATTTCTGTTCAGGTCATGGTCTCATGGTTTATGAGTTCAAGCCCTGTGTCAGGTTCTGTGCTGACAGTGCAGAGCCTGTTTAGGATTCTCTCTCTCCCTCTCTCTCTCTGTGCCCTTCACTCTGCACATGTGTGCTCTCTCTTTCTCAAAATGAATAAACTTTAAAAAAGAATACACACACACACACACACACACACACACACACACACACACACAGACAAAACACCATCCCTGAAACATACCATCTCTAAAACAGATGTACGAAGTTAATGCAAATAAAACAGCAAATTGGCATTACAAAAACAAAGCTTGCAAGACTTTTATTCTTAGCGGTCGTACTTCTGTTGCTCTTGGAGTCATTCCACTGTGGTGTAAAAAGTAAGCTTTCTGTCTTCTGCCCTCTCCTTATATTTTCATTTAGTTACAGTTTATAGTCTTTTCTTCTTATATTTTCATTTAGTTATAGAAGATATTTTATTATCAAAGCAGATTACAGTAAAAGTTTTTTAAGTTTATTTATTTTGAGAGAGAGAGAGAGAGCATGTGCAAGAGGGGGAGGGGCAGAGAGAGAGAGTCCCTGGCTGTCATTGCAGATCCTGACATGGGGCTCAGTCCCACAAACCCAGAGACTATGACCTGAGAGCTGAAATGAAGAGTTGGATGCTTAACGAACTGAGCCATCCAGGTGCCCCAGATTACAGAAAATTTAATGAGGAAGTGAAAACTAAAATACTAAACTTAATCTCAGAATTAAGAGATTGAATCTTCTGTCATTCATTTTTCTGTATTCATGTTTAAGGTTTATATTTGATGGTTTTAATTACTGTGTGCTTATAATTTATCAACATTACATTTAACATGAGAATGATTTCTCATGCACCTATATGGAAAACCATGTAGGAGTTTTTAATACATAAATCATGAGGATAGTACTTAAAAAACAATACAGTCTTATTCTTCTGAACTATATTGTGGAGTGTCTTTTCTTTTTCTCCTCACTTTCTAAGAAAGAGGCATTTTTCTCATTACCAAATCAATGTATATTTACTATATATAAAATACTGAAATATGTAGGAAGCTGAAAACAAGTTTTCCCAGCTCTACCATGCAGTGGCAGACATTCTTAATATAAAAACCTCTTCCAGTCATTATGTAGTATGTGGCATCTGATAAAACCCAAACTTTGCCACTTCCTATCTGTGAATCCTAAGACAAGATATTTAATCTTATGGAACCTAGATTTCCTTGGCTATAATGAAAGCAATACTAATGTTTATATACCAGAGTTATACTGTGTGATGTGTTGTATATATTAGGTTCTTTGTGTCTTACAGCTTCTTGTCATTGTTGTTATTCTATGTGTGTATTGATATGTGTGTGTGTGTATATATACATTTTATATATGTACCTAATTGGGGACTTTTATAAATACATATACATATTTTTTATATATAGTATATATATGTATATATGGTTTTGATCATTCCCCCCCACAAACTTTATTTTTTATCTAGATTTGCCATAATTTCTCTGCAATATAGTAAATCACTAAAATTTACATTTTTATGTATAAATACATATTTATATATATTATACATGTATATAAAATACATATGTACCTTGTGTATATGTATGTACAGTATGTATGTATATGGTATTATATTTAATTTATTTTTAATGTTTGTTTATTTTTGAGAAAGATGTAGACAGAGTGCAAGTGGGGGAGGGGCAGAGAGAGAGGGAAATACAGAATCCAGAATCTGAATAGACTTCACGCTCTGAGACTGTGAGCACAGATCCTGATGTGGGGCTAGAACTCACGAACCGTCAGATCATGACCTGACCTGAAGTCGGACACTTAACTGACTGAATCACCCGGGCGCCCCTGTATTTAATGTTTTGAATTCTGTTTTGTTAGTTAACAGTTGATATAAGAGAATTTCCCCGTATTATTAACATACTTTGTAAATACTGTTTTTAATGTTTGTTGGTTATTCCATTGTTTTGCTATATGGTTAGTTTTTCTAACCATTCTCCTATTGCTCAACTTTCTTTTTTCCACTTTTATTTCAAAATATGATTCACAACGTATTAGTTTAAGGGGTACAACATAATGATTGGATATATGTATATATTGCAAAATGACTACCGCAATAATATGTTTAGTTAACATCCAACTGACTTAGTTCACTTAGCATGATGCCCTCAAGGTCCATTCATATTGTTGCAAATGGCTGAATAGTATTCTGTGTGTGTGTGTGTGTGTGTGTGTGTGTGTGTGTGTGTGTATGTGTGTGTATCACATATTTAAAAAAAATTTTTTTTTAAAGTTTATTTATTTTGAGAGAGAGCATGAGCAGAGGAGGGGCAGAGAGAAAAGGAGAATCCCAAGCAGGAGGGGCAGAGGGAGAGGGAGAGGGAGAATCCCAAGTAGGCTCTCTGCTGTCAACGTGGAGGCTAACATGGGGCTTGAATCCACAAAACCGTGAGCCAAAATCAAAAGATGTACGCTAAGCCCATTGAGCCACCCAGGTGCCCCCCACATCTTCTTTATCCATTCATCTGTTGATGGAAACTAGGTTGTTTCCCTGTCTTGGCTATTGTGAATAATAATAATGTGCAGTGAACATGGGAGTGCAGATATTTCTTTGATAGCCTGCTTATGTCTTTTGAATATATGCATACCCGGAAGTGGTATCGCTGGATGATATGGTAGTCCTGTTTTTGACTTTTTGAGGAGCCTCCATGCTGTTTGCCATAGTGACTGTACCAATATACATTCCTGCCAACAATGCACAAGTGTTTTCTTTTCTTCACACCCTTGCCAACACTTGTTTGACAGGTTTGAGGTGATATTTCATTGTGGTTTAGATTTGTGTTTCCTTAACAATTAGAGATGTTGAGCACCTTCTTATGTATCTGTTGGTCATTTGTATGTCTTCTTTGGAAAAATGTCATTTCAGTTTCTCTGCCCATGTTTTAATGAGATTGTTAGGGATTTTTTTTTCCTTTGCTATTGAGTTATATGATTCTTTATATATTTTAGATTTAAACTTCTTATCTGATAACATAGTTTGCAGATATTTTCTCCCATTCCATACATAGGCTGCTTTTTCATTTTGCTTCTGGTTTCATTTGCTGTGCAGCAACCTTCTAGTTTAGTTTGCTTTTATTGCCTTGGCTTTTTGGTGTCAAGTCCAAAAAATCATTGCCATACACCAGTGTCAAAGAGCTTACTCCTCATGTTCTTCTAGGATTTTTATGCTTTTGGGTTCTTTGTTCAAGGCTATAATCTGGTTTGAATCTTGTGTATGGTGTATGATAGGGATCTGGTTTCATTCCTTTGCATGTGGCTGTCTAGTTTCCTCAGCACCATTTCTTGAAGAGTATCCTGTCTGCATTGTGTAGTCTTGTCTCCTTTATCATAAATTAATTGAACATTATGCATGAGTTTATTTCTGGGTTGTCTATTCTCTATTGCTCCACTTTTAAAAGGTTTTATTCCTTTTACTGTTATAAATAACATTAATACTGTCTCTGTGTTTTAAAAGACTTTAGGATTATTTCTTTTAGGCTAGATTCTCAGAAATAGGGTTATTGGCCAGCTTTTAAGATTAGGATTATTTTCGTGTTCTTGATGTATGTTGGTTAGTTTCTTCTCCAAAAGGCAATGCTAGTTTGTTTGTTTGTTTATTTTTTAAACATCTATTTATTATTTAGAGACAGAGAGAGACAGATCATGAGCATTGGAGGGGCAGAGAGAGAGGGAGACACAGAATCCGAAGCAAGCTCCAGGCTCTGAGCTGTCAGCACAGAGCCTGACACGGGGCTCGAACTCACGGACCGCGAGATCATGACCTGAGCCGAAGTCGATGGTTAACCGACTGAGCCACCCAGGCGCCCCAAAAGGCAATGCCAGTTTAAACAGCAATTTGCAGTGTCTCTAAGACCTGTTTGCTCCGCAGCATTGTGGGTCTCATTTTTATTTTGAAAAGTAATTGAAGAAACTGGCTAGTGTTGAGGACAGTACACTGAAGTTGAGTTGGTACATTTTTAGTTTAAAAGTGCAATTTACAAGGCCATGTTTGAATAGCTAGTAGGCGACTGAATAATGAGGTTTTGTAAAGGGGTGGAGATGTAGGAGTATCTGCTAGAGAAGAGATTTGGGGGTTTATGTGTTGACATTCTGGAAATGGCTGGGAGAGAAAAAAAGGCTGGTAAGTTTGAGGATGAATGTGTGCTGTAGAAGTCACGAAACTCAGAAAAGAAGGTTTAAGAAAAATAAGGCTTCATGGGGCGCCTGGGTGGCTCAGTTGGTTAAGCATCCAACTTTGACTCAGATCATGGTCTCATGGTTTGTGGGTTTAAGCCCCGTGTTGGATTCTGTGCTGACAGTGCGGAGTCTACTTGGGATTCTCCCTTTCTCTCTGCCCCTCCTCCTCTTATGCTTTCTCTTTCTCTCAAAAACAAATTAAAGAAAAAGAAGTCTTTATATTTACTGTTTCTCACATAAACTACTTTCCATTTTATGACTAGGAAGTATCTGAAGCAGGATACAAGCTTAATTAACGTTGTGGAAGAGGCCACTACAAGGTCTGCCCTGAGAATATTCTCCCATTTGCTATATAGTCTCTGTTTTCTAGAAGTTGATGATGAAGAGAAAGACTAGGATTGTTTAAATTGAAATTTTATCAGATTAGAACATTGCATATGACAGTGCATTAAATGAAAACAAGCAGTCAAAATGAATGACTGTCACTGCCTCCAACTTTGTGTTTTTTTTAACAACTTCTAAAGCAAGTTTGATTTGAATTATTTCTGATCATAAGCTTGGAATTTAGACCCTTCTCACTTGGGAGACTACCAACCTGGGACCATTTTCCTTTTCCTTACCAAAAAAATAGCTTTTATAGATTTGGGTTAGATACATTTAAAAACAACAAATATATGGAGAGGCAAACCAAGAAACAGACTCTTAACTATGGAGAGCAAACTAGAGTGGAGGTGGGAGGGGAGGATGGATGAAATAGGTGATGGGGATTAAGGAGGGCACTTGTTGTGATGAGCTCTGGGTGTTGCATGGAAATGATGAGTCATTAAATTTTATACCTGAAACTAATATTACACTGTATGTTAACTAACTGGAATTTGAATAAAAATTTGAGGGAAAAACAAACAAAAATGAAAAATCTTAGCCACATGCCTTTTTTTTGAAGAGCGGTAAGGTTAATTTCTAAGGTTTATAACCTTTTAAACAAGGTGTGTTTTATAGTAGTTTCCCCATTATCTGTTTAGGCATTTCCTTGTGACAATAATGGATGTATCCCCTTCATAATTTTAATCTCCTAAAGATGCCCACTGCTCTTGAAAGTAGTATCTGCCTTTAACAGTTTGTTATTTCAGTTGTTTTTTTAAAATTTTTTTTAATGTTTATTTATTTTTGAGACAGAGACAGAGTGAGAGTGGGGGAGGCGCAGAGAGAGGGAGACAGAATCTGAAACAGGCTCCAGGCTCTGAGCTATCAGCACAGAGCCCGACGCAGGGCTTGAACTCACAGACCATGAGATCATGACCTGAGCCAAAGTCAGACGCTTAACTGACTGAGCCACCCAGGCGCCCCTCCACTTTGGTTTTTTGATCATACCTCCTGCCTTATTTTTCTTTTATAACCATAGAGATACTATACATTTATATCTTTTTTTTTTAAGTTTATTTTGAGAGAGAGAGTGAGTGGGAGAGAGGCAGAAAGAGAAAGAGAGAATCCCAAGCAGGCTCCCTGTTGTCAGTGCAAAGCCCGATGCAGGGCTGGATCTCAGAAACCATGAGATCACAACCTGAGCCAAAATTAAGAGTTGGACACTTAACCAACTGAGCCACCCAGGCACCTCTGTTATCTTGTTTCTTAAAAATGTATGGTATAGCTTACATCTTTAGGTGTATGTGCCATTTCCAGAATTTTATTTCAGTAATTAAGTTGGTTAATTGAAAAATGTTATATTCTTGGTAAAAGTTGAATAAGAAATATTTGAGTATTATTTCATAAAAACAAATACAAACTTAAGAGCTTCATGGAAAGTTTGCACAGTGTAACTTTCCAGGCTTTTTCTTTGCTATTTTCTTCTTCCCCACTTCTCAGTATCATTTTTCACTAATTTAGTCACATGTATCTACTTCTTTCTTTTGAATCTTCTCATGATATTGTCTTTTACAGAATTATCCATATTCCCCTCTGATTGTTTACCAGCAGTCCAATCCATACTTAAAAGTTATGTTCCTTCTATTGTAAAACTCCTAATCACACAGAACCCATTATTGCCCTCCTGCTATCCCCAACTTGATGCCTGTTTTGTCTGTTACACTTAGGTCTTTTTACAGCCAGTTGTATTTATTTTTATCTCTCACACAGGACTGTGAGCTCCATTGTCTTTTTTTACTTAGTGTCAAGCCAAAGGCTTTATTCAGAGTGGTTGTTCTTTAACAGAGGCAAAGGGATATCCTTTCCGTGTGCCAAACCTGGGTTTACTAAGGAGCAAACCTACATTCTTTGCTATAAAATGTGGTAACAGTACAAGTTTGAAAGGAAAAAGCCATTGGGTTAAAGTATTTCAAATGACAATTTTTAATCTCAGTTTTATTCCTGCTATTCCATATGGCCAGCAGTAAATGAAACCTTACCTTTTCAAATGTAGAAAGATGTTGAAATATTGAGCACTTGTAGGAGCATCATTTCTTTTTTCTTTCTGTTTTCCTTTAGGACCATTATTTCTTTTTAATAGTGGTGCTATGTACTTGATTGTCATTTTTGGTCTTTGTGTATAAACCATGAGAAGCCAAGGGCATAGCCATGTGCCTGTGGTCCTTTTAATAGTATATGTTAGTTAAAAATATTTTTCATTTTACCTTAAACTTTCTAATTATAAAAGTGTCACTTAGGTAAATGCTTCTGATAGAAATTCAAACAATATGAAGATACACAAAATCAAAAAGAAATCCTTCTTTATACTCTTAATATTCCATCCACACTTCTTCACAAAGATCTTCATAATAGAGTTTGATTTGAGTATTTTCATTCTTTTCTTTAAACATTTTAATTTAGATATAGATACAAATTTTTAAAAAACAACTGGGATATAATATGTGTATGGGTTGTATGTGCGTGCATGTGTCGGGGTGTTTATTGACTTTTTTTTCCTACTTAACCATGTGTCTTGGAGAGCCATGTTAGTGCTTGGTGATTTGTTTCCTTTTTAATTTGCTATATTCATAATGTGGATGTATATTGTAGTAAAATAGAAAAACCAGGGAACATAGGCAGCAAGGTATTTCATGTAATCAAGTGATAGCCCCTGAGGTGCTAAGTAAATCAATGTCTGACAAGGTGGGATAGTTAGCACAGAACGTTACCATTAACTTGTTCATTAGAATTCCTTTTGGACATACTTTGTAAATGTTTAGCTCTTTCAAGGTAAAAAATATTTTCTTTCAATTGCCTGACAGTAGTTAGCACTCAGTAAAATTATTGAATGATCAAAAGACTGGTGACAGTTAACTTCTGGATTAAAGAATACAAAGTTCAGGGGGCAACTGGGTGGCTTAGTGGTTGGCTCAGTGGTTAAGTGTCCAACTTCAGCTCAGGTTATGATCTTGCTGTTTGTGAGTTCGAGCCCCGTGTTGGGCTCTGTCCTGACAGCGTGGAGCCTGGAGCCTGCTTCGAGTTCTGTGTTCCCCTCTCTTTCTGCCCCTTTCCCACTCATGTGCACGTGCATTCTCTCTCTCTCTCTCTCTCTCTCTCTCTGTCTCTCTCTGTCTCTCTCTCTCTCTCTCAAAAATGAATAAATATTTTTTTAAAAATTTAAAGAATACAAAGTTCAACCAACTGATGCTTACCAGAATGGAGGTAGGTGGAGAGATGGATGAAACAGATGGTGGGAATTAAGGAGGGCACTGGTGATGAGCACCAGGTGATGTTAATGAAGTGTTGAATCACTCACTGTATTTTACACCTGAAGCTAATATTATACTGTATATTAACTAGAATTCAAATGAAAATTAAAAAAAAAGAATAGATTTCTGATAATGAATTTCTACCAATGATGATTTGAAGAAAAAAATTTTTTTCCAATAATGATTTCTGTAAGATATCTCAGGGTATTTGTTACTGAGTTAATGAAATATTCCATTTACCATGGTCAAGGATTCTTTGGCAGTAGGTGTCAGAATTTAATATTCTTCTTTCTGTTTTTGTTTAGTATCTCTTCCTTGCCTTATTTTCATTAACATTTATTTGAAAACTTCATTTGCTTATCTTAAGATGAATTCTTCTTTTCAGCATCCAGTGTTGGATGAACCAATAGCAGAAGCTGTCTGTATTATAGCAGATATGGATAAATGGACTGTTCAAGTGGCCAGTAGCCAGAGACGAATGACAGATAATAAATTGGGAAAGGAAGTATTGGTTTCCAGTCTTGTTTCCAACCTGCTTCATTCCACTCTTCAGCTTTATAAGCATAACTTGTCTCCAAATTTTGTAAGTATGTAAGGCTTGAATTATTTAGCACTGTGATAGATGACTAAACTTTAGTATGTGCCTACATTGAATACTGTTGTTAGCTTCATCACTGTTGCCTGGAAGAAAGATGTTATGGTGTGAATGTTTGCATTTCCCTAAAATCCATGTGTTGAAGCCCAAACACCTGATAGGATTCTATTCGGAGATGGGCCTTTGGGAGGTAATTAGGGTTATATTAGGTGATGAGGGTGGGGACCTCATGATGGCATTAGTGGCTTTCTAAGAAAAGCAAAAGAGATTGTGAGGATGCAGCTACAGGCAGTGCTCTGTCTGCCTGGAAGAGAGTTCTCATCAGAACTGGACCCTGCTGGCACCCTGATCTTTGGACTTCCAGCATCCAGAAATGTTGTTTAAATCATTGAATCTGTGCTATTTTGTAATGGCAGCCCAAACTCAGAAAGAGATGTGAACATTTCTGTATATTGTATGGTTGCAGCAGCCAGAATTTAGTGCCTGACTTGTGTCATGTAAGGTATGGATTTGCAATGCCTGCGCCCCTGCCCCATCTTTGTGCAGAATGCCATTGCATTCTAGAGCCTCATTGTTGTGTCAGGACTTTGAATGACCCCTCTTCTAATACTGAATAACCTCTTACTGAGGACACCATTTCCAATTTCCAAAGTTCTTTTTTTTTTCTTTTTAGGAGAAATCTAATACAGCTTAGTTAAAAACCTCTGTAGATCAACATTATAAAGGCCACATATAACAAATCTACAGCTAACATTATTCTCAGTGGTGAAAGACTAAAAGTTTTATCCCTTAGATCAAGGACAAGGCATGGATGCCCACTTTCACCACTTCTATTGTACATAGTACTGGAAATTGCTAGGCAGAGCAGTTAAGCAAGAAGAAGAAACAAAAAGTATCCTAATTGGAAAGGAAAAGGTGAAATTATCTCTGCAGATGACATAATCTTAAATGTAGAAAACTTAAAGATTCCACAAAAGAACAGATAGAGCTAATAAATGAATTCAGCAAATCTGCAAGGTACAGAATCAGCAAAGATAGTTGTACTTCCATATACTAGCAATGAACAATCTAAAATGGAAGTTAAGAAAGCACTTAAAATAGCATCAAAAGAATAAATTACTTAGTAATAAATTTGACCAGACCCAAATGGCTTGTATACTGAAAACTAGAAAAACATTGCTGAAAGAAATAAAAGACATACATAAAGAGAAAGACATCTAGTGTTCATAAATTGGAAGTCTTAGTATTATTAAGATGACTGTACTACCCAAAGTAATCTACTTACTCAGTACAATCCTTACAAAAAACCCCAATGACTTCCTTTTTTTTTTTTTTTTTTTTAGGAAATAGATCAAGTATCCTAAAATTTGTATGGTCTCTCAAAGGACTTAAAGAGCCAAAATAATCCTAAAAAAAATAAAAAGATGGAGGACTCACACCTCCTGATTTCAAAACTTAGTACAAAGTGACAATCTTCAAAACAGTTTGATATGGCTTTGGGACAGACACATAAAGCAATAGAATATGATAGCCCCCAAATAAACCTTTACTTACATGGTCAGTTGGTTTTGGACAAAGGAGTCACGACCATTCAAAGAGGAAAGGAGCTTTTGCAATAAATCGTGTTGAGAAAACTGGATATCCACATGGCAAAAGCATGAAATTGAGCCCTTTATGCCATGTACAAAAATGAACTCAAACTTGAATGTGACTTAAACCTAAACTTAAACCTAAACTTAAGTGCTTAAACTGTGTATAAAACTGTTTGAAGAAAACCTTGGGGGATAATCTTTATGACATTTGATTTGGCACTGATTACTTGGATTTAAAACCAAAAGCACAGAGATGCCTGGGTGGCTCAGTTGGTTAAGTGTTCGACTTGGGGCAGGTCATGATTTCACAGCTTGTGAGTTCGAGCCCCATGTCCAGGCTCTGTGCTGACAACTCAGAGCCTGGAGTCTGCTTTGGATTCTGTGTCTCCCTCTCTCTCTGCCCTTCCCCTGCTTGCCTTTCTCTCTCTCTCTCTCTCTCTCTCTCTCTCTCTCTCTCTCTCTCACTCTCAAAAATAAATGGACATTAAAAAAAATTTTAGAAGCACAGGCAAGAAAAGTAAAAAGTAGATACATGGGACTTCAGCAAATTCAAATTTTTGTATATCAAAGGACATTATCAACAAGTGAAAAGACAATGTGCAGGGTAGGGGAAAATATTTGTAAATCATGTATCTTCCAAGAGGTTGGTGTCCAGAATATATAGAGAACTCCCACAATTCAACAACAACAAAGAAAAACTCAATTTGAAAGTTGGCAAATAGACATTTCTCTAAAGATGTACAGTCATTGAGCATATGAAAAGATCTTAAACATCATTAGTCATTAGGAAAATGTAAATCAAAACCACAGTGAGATACTCCTTCACACCCATAAGTATGGCTCCGATCAAAAACAAAAATAACAAGGATTAGCCAAAATGTGGAGAAATGGGAACCCTTGCGCAATGCTGGTGGGAGTGTAAAATGGTGCAGCTGCTGTGCAAAACACTTTGGCAGTTCCCTAAAGAGTTAAACGTTGTATTGTCCCATGATTCAGCAATTCTACTTCTGGGTTGATACTCAAAACATTTGAAAGCAGGGACTCAAATAATTGTACTGTCATGTTCATGGCAGCATTATTTCCAATGGCCAAAAGTTGGAAATAACTCATGTCCATCAACAAATGAATGGATAAACAAAATGTGGTATAATACATAGAATGGGATATTTGAGTCATAAAAAGGAATGTAATTCTAATACCTTTTGATACAGCATGGATGAACCTTGCACACATTATGCTATGTAGAATTAGCGAAAAGGACAGATATTATATGATTCTAGCTAAGTGAGGTATCTAGAATAGGCAAATTCATAGAGATAGAAAGTAGATAGAGATTACCAAGGGCTTGGGGTAAGGAGGGTATGAGGAGTTATTATGTAATGGGTGCAGAATTTCTGTTTGGGATAATGAAAAAAAGTTCTTGAAATGGATTGTGATGATGGTTGCACAACTTTGTGACTGTACTTAATGCCACAGAATTGTATACTTAAAATTGGTTAATATGGTAAATTCCCAGATATATGTAAATTATATGTAAAGCTTATAGGTGTGTGTGTGTGTGTCTGTGTATGTATAATTTCTGTTTTGTTTTTCCAAGAAGAAAATGGGTTGTTATTAGCAGTTTTGTTTTGTTTTTTTGAATAAGCTCCATGCCCAGTGTGAGACTCAAGCTCACAATCCTGAGATCAAGAGTCACATGGTCTACGGACTGAGCCAGCCAGCCAGTCACACCTGTTAGCAGTTTTAATAGTTGATTTTCATTGGAAAGGAATGGTCTGCAAGAATTTAGTGGGTTTTGTTTGTTTTTGTTTTAAATATTTATTTATTTTGAGAGAGAGAGCACGCACACGCCAGAGGGTGCACAGCAGGGGAGGGGCAGATAGAGAGAGAGAGAGGGAGAATTCCATGCAGGCTCTGAGCTATCAGGGCAGAGCTGGACACAGGTCTTGATCTCACAAACCGAGATCGTGACCTGAGCTGAAATCAATAATCTGCTGCTGAACCTACTGAGCCACCCAGGCATCCTGAGAATTTAGTGTTTTAACACCTGAAACTCATGTTTTGTCCTCATACATGTATAGCTTTAATTCACATGAAAAATCGCCTATTGTATTTAATTGAGCAAGTTAGTTGATAAATGGAGTGTATGTGTTTTAGTTTTTAATGTTCTAGCCTAGAAACCTCTCTTTTCTAGTAAGGACTACTGAGCATTCTCTGTGAGCTGTTGTAGACTTTTTTCTTTAACTCCCCAGAGTAGAATGCACCCTGTCCTATGTAAATATATTTGAAATGTATCATGAGTATTATATTTATCAAATTTGGAATAAAAGTGTTTTTTAAAGCTATGGAAATGTGTAGTGATAGTTTCACATCTTTTTGAATGTACTTCATGCTTCTCAGTTGTACACTTGAAAATGGTTAAAAAGGAAAATTTTATATTGTGTATAATTTACTGCATTAAAAAACAACAACAACACAGGGTTCCTGGATGGCTCAGTCAGTTAAGCATTTGACTCTTGATTTTGGCTCAGGTCATGATCTCATGGATTCATGATATTGAGCCCCACATTGGGCTCTGTGCTGATAGTGCAGAGCTTGCTTGGGATTGCCTCTCCCTCCCTCTCTCCGAACCTCCCTTGCTCCCACTCTCTTTATCTCTCTCAAAATAAATAAATAAACATTTAAAAAATCTCTGTAGGATGTAAATGTTTGATATGAGCAAGAAAAAAATTTACACTCCTTTAGCTAAAATTATGTGCTTTAAAAATGTGTTTAAAATTTTAATTTATATACAAATAACTAAACAGAATTGTCACAAATGTGATGCTTTGGAATTTCTACCTTCACTGCAGTGTGTAATGCATCTCGAAGACCGATTACAGGAGTTATACTTCAAGAGCAAAATGCTGTCTGAATACCTGAGAGGACAGATGCGTGTCCATGTCAAGGAACTAGGAGTGGTTCTAGGGTATGTTTATGGTTTCTTTTCTGGCTTTGTTTTCTCGTTACACTTTCCTTTTTTTTTTTTTAATTTTTTTTTTTTTATGTTTATTCATTTTTGAAAGACAGAGACAGAGCACAAGTAGGGGTGGTTAGAGAGAGAGGGAGACACAGAATCTGAAGCACGCTCCCGGCTCTGAGCTGTCAGCACATAGCCCGATGTGGGGCTCAAACTCAGGAACTGTGACATCATGACCTGAGCTGAAGTCGGAGGCTCAACCGACTGAGCCACGCAGGCCCCCCCTCATTACACTTTCTTTAGAAAAGGAATGTTCGTTCCTCAGAATTGCCTTTTTTCATTTTAAGTTATTTTCCTGTTAGAAGCTGAACAGTTACCAGTTGGGTTGCTCTATACCATATAAAAGCACATCCCTGGCCTCCACTTGTACTATTACAGTAAGTTGAGAATATGGTCAGATAAAAATGAACTAAAATCTGAATTTTCATCTTAGTGAAAATAAGTAAGTATTCATTTTTATTCATTTATGTGTTAAAACTCATCATTCCCAGCATATGACCTGCCATCCACATGAGCTGATTGAAGTAACACCATTCTGTGGGTGGTAGAACATTATCTACATATTACTATTCATTCCCTATTATCTTTATATTATATCTGTTTACTTTGCAGTTACTCCTGGGGAAAAGACACTTTTCTAAAATGCCAACTGAAGGAGGAACAGGAAGTTGGTGGGAGACATTGTATAGCCCTTTTCCTTATATTCTGTAGTCACTTTGCCTATGTTCTATGGCTACTTTTTGTGTGTGTATTTGTGTGTGTGTGTGAGAATGTCAATTATTTCTCGAAATCCTGTTGAATAAATTAAAACAAGGTAGAAATTTTTAAAATTAAGCTTTTTAGAAGGGAGGGAAAGTCAACATTAAGTAGCAACTGTGCATCAGAAACCAAATTAAATTCTTTGATCAGTGTTAATCCTCATCATCTAGACTGGACATAGATGATTCTGTGTGTGTCATGTCTTTTTTTTTTTTTTTTTTAAAACTAGCTTTTAATTTATTATGCATATAACCAGATTTTACAGTGCATTTTGACATAAAATTAAAATTAATTCATCATTGTCTTTTCCTCAACTTCTAACCCTCACCCACATAGTTGATGGATTGTCTCTTCTTACAGAATTTTTAAATGTAGAGGATAAAAAATATAAATTAGTTTGTATTCTACATATCATCCTGCAATTTGCCTTGGAATAGATGTTGAATGTTCATACAAGCACATACTAATTTATTTTTAATGGTTGTATAGCATTTCATTATTTGATAGAGTTTAAATTATTTTCAGGTTTTTTGCTGTTACAAATTAGTGCTGAAATGAATATACATCTTTGAAGTTTGTAGGATAAATTCTTAGAAGTAGAATTTTTGGTTAAAGGACATGTGTATTAAATTTTTGATAGATATTGTTAGTTATTGTGATAGGTAGTACTAAAGGTTATCCAAAAAATATCAGAATAGATTTTCACAGACAGCAGGAAGCTACCTCTTCCTACTGCTGCCTATTAGCAAATTTTTTCATCTTTGTTAAGCTCCTAGCTGAAAAAATGTAATAGGATTTTACTCAGATTTATTCTCTAACTGTGAATGAATCTGCATAACTTTTTCTGTCTTTATTGGCCTTTTTTCCTCCCCTATAAATTATTTGTGGTAGGATGAATTTTTAAGAAGCATCCATTACTTCTTCCCAGTACTTCTTTTTATAAAAACATTTGTATCCAGGGACGCCTGGGTGACTCGGTCGGTTAAGCATCTGACTTCGGCTCAGGTCATGATCTCATGGTTTGTGGGTTCGAGCCCCACATCGGGCCCTGTGCTGACAGCTCGGAGCCCAGAGCCTGCTTCTGATTCTGTGTCTCCCCCTCTTTCTACCCCTCCCATGCTCATGCTCTGTCTCTCTCTGTCTCTCAATAATAAATAAACATTTAAAAAAAAAACCCTTTTTTTTTTTTTAAATAAGAAAACATTTGTATCCAAAACAGTATGGGTACACACAATTTTTCTATTATTTATTGTATTTCTTACATACTGTCCCTTGCCCTGATACATGGTCCATTAGCAGGTCAGTGATATGCTTTCCTACATGCATGATCTTGTTGCTGTTGGGTTTCAGAGACTTTCTTTTTAAAAAAATCTTTGGCTCTGGTTTTTACTTACTGAAAAATTTCCAGCTTGTGTTATCTTCAACTCTCTTCTTATCCTTTTCCTTTTGGCCAGAGTGCCCTACGTTCTTGACATCTGAGATATAGTGTGACTTTACCCGTAGCACTTACTGCCTGTAGGACACATGTCCTGGGTACAGAATGCCTAACCTGAAATTTTTGTTTTCTTTATTTCAGGATTGAATCCAGTGATCTTCCTCTTCTGGCTGCTGTAGCAAGCACTCACTCTCCATATGTTGCTCAGATACTCCTTTAACACAAAGGTCATTAGAAATTAACTTTGGTAGAAAGTTAAATAGAAACTAAAGAAGCAGATGCAACATGCATTTATGGCTTTTTTTCTCCCTGTTAGACTTCCATCTGAATGAGTCAAATGCCTGGGTATCCTGCATTGCAGTACATATTGTGTGATCATTGGATTGCTTTTTCCTTTTGGCTGGACTTTGGGTGGTGGTATATTTTTAACCAAGTGAGCCTAAAGCAGCATAAATAATATTTAGGGAAAGCATTTGAAAAAGCCAAAGTATAGAAATTTCTACAAAATGAATATCATCAAGGAATTTCATATGATCACTCCTGTGTTGCCACACCCATAAATAGCATTGGATATCTCACAATTAAATGACTCAGAAATAGTCATTTAATTAATTTGAATTCCTTATTTCTAAGGTATGGAGACCTATAAAAACTTGATTATTCTTTTGTTTTTCAATTCAAAATAGCTAATTTTAGAGTATTTCTCAAACTATTTTAAATAGCCTGTTAATTATAATAATCCAGAATAATGAGTGTAAATGTGTGTATGTTATCCATCCAAGTGTACATATGTATCTATTTTTTAAAGAAGCAGAGGTAGAAATACAAGATTGATTGGTAAACATGTCTTTTTAAAAAAAATATTTTCAACTAGTATCAGTTGTAAATAGTGTTGAAATGTTGCTTTCTGGTGAATTATCTGTTTCACACACCCTAAAACATAACTAAAGCCAGTCTTTTTTTAAGGCTGAGTAATGTAGGTTCCCCAAATAAAAATACTACTTTATACCATTTGTTTTGTTTGTAAGAATAAGCTAATTCTTATAAATGTTAGTATTTACATTTTTGCATCTAATTTAATAAATAAAAATTAGGATTAAAAATTGCACCAAAGCATTGGGAAAAATAATACTGTTTTCTTTAAAAGTGCTCAGGTAGCCAAGGCCTTTGCTTTCAATATCAGCCCTTCTCGAACCCATAGGAACTGAATGTTTGTTTCACTGCTTCATAATAATCAGTTTACACTAATAGAGCTTATTAATTCTTAAAATTACCCTCTTTTCTCTAATAGCCCCTCCCTTCCAAAATCTAATTTGTTTTCAGAATTTTCACTTTTCAGTTGTTAATATTTTTTGTATATATTGTAGAGTGTTGCTTATAACAAAGGCTAATATGGAACCAAACTCTTGTAAGTAATGTAAATATAAAGATGGGTAGATAAAGTTTTCATTATGCTCTACTACCTCAGTTTACTTGAATACTACATTATAGTTTATTCTTTACTTACCTGATTTAAGATACTTTTAATGCTGAAAGTGAAATTGGTTTCTGCTTTCATGGACTATTTTCATCATAATTAATTGATTAGCTTAAAAAAAACTACTTGCTATTCTCTTACTCAATATAATTACTGTATAATACATTCATTCTTGCTGTTTGAATTTTCAGTAAATAAGGACGATTTCTGTGGTTTGTTTAGTCTTTGGCCTTGAATTTATAGTGTTGGGTCACATTTTGCTTTGTTCTTTATGTATTCACGAACTCTCTAATAGAAAAGAAATGGTTATTTTAATGGAGTGTAAACCTGAAATTGTTGTGCCTGTTATCATTCTTGCCCCTGTGTCCTGTCACCTGGTCCCAGTTAATACCTGAGTCTCCCATGGATGACTTGCTGCCAAGGAGCATTTATAGATCTGTTTTCTTTGGCTTGAGTTTCTTATTCCATTAATTACTGAAATTCTTCCCTCTTTTATTGTTTGGGATTCTATAGTCAGTCTCTTTGGCAGAATTCAGAGTATAGACAGATTCATATGGGGGCCACTGTACATTATTTTTTTTTTATTGTAGTTCAAATGATATGTATGTAGCAGGTAGATAATGTCTGATTTTGCTTGTTTTCTTTTTTTAATTAATCATCAAATGATTCACAGTCCTGTTTGAAATCTCTATCATTTAGGAAATCTAGTCTTCAGTAAATGGATGGCCCATGCTACTACCGTTCCTTTTAAAACTAAGCTTTGCTCAGAAGGAAGAACCTTAGTTTCTTAATAGAATCATTAATCCTTATAGGATTCCTGAGTTTTATAATTCCTAACCCTCTGTAATTTCTACTGCCTTCATCATAGTCATGTTTTTCCTTACACAAAGCCCAAGGAATGAGCTGCTACTTCTTTAAAGTGTGATCATTATGATGAATGTGAAAAGAGTTCTGGCCTGTTCAAAATAATTTTTTCAACTTCTTATGGTACAAACAGTTATGTGTTACATATTTTAAAAACCTGTTTGATGCAACAGGGAATAAAAAAACCCTGTTAATGTTGCAACAGGAAATGAAAAAGGGATCTTTTACATTATAGATTTAAAACTAATTTTTCCTTGTATATAAACTAATTGGTTTGTTTTGAAATATTTTTAGCTTTTACTAATGTGTCTTAATTTTGAGTTTGAAAATGTTAAGTGCAATAAACATACTAGCACAGATTTCATTTTGTTGCAATTGGCATACACTGGGGATGATCACTTAAAAAAAAAGATTTTACACCATGCCTACTTCTGGTGGATGTCTTATGAGATTGTTCTGCTTTCTCTTAAGTTATTTAGATGGTGGGATATGTAAAATGTACATACTTGTTCCTTGTTCTGTATACATTTCTCAAATGTACACCTGTATTATAATAACCTCCCAGTTCTAGGGGAAATTTGTGCAATAAATACACGTCGATTTGATGGATGATGTTAGTCTCTTTCATGTGTTAATAAGGTGTATGTAACATCATAGACTCGGGTGTCACCTCACTTGGATTCTTTTCACAAGTGTGGCACTTCTACATATATGACCATGTTCATTATGTCCTCCTTTAATCCTAAATTTCTTTATTGGTATATAGTAGAATCTGCTTCCTAATATGGTTGTGTGGATCAAGTGAAATAGTGAACGTCAAAAATTTATCTCAGTGCACGGCACACCCCACATGGTCAATAATTCTTGGCTGCTGCTGTTATAAAGTATTCTGTCCAGTCTCCCCTGTATGGCACCCAGCTCTTGGGGGGAGAATTTAACATATGTTCTTGTGAATAAAAACCTAGCCACAAAAAATATACTGGTATAATGTTACATTTGACCTGTTCCTCATGATGACAGATAGAAAATCTTCTTTTTGAAAACAAACTAAACATCATTTAAAACCTAGAAGAATCCATGTAGACCTGTTAAGAACATGTATTCAATACAAAGTACCATTGGCCTTATAATTAAACAAAAAATTCGCCAGTTGGTTTGGATTTTAATTCTGATTCGTTCACTGATTTTGCGTGTTGGCTATGAGCAAGTCTATCCTCTTCATCTGCATTATAGGGTAAGTAATCTCTTCCATCAATCCAGAGTGCCTGCTTTGCAGTAGTGATTAAGCCCTGAGTAAGCTGTTGAGATGCTACCTTATCTTACTCAGGCTGGTCGATTTGGGCAGAGTTATGCCAGGAGATAGGATTAGATCTGTTTTCATATCATTATATATATATGACTCTTAAATTTGACCAAAGAAAATAAGTGCACTATTTTAAAGCAGAGAGGAAGTATCAAGTATTTGGGTATCATCCGTCAGATATTTTAAAAGTTTATAATTGGTACCTGTGTCTATATGTGCTGTTCCTGTATATAAATGATATCTTGTAACATTTCTGACAAGTGTAGAGGAATGATTTTGGTAATAAGAATCTGAAAATACAGAATTTCATCTGAGATCGTGTAGTCTTTGAGGGTTTGTTTTGTTTCTCAGACGAGAATGGTTTCCAACTACTATGTGGTGACAAATGTATTGTAAAAAATTATTTGGTATTTCTTTGTTTTTGCCAATGTAGAATGTAGGAGTTGGATGGCAAACAAGACCAAAGTGAGTTGAAGGTACAATGGGAGCTGGGGAATTGTAGTTCTGAGTAGGAAGGACTTAGATAGAAAGGCAGAGGTTGGAGAGTATAGAGCTGCTTATCCTTGCTTTGGAGTGCAGACCATGGACTTGGTCATGTTTGTTCTAGGTTTAACATTTGAGACTTCCCTTAAAAAAAACAAAACAAAACAAAACAAAACAAAAAAACAAAACAAAACAAAAAAAAACAAAAAACTATAAGCAGCCCTAAAGATGTTTTTAAAGAATATGTGAATTATTCATTCATTATTTGTCAGGAGAACTTTGGTGGTCTTAAAGCATATGCTACCTCCTGAGACTTGGTCCCTTCTAGTTCTTTTTAAAGGGACTCTCTTTCTGGTGAAAGTATGAGCCTAGTCTGATCCCTTCATCAGATTGCAGTCTCTGGGTTAACACTGATCAGACCTCCAGCAGATAAGATAAACCTGTTTTTACTCTAAGGAGAGTATTAAGTTGAAGAGGCTCGAGCTTCCTTTTTTCCAAGTGACTGTTTTAACAAGGGCAGTCCAAAAATAGATGTATACACCTCAATGCTCAAATTCAGATTCTTGGTAAAGGCAGTGTTACCTAAATAGTCTTCAGGGGAATAACACTGTTGAAATGTGTTAAGTATAAGGGTGATATTATTTTCTCAAGAAACTTGTGATGCCACTTTTGTGTCGCAGATTTATTCCAGCACTTACAGGTCAGTATCATTCATTGCATGAAAGGTGTGGAATTATTTGGGTCAGACTAGTCCAGAACCTGAGTTAGTTTCAAGTAGTTTTCAAACCTGGCCACATATTAGAAATACCTATGTAGCTTTTGAGAAATATGAATTCCTAGACCTCACCCTCAGGTCCTGATTTAATAACCGTAATTGACCTTACTTAAAGATTTGGGCCAGAAAATGCTCTTCTTTTTCATAGTGACTCAGACTCCCAGCATATACCAAATCTCAGTTCTTTACTTTATTCTAGGTGCTATTAAAAACAGGGCTCTTTACTTGCATGTTTTTGTTGGTTTGCTATTATTTTGGAAAGACAGACATTATGAGTATGTCTGCCTAATTAGGATTTGGTTTTGCCTAAAGCATTTGCTTAGCCAGAACTTTCTTTGCCATTGGAGAGCAATCAAGTGCCTATCTTTTTTTTATAGCAAAATCCCCTCTTAATTACTTAGTCCTTAGGTAGTTTCATTTATTCATTCAACAAACACTGATTGAGCACTTATTATAGTGCTGGGCACAAGTCTGGATGCCAGTGATATGCCAATAAATAACACAAACCTTCTTCTGTGTTCTCATGGAGTTTACATATTTCCCACCAGTGGAAGAGATAGACGAAAATATGGTGTCAGGTTGCGGTAGGTACAATGGAGAAAAATAAGGTAGGGTAAGGAGTTAAGCCATTTTTTCTTTTTAAGATTTAACCATGTTTTGTTTTTCCTAGGAGTTAGTAAACCGTTTGTATTCAGAACCATTATGGTTCCTTTCCTACCTGGTATCTACCAGGTAGTACTGGTGAATCCCATCCCAAAGGTGGCCTTTTCTCTGAAAGTAGCTATTAGAGCTTTCAGTGTCAATTCACTTTTTTCAGCATACCAGAACATAAAAGATGGTAAGGACAAGATAGATTTTGAAAATGTGTGTGGGGTGCCTGGGTGGTTCAGTCCGTTATGCATCTGACTCAGCTCAGGTCATGATCTTATGGTTTTGGGGCTCTGTACTGACAGCAAGGAGCCTGCTTGGGATTCCCTCCCTGTCCATCTCTCTCTGCCCCCCACCCCCATTTGTGCACAGGCACACACACTCTGTCTCTCAAATAAACTTAAAAAAAATGTGCTTTAATTTCGATTTGTATAGCTACCATGAACATTAATGTATTGTTTTCACTGTTTTTGTCTTATAGTAAAGCCTAAAAGTAAGTTATTTTTGTATATTCATTTTTTCATGAAATATTATATACAGAAAAATGAATATACAGTAATGTAACCATCACTTAGGTCAAGAAGTAAATCATTTTTAGTAACCTAGAAGCCCCTTCCTCCACGTGCCCTGTCCTGATCTAATCCTCTTTCTTATTTTTCTAACTACCAACCTGACTTTTGTGAACATCATCTCCCTTTTTCTTTATAATTTTATCTGTCTTTGCATCCCTATGTGATATAATTTAATTTTGCTTGTGTTTGAACAAGCATATAATTATACTTGATATTTTGTGGTTTGCTTTTTTTCCTCTCAACACTCTGCTGGTGATTCATCCATGTATTATGCAGTCGATATGCTACTGAATGCATATACCATAAAAACCCATTCTCTTGTTGATGGACGTGTTATTTTTTAGTTTTTGGCTAATATGAACAATGAACATTTTCAAAATCTTTTCTGGTGTACATGGGTATTCCTCAGGACATACATCAAGGATTGTCAAAGGGTATGTTTCAGCTTTACTACATAATTTTTTTGCCAAAGCAGTTTTCCAGTTAACACTTAATCTGCAGTTTGAGAGTTCTTCTTGTTCCACATCTTCATGAATACCTCAGTGTTTCTGAAAGTTATTTTTTTTTAATGTTTAATGTTTACTTTTAAGAGACGGATATAGAGTGCGAGTGGGGAAGGGGTAGAGAGAGAAGGGAGACAGAGAATCCAAAGCAGGCTCCAGGCCCTGAGCTATCAGCATAGAGCCCACATGGGGCTCGAACTCACGAACTGCGAGACCATGACCTGAGCCGAAGTTGGACGCTTAACCAACTGAGCCACCCAGGTGCCCCTGTTTGAAAGTTATTAAAGAAAAAAAAATTAGGCATTAAAAAAAAACTTTCCAGTTCTTCAAACTCGAATTTCTGCCTTAGAGAGATCACTTTTCAGAGGTGAAGTAATAGGAATAACAAAGTGCTTGCATTATGCAGGCAACATCCTAAGTACTTCACATGAATTATCTCATATAATCTTGAGAATCCCAAAGCAATGGGGTCCTTTACTATTCTCATTTTACAGATAAGGGAACTGAAGTTCAGAGATACTAAGTAACTTCACCAAGTGATTCAAATAGAAATGGCCTATTAAAGACACACATTCAGTGTTTGTCCCTAAAGTCCAAGCTCACGGTCATCATGCTTTAATTCCTCTACCTTCTTTCAAAATACTTAAGTGGCCCTAAAAACTGATCCTTGAAGAATGGAAGGGCTAAACCTTTATGATCCTAGGCAGACTTTCAGAGGTGGTTTATACGCACAAAAAATGTCGAAAAAGGGTCATTGCAATTCCTTGTGATCTCTCCACAATTTATCTCCAGAATGGCTGAGCCACAACTTCCCTGGTAAGGTTTTTGACCTATACCCAAAAAAGAAATGTGCTAATATTATGTTGTAAACTTCAAGTTTGGGCAAGCCCAACGACCAACGGAAAACAAAACTATTATTAACAGCCATCATTACCAGGTCCCAGATAAGGTGGATGTTGCAGCCTGAATTCTTTACTTTCTGTTGTTCTAAAATATAATTTTAATTCTTACTACGTCATTAAAAGAGTGAATAACATAATCCTAAATCACTTCGAGTTAGTGAACTGTGCTAATTGCTGTGAGAAATACGAAGATGTACGTAGATGTGGTATAGACCTCAAAAGGCTTCAAATTCAGTAAAAAGGATTATGCCTATGGTGGCTACAAAGTGACGCATTTTGAGACCAGTGCGGCCCATCTGTGCGCTAAAGACAGCCATGAAAAATACTGTCCTGGAACGATGGATTCTGGAATTGTATCAGTCGTCTCACAGTGAAAACATCACCTGCGGGTGCCTGGCTATTATGAAGTTTGGTCTGTTTTTCAAATGGAAATGTGTTGTATTCGCACTGTTGGGGAACAGGCTAGCATGTAAAATTTAGTGCGAAATTGGGGACTTCAAGTCCTGACGACCCTAAACCCTACCCGCCTGAGGAAAAGGCTGAGTTGAGGGAGGGCTGCCCTGGGCACTCGTTATGTGAATACAGTACAGACTCGACTTCTCGAACCTACATTAACTTTGAGCGGGCCGCGCCATCAGCGCCTGCCAATCTCTGAGGCTCAAGGCCGCGAGGCTTTTGATTTCTCTGTCCCGATCTCAGTACGTCCGTAAAAGACAGCGCAAGCAAGTACTTCCTGGAGGGTTCCTTCCACAGGAGATTCGTTTTATTTCAACAAATGTAAAGAGAGGGAATGAACTTCCTTGCTCGCTGAACGGTAGCGAAGTCTGCACTTTGTCCGAGGGAGGGGCGTCGGAGTTGCAGAACTGAAGTTTGGCCCGGGCCTGGCCACGCCCTGAGCTTCCGGATTTGGGCACAAATTGAACCCCCTACCTAGAACGCTTACCCCACCGTTCTGCCCCAACAGGAAACTTCTCTTTAGTCCGTCATAACGCATTTCCGGCCCTTGATCCGGAAGTTGAAACGGCCGAAACCGCAAATCCGAGGCGGATCCTGTGGCCGGTTTAGGTGAGATCTCGCGACGCTTCTTCAAATCTCACGAAGAGCCGGAAGAGTCCTAATGCACCACCCCAGTTTTTACGTCACCCCGGAGACACGCCCTTGGGCGCCCGTTTGCGTGCTCGCCCGTCTTGCGCATGCGCAATATCCCCCCTTCCGCCCCCGTGTGGGCTTCCCTCTGGCCAGTCGCGCGTGGGCTGAGGCCCTGGGCGGGCGTTGCGAAGGCTTGTTTGCTTGAGCGCTGACCCCGGGGCCGTCCGGAGTTCTCTACCTCGGGGTTGGAAGGTGTAGACCCCCTACCTAAGGTGAATGTGCTGTCTCGTGGGCTGCTAAGGCCAGGCGGGGAGCACGGGGGCCGGGGCAGCGGCCATGAACTCGCCCGTGGACCCCGGCGCTAGGCAGGCGCTGAAGAAGAAGCCTCCCGAGCGGACCACCGAGGTAAGGTTGGCGGACTCTAGTTGTCCAATGGACAACATCCCCTTGTCGGTCCGAAACCTGCGGCGACTGTCCCCTTGCCAGATCCTCGCACCTGCTGCCAGTGTATCTGTTCTCTGCGTCCCCCCGCCCTCACCCAGGCCCTTCTCGCCAAGGTGATGACCGCCTTTCTTGCTCGCGATGCCGCCTTCCTCGTACACCCGTCTTTGCCGGTGACTTCCTGGTGTTTTCGATAAGAAGACACCATTACAAAGTTGTATTTTGTCAGGGCAAAACGTGCGTCTTGGAGGGAGCGTACTCTTAGGTAGATAGACTTTGAAAAACGAAGTAGACATTATAAGTGAATAGTCATGTTGCTAAGAAGTAACTTATTGCCTAGAAAAGAAAGTTTTCAAAAGCACTTTAAAACTGCATCCAGTCAGATGATGAATTCTGGGAGTGGATGATGCATATTTAAAGATCTGTTCTTGTGGTACTTTCCCAAACTGTCAGCGGGAAATTTTACAGTATTTTGTGCTTGGATCCAGAATTTGGTATATTGGGTTAGCATCAGTGGCATACGCTTAAATGATTTTCATCATCAGACCTGAAGGCTGATTTTCAGACTGGTATCTGAAACCTTTTAATTTTGCACAACCTTATAGAGTCTTAAATTTTGGGGGGGGGGGGGGGAGGTTTTCCTTGCTTTGGAGAAGTTTCTGTAATAAATGGTATGTTTCCTAAAGCGAAAAGCAAAAACTGGCAACAGCGTGACCAGATGGGTGGATTGTCTTGTATATAGTTGCAATAAATGAAATTAATTGCTTTGATTCTTACTAAGTCACTTTGTAGGTTTTATCAGATTTATAGTGCTTTGCCTAGTGGGTTTCAGTAACTTTGGGCTGACCTTTTGGGACATGGCATTAGTCAAGCTGTAACTGTAGTTGTGGTAAGTCAAACTTTGTTTTGGTGGGGGGGGGGGTCCTGATCTTTGAATGGAAACAAGGCATATTCTGCCACTTTCCAGAGTTCTCGTTTTGAGACCTACATTTGTAATCCCATGTGTTTTAGTTTCCCTGTGATGATTCTTGAAGTCGTTGTGAGCTAATTGAAAGTGTTCACCTTCACAGGTGAATTTGCTATAGTTTTTATACAATTAGAAACTATTACATAAGGCTTCCAATGCATAATGTAGGTTTTTTTTTCTTTTAAAATTTTTTAAAAATTCTTTCTTCCTTTATTTTTGCTATTTGTATTTATTAATTTTTTAATTTAATTAATTTATTTTGAGAGCAGGAAAGCACAAGTGGGGAAGGGGCGGAGGGAAAGAGGGAGAGAGAGAATTCCAAGCAGTCTCTGTGCTGACAGCATGAGGCTCCAACTCACTATAAGATCATGACTTGAGCTGAAATCAGGAGTCTGACACTTAACTGACTGAACCACCTAGGCACCCCTCTGCTCCCCTCTGCTTTTTTTTTTTTTTTAATGTTTTCACATTTACGTATTTTTGAGAGACGGAGACAGAGCGTGAGTGGGGGAGGGGCAGAGAGAGAGAGACACAGAATCCCAAGCAGGCTCCAGGCTCTGAGCTGTCAGCACAGAGCCCAATGCAGGGCTCGAACCCACCAACCGTGAGATCATGATCTGAGCCAAAGTCGGACACCCAACCTACTGAGCCACCCAGGCCTCCCCACCCTCCCCTGCTCTGCTTCTAAATACAATTTATGATAAATTCACACTTACTGGGAATATCACACTTCCCTTTTTTTCTTAAGTTTTTATTTATTTTGAGAGGGAGAGAGAAAGTGGGGGGGGGGGGGGAGGACAGAAGATCCTAAGCAGGTGATGTACTGACAGCAGAGAGCCCTATGCAAGGTTCAGACTCAGGAACCATGAGATCATGACCTGAGCCGAAGTCAGACGCTGAACCAACTGAGCCACCCAGGTGTCTCTACTTCTCTTTAATAGCAGAATTTACTAGTTTGAAATGGCCCATTTTTGAGTCTTAGGAAATTTTCTGAACTATTCACAAAATTATGTTGAGCAATGTGTGCCCCATTAAGTACTTTATCTTGTTTTACTGGAACAGCAGCAGCATTGCTTTAAGGGAATGCTGACCAACTGCTGGCGATACAGTCTAGAGTCCAGATATCTAGCAGCAAAACTTGCTTGATTCATTGGCATTGCTTTTGAGTGAGTATAGAATTTGTTTGCAGTACAAAATTGAGTACAGAAGTGGTAAACCTGAATCTAAGTGATGATTTATTTGTGGTAACTTGAAATTCTCACAGATTCGTTTCTCTTCTCAGGAAATCTTTATTCTTTTAATGGATTCTTAAAATTTTATTCTGTGGTAGTTGCTAATTTAAAAAAGATTGAAGGGGTTGGAAGCAAGGGGCAAGGGCTGAGTTGCAGTTTAAATAAGATGTCAGTGTTACAATTTTTGAGAAGACGAATTTTCATTTAAGGCTTGATACATGTGATGGAATTAGCTCTGGAGATATATGAGGAAAGAGCTTTCTAAGTAGAAGGGATACTGATTGCGCTCCCAAGAGGAGAGTATGTCTGGTGCATTCAAGGAACAGCAAGGAGCTCTTAGTAGCTGGAGGAGAGTTAACAAGGGTGAGAATTCTAAGAGATGAAGTCATGGAGGCAGTTGGTGTAGGGGCACCTGGGTGGCTCAGTCGGTTGGGCATCCAACTTTGGCTCACATCATGATTTCACACCTTGTGAGTTCAAGCCCTGCGTTGGGCTCTGTGCTGACAGCTCAGAGCCTGGAGCCTGCTTCAGATTCTGTGTCTTCCTCTATCTGTCCCTACCCTGCTCACGCTCTGTCTCTCTCTGTCTCTCAATAATAAATAAACATGAAAAAAAAATGTGGTGTAGGAGGGAGTATATCATTAAGGACTTTGTAAATCATTGGAAATATCTTAACTTCTATTTTGTGTGATAGAGGGGGCTTCCGGAGGATTCCAAAGCAGTGATATTATCCTACCTAATTTTTTAAAGAGCACCCGTCCGAGGGTTGCTTGCTGTGTTGAGAATAGACTATATGAGAGCAAGGGTACAAAGAAGCAGGCACATCAATGAGAAACTATCATGTTAAAGTCAGGAAGAGCTGATTGTAACTCAGACTAAGTGATAGTAATACAGGTGATAAGAAGTAATCAATTATGGAAATAACTCTGAAGGTTTAGCCAGTAGGATTTGCTAATGAATTAGCTTTGTGCTTTGAGGAAAAGTAGAATCGAACAAGATTTCAAGGTCTTCAGCCTGAAAAATGGAGTGTTGGAGTTACCATCAAGGTGGGGTGGGGAGAAGCTGCAGGAGTAGGTTTAGGGAGGGAAGATCAGGAATTTAGTTTTGAACATTTCAAGTTTGAAATGTCTATTAGAAATGTTGATTAAGGAGTTGCATATACAAATTTGTTTTTCTCTAGAGAGGGCTGGGCTGCAGATAGAAATTTTATAGTCATTAGCTTCAGATATTAATTAAAGTCATGAGACTAGATGAAATTACCAAGGCTGTGAGTGTACACAGAGAATAGAAGAGGACCAAAGACAGTCCCATGGCACACTTGAGTACTACGAGATCAGCGGAGAAGAGCAGAAACCAGCAAAAGATGATGAGTGGCAGCAAACAGTGCAGGAGAAGAAAAGCCAAACCAATGAAGTGTATAATAGAAGGGTATGAAATTCATACAGGTTATTTTTGTGAATCCCTAGTGGGTACAAAGTGTTATGAAAAAATACACAAATAGATAAGAATGACTGCCTTATAATCTTGTAGTCAGTTGTTTCATTGTGTAGTTAATGAGTAAAGAAGTCTACTGTGTGTTTCTGGGACAGAACTAGTATTCCCTTTATTTTGAACCATCATCTGTTGTCCTTACATGAAACTATCATCTGAATCTTAGTGACCCAGACATTGAATGTGGAAATGTGTTTTAAAAGTATACCACTTAGAATGAGTTCTAACTTTTACTTTTCTAGCTATTTCTCCTACTTTGTAGTTCCAGCTTCACAGCACATTGTCTTTCCTTAGCTAGTTCTCTGATTTCCACATCACAGAGATTTTTTTTTTTTTTTTTTAATGGTAAATTTTAGACTTAAGTACTCTGCAAAGCTTAGTGCTCTAAATCAATGAAAGCTGTTAAGGTACTCATTTTGAGTCTTTACACCAAAGTTAAAGATACTACAGTCAAAATTAAAGCCTTGAATTTGGCTTTTCCTCAGCTCAGTCTGTATCCAGCATCATTCTTTGTCTGTAACCTTTCATTTTACCTCAAAGTTAGTTCCTTAACTCTCTTAGGGTTTCTTTTTGTTAGTGTTTAATATCATGCTTTGCATGTACTAAATAATGGATAAATGTGTTAAAACAAAATTTAGAATTTTGTGTGGTCTTCATGTTAAATAGATAATAGTTTCTGTCAATTAGAACTGCTGATTTTGTACTTCCTGGGAAGCCATTCAGTAGCTTGGCTTTATCAGTGAATGCTGATACCTGGTCCATCTTAACCACCTTTTATGTGCTTCGGATCCATATATCTAACTACTAAATTGTCCTCCAGGTTCTTCAGTCACTAGTCCTAAATTGAAAACTCATCATTCCTTTTTAATATTCTGTTGGTGACTGCTCCATTTGCTCAGTGTAGAAATTCATATTTTCACTCTTGATTCCCCCTGCTAATCTTCTCTGTATCCAACTGGCCTTTAAACCTTGTTAATTTTATGTCCTGAATATCTACCTTCTTTTCCCCTGCTCTGTTATCCTAGTTCAGGCACTCATTTAATTTTACCTCTGAGTATTTTGAGTCATTTTTTTATTATATCACTGCTATAGAGTTCTTTTTTTTTTTAAGTGTTTATTTTTAGAGAGAGAGCATATCCATGAGCAGGGGAGGGGCAGAGGGAGAGGGAAAGAGAATCCCAAGCAGGCTCTGTCTGCTCTGTCACCATTGAAGCTCCATCCCACGACCCACGAGACCATGACCTAGGTTGAAATCAATAGTAGGATGCTCAACTGACTGAGCCACCCAGGTGACTGTACGATATTCTTTTTAATACTTACATCTAATCATGTTTCAGTCTTGCTTAGAATTACCATGCTTAGGTAAATTAGCAATATAAGTTATCCACATTATTTTAAGGCATTATTAATGTTTATGTCAATAACAGGTTAAAGAGGGACTGTCTGAGATAAGCTGAGTTGTGTGGTTATATCAACTAGGTAATAACTAATTTATCCTTTCCTTTAGTAAATATGTCAGACACAATACTAAAAGCCAAGGTTGTAGAAAGAAATTGGATATAGTCCCTGTTTTTCAGTGACTTAAGAGACAGTCACGAAAACATCAGTAAAATGTTAAGGTTATTAGTGACAAAGGTATGGATAGGATACTTTGGATTGCAAGTGGGAGAGGAAAAGCTTTGAGGAGCAGTTAATTGAATCTTAAACACTGTGAATAGCTGTCTGTATGATATCCAGAAGGGAGGTCTTTCCAGGCAGAGAGGAACAACAGCAAAGGCAAAGTATATGGGTAGAATAAGAACCCTCTCTGTTAGCATGCATTCCTCATTGGGGTGATACCATCACCAAAGGGACAAAAATTATTTCTTAGGGGCATAGTGAAAAAAATCTTACTGTGGCTTGTAGCCTTCTAAAACTAAGCTCTCCCTGACAGAATTTCATTCCTTAATATTTGATTTGGAGTGGGGGCACCATTTAGGAAAAATGCCTAAAAATGTACTTTGGAAAGGATGTGATAATAAAGGTTGCAAAACATCACATATTGGTTGTGGGGTTTGGTACATGGTGCTGGATGTTAAATGTTGAAGCTGGATATACTAGCTGGGTTGGATCATTTTAGGGATTTGAACTTGATTTTATGAATAAAGGAGAAACATTGGAGGGTTTAGAGCCTGTAGATAAGCTTTACAAAGATTACTCTGGGCATTGTAGAAGATGTATTGGGGAGGAAGTACGGTGCTATAACAAAGGCAGGAAGGCTTATAGGTAGGGTGAACATGCAACATTTTGTCCAAAACAGCCTACTTTTCTGAATGAAAGATAAGACCTTCAATGATTTTACCAGGATAACAGGGAAACCAGGAGCTCGGGTCCTGGTTATAGGAAACAAATGAAGTAGTTCAAGTGTGAGATAAGGTAGTAGCATATGGGATAATGAGATAGTGAGGAGGTAGAATTGGCCCAAAGCGTTAACTGGCTTTTTTTTTTTTTTTTTCGAAGTTTGAAATTGACTATAATACACGTACGGTAAAGTCCATATACTGTAAGTATATTGCCAGCTTAATTTTTACATATATATTTAGGTATCACTGAAATCAAAGTATAGAATATTACCACCACTTCAGAAACTGCCCCTTTGCCCCTTCCAATCAATGCCCTTTCCAAGAGGAAAGCACTGTTGTCACATCTTTTTTTTTTTTTTTCAACGTTTTTTATTTATTTTTGGGACAGAGAGAGACATAGCATGAACGGGGGAGGGGCAGAGAGAGAGGGAGACACAGAATCGGAAACAGGCTCCAGGCTCCGGGCCATCAGCCCAGAGCCCGACGCGGGGCTCGAACTCCCTGACCGCGAGATCGTGACCTGGCTGAAGTCGGACGCTTAACCGACTGCGCCACCCAGGCGCCCCAAGTTGTCACATCTTTTACCATAAATTTGTTCTGCCTGTTTTCCAGCAACCAAGAGGACTATGAAGCTACCTTGTATTTTTGTGTTTTATCTCTGGACTGAACTTTGTACCTCCTCTCTTGGTGATTTCTTTGATCTACACCTGTCTCTCCTTTGTATCTTAACTCATCTTTTGGCTACCCTTTTGAATTGTCTGCCTCACACTGTTCAGACCTACTTTTGAGACAGGTGTTTCTCAGCCCCAGAAGTTGCATTTGAAGGCCAAAATATACCCTGCCCTTAGGTTCCTCTCAAGCCTTTCTAATAGCACCAGGTTAAGTCTGGCAAAACCTTCCTGTCTTCTGCTTGTTGGGAACAGGTTTTGGCTGGGTGCAAGAGCAAAGCAGAAGTTTAGATCATTTCTAGATTCTTGATTTGGGTAACTGCATGTTTAAGAGTGCATTATTGGGGCACTTGGGTGGCTCAGTCAGGTGTGTGTCCGACTTTGGCTCAGGTCATGATCTCACACTTGTAAATTCAAGTCCCACATTGAGCTCTGTGGTCACAGCTCACAGCCTGGAGCCTTCTTCGGATTCTGTGTCTCCCTCTCTCTCTGCCCCTCCCCTGCTCACGCTCTGTCTCAAAAATAAGTAAACATTTTAATGGGGCGCCTGGGTGGCGCAGTCGGTTAAGCGTCCGACTTCAGCCAGGTCACGATCTCGCGGTCCGTGAGTTCGAGCCCCGCGTCGGGCTCTGGGCTGACGGCTCGGAGCCTGGAGCCTGTTTCCGATTCTGTGTCTCCCTCTCTCTCTGCCCCTCCCCCGTTCATGCTCTGTCTCTCTCTGTCCCAAAAATAAATAAACGTTCAAAAAAAAAAATTAAAAAAAAAATAAGTAAACATTTTAAAAAAATTTAAAAAAAGAGTGCATCATTAAGGGGAAGAATTAGGGTAGGAGGAGATTCAATTTTGGAAGGGGTTTGAGACTCTGTGCAAGGGATACAGAATAGGGATGCTCATTAAGAATTTTGAGCTTAAGATCAAACCAGGCTGTGGATCTGAGTTGATATGAGAGTCTACAGCATGTTGATTATAGGTGAAGTCATAAGATTGGTGGGAATGACCAGGGTGAAAAGCAGAATGAGAGTAGGACAGCCCCTTTGGGTGCTCTCCTGTTAAAGGGATGGGACAAGGAAAAGAAAACTGCAAAAGAGTGAAAAGAAGTTCTTAAAGAGGTAGGAGGAGAACAGAAGAGTGCTGCTACAGGAGGGCGTTAAACAGACAGAAATCAAAGCCTTATCAGTAATGTCAGATACTGTAGAGAGTTCAAGAAAAGTGAGGACTGATAAATTCTTTGGATTTTGTCTATCAGAATGATTTCACTGGATTGATGAATAAGGATCCTGGAAATAAGTCCCAAGAAAGTGAAGGCAGCAAGTACCATTTGTGATATGTATAAACAGATAAAGTCCTCCATGATCTTTTACCTGGCACTCTAGCCTTACCATCCCCCTCCCCAAACATAGGCCTTTTAACTACTTACAAATATCTTAACACTGTACTTCTCAACTTAGGCTATGTATATTTCTCAATTTAGGTAATTTTTTTTGAATGCGTATGCCCACCCTTTTTTTCTTGAATTAGAACCTTGTGGAATGGAGTGTTAAGCATTAGTACTTACAGAGAGCTTCTTAAGTAGTTGTGATATATAGATAGCAGTGAGAAGCATTGTTCATTGTGTCACATTCTCCTGTCTCTTTGCTTTACACAAGAGGGGAAAGTATGGTGCAGTATTTATAGCTCTGGAATTTTGGATTTGGACAAGCCTTATGTCAAGTGTGGGTTCCAGCACTGAGACTTTGAGTGACCCTGGGCAAGTTACCTAACTTTTTTAAGACTGAATATCATTTTGGGGTTTTTGTGTGGACTAAATGAGATAACATATGTAAAGTATTTAGCAACGTGCCTGTGATCAGCATTCAATAAATGGTAGCCATACGTACTAGCTTGCCATTTCCTTAGTGGAAAGCCATCTGATGGCTTGGCAAATTCAGTTTGCTCACTTTTCCACTCCTCAGTGTTCCCAGGATATTTGACACCTTCCTCCACCACAGTAATTACTTTGTTATGATTACTTGCATGTTTGTCTCTCTGGCTGGTCTGTAAGCTCCTTGAAAATAAGATATCTTTATGTTCCAGTGCCTAGTATGCAATACTTGGTACATAGTAGGTTTCCAGATATTTTTTAAATGACTTTAAAAAGAAAAGCAATGTGAGGCACCTGGGTGGCTCAGTTGGTTAAGCATTTGACTCTTGCTTTCGGCCCAGGTCATGATCTCACAGTTTGTGAGATGGAGCTGGCCTTGGGCTTTGTGCTAACAGCACAGAACCTGCTTGGGATTCTTTCTTCCTCTCTCTCTTCCCCTCCCCTGCTCCTGTGTGTGCTCTATCTCAAAGTAAATAAACTTACAAAAAAAGGAATGTGAAAAATACTTACTGTTCCCCTATTCTTCTAGTGGTGGTTTCTTTTGGTCTAATATTTGAAGTGCTGGGATTAAAAGACTGATGAAGTTTGGCCAAAATGGCAAACATTTGCTATTAATATCCTCTAATTAAAACATGAGTAAAGTACAGTTGCCATGAGAGACTGTTTTACCTTGGAATTCATAAGTAGTACAGATAGAAACTCCTTTTTTGTTTAGTTTTAAAACACACACACACACACGAACAAAAAACACATGTGCAGGAAATTTCAGAGAAATACAGATAAATACCAGTTTTAATTTCTCATAGAGTTTCAACCAGATGACTGTAAAACTTTCCTGGGCAAAAATTTCATGCTTAGCTAGATGCTGATATAATTTGCCTTTTTACAATCAGAAAAAGGCTTAAAAAAACAAACAAAACACAAATTTTTATTAGAAAAGCCAAAGAGGGAGCTAGGAATGTAAGAAGATAAAATTTAGTATTCTTGTAGTTATTTATCCATTTCAGAATTTAGAATAGTGATCTTTAAATGTAGACTTGTAGAGGTTTTTCCTGAATTGGCAAAAGTGCGCCATTGTACTTGGAGTCATTTTTGAGTGAGTCACTGTGCACATCCCTGAGGGTGGCAGAACAAAGATTCTTTTGTGCTTTTCTACAGCAGATGCACATTCAGAGGGTTTTTTTGGAAGTAAAAGAATTTATTTATGCTTCTGGGGCCCTGTGGCCTTCATTTGTAAATTCAACTGGATAGAAAAGGAATAGAGACCTGGATGGGGCCTTTATTAGACAACATCTCTTCTGGGCACCTCATTTTACATGTACATTCCCACCTAGAGAAAAAACTGTAGCCAATGAGGAGTTGAGACACCCTAAGATTTTGTTTCGGAGAGACTGAGGAGCTTCCCCAAGAGAATTCTGCAGAAAGGAGGAGCATCCAGGCATGATGAGCTTGACCGTGTGACAAAGTCCTGTTCTTTGGAAGGGATGGAGTGACTGAGCTCTGTAACATTGTAGTCATTATTTGATTTAACCTTGGACCAGCCTATTTAAACTGAGATATTGCTGTAAATAAGAAGTGAACGAGCCACAGATTCTGGACGCCTGAGCAGCCCCTGTTTCATGTTTTTCCACTCTCCACTACTTTGCCATAAACTAAAGCTTTGGCATCTGGAGGGCTTTAGGCTTTGTCATGTGGCAGAGATAGTGGGGTTCACTGGACAGGACACTTAGTACAAAACTAAAGTAGTATCACTGCCAGCAAGTATTTGTGAATGTATATATAGCACTCTTAGAAATACTTTAGCCGGTGAGGTCAAGAGCTAGTTAAATGAGTTGCATACTGATCCAGGAACTAAGCTTCTGAGAGGTAAAATGTCTTGCTCAAGGTCACATGATTCATTGGTGACTTCCTCAGTTCAGTAGCACCCCACTTCTCAGAACAGTGAAGTTTAGGCCATATTTTAAGCTTTGAACTTTTGTTTATCATCTGCATAGATGTCTAATATTTTCCTGAATAAATTGTTACTGTTTTATCATGCCTGTGATGTATGCAGTATTTTAAGGTGCTGTGTCAGTTCAGTGGAGGATATCAATGTAATGGAAGTTCAGAATTCTCAAGTTTTATGTAGAATAAAAACAGGTGTGTTTGATGTCTGTATTGGTGATTTTTTACACCATTCTGTTTGATAACTTATATTTTTGTTTTCAAAAGGTACTAGTGTATTCAGTTTTGGCTTTTTTTTTAAAGTTTGTTTTTTTGAGAGAGAGAATGAGAGACAAAAAGTGTGAGCGGGGGAGGGGCAGAGAGATAGGGAGACAGAATCCAAAGCACGCTCCAGGCTCTGAGCTGTCAGCACAGAGCCCAATGCAGGGCTTGAACTCACAAACTATGATATCATTGCCTGAGCTGAAGATGGATGGTTAACTGACTCAGCCACCCGGGTTCCCCCAATTTTGGCTTTTTAAGAGCATTCAACTAATAATAAAAGGCTTTATCACAGATTTTTTTTTTTTTCTTTTACACAAAAGAGTTGTGTAACAGGTACCATCTGGAGTTTGGAGTATTTATGCCTTAATACCTGCCTTAAATGACTGAGGCAGAGTTGAATACATAATTTTTAAGGAGGAGTGCCTAGTGGATATTTGTGTGGTAAATATTTTTTAAGTACTATTTTTAAATGCCAGGGGTCAAAGATTAAAGTTCTTTCATTAGGGGAGGAGATAGGCAAATACACAGACAATTAAAATACCCTGTTAACTACTGTATAGCTGTAAAAGGTGGCACTCAGGAGTTTACAGGAGGACTCTGGGAGGGAGAAGTAAAGGGTTGGCAGGTGTCATTCTTGTCTTAGAAAAGGGAATGCTGCCTTGAGCATAGATGAGAATATGTAAATGTTAGATGAAGAAGGGACAGTTTGTGTTTCCTGAACAGAGAACTGCATTTGTCAAGGCCACAAGATGATCTTAACACAAAGGTGCAAGTTGCCTGGGCACACAAGTAGTAACACAGATGAGCCTGGAGGCATGGCCAGGGTCCAGATCTGGTGAAGAACTGCTTTCTCTTTGTTAAGGAGTTTCTATATGCTTTTTAGAAAGTTAACTCTGGCAGGACCATGAAGAATGGATTACAGGCAGTCAGACTTAGATGCAAGAAAGCTGTTTTCTGTTACCCAGTGAGAAATAATAAATTTCAAAATTGCTCCAGGTGGGATCGTGAACAGAGATACTTATGAAATAGAATTGATAGATTTCTGGCCAGAGCGACTAAAGAAGAGAGCATCATGTAAATCAGGGATCCTAGGAAGAAGACCCAGCCAGGAATATAAACAATGAGTTTAGCTTTGCATTTATTACACTTGAGATGCTGATGGATCTCCCAGGTGAAAGGGCTCATTATGTTCTAGAATGTGTAGTTTCTAAGTTTTACTAGAGAGCTCTGGGCTAGAAATACGAATATTGGCGTCATTGGTATATATATGGTAGTTATAACTATGGATGTGGAGGGTAGAGAGTCTAGTGAAGAAAGGGTGGATGTCACAGTGATGGAAACATTTATAAACATTTAACGGAATAGGAAAAGAAGGTAAAGCCTGTGATGGAGACTCAGGAGCCTCTGGAGCAGAAAGGCAATAATAGCAATAAGAATGGCTAAGATTTATATGCTGGGGTACTTATTGGATGCCTGTTACTGTTAAAAAAAAAAAAAACCAAACAGACACCTTTATACACCTTTAATCCTTCCAAAACCACTCTGAAACAACGTGCTGTCCACATTTTACATATGGGAAGATGGGAGTCACAGAAAAATTTGTCTAAAGGCACACAGCTAGGAGACTACAGAGTCAGGATTCAAATCTGGGATTTCTAATTTCACATTCTGTGTTTGTAATTGTTACTAAATGTTTTCCATTAGGACAAGAACCCACAGAAGACCAAATGATAGAAGGGATGGGAGGAAAAGAGTTTAGGAGGAGGAGTGAATGAATGATGAATATGTCAGCAAATTCTGTAAAACAAATGTGTGTAGAGATAAGGATTGAAAAGTGCATGTGAAACTTGGAATTAGCATATCTTGGATAATTGTGTAATATATAGTGGGATCAAAAAAGTGAATTTTAGCCTAAAGTTTGAATTTAGAAGTAATTAGATACTTGATCTTTTGACGCATTATCATTTCAGAGATTAATTATTGGAGTTCTAATGTTTAAGCATATCATTTGGGATTTTCAGGTCTAAAAATTAAAATTTCAGGCTATAATTTTTTAATGTTAAAGTTTTTATTAATAAAACTTAATGTTCAAGTAATTAGCTATATAATGTATTTTAATCTAAAAATAAAATTACCAGTCTGCTATAGCAAATGTATACCCAAATATATAGTAAGACTAAATTCTAATAAACTGGTGGAATGAGATAAGCTTTTCCAGAGAACATTCTTGGGAGCAGTGTGTCATGGACACTGGTCAAAATATGGTGATGATTGGGGATGCACAGGAAGAGATAATGAAAAAAAAGAATGTAGATAATTAAATAAGACCTGAAATTTAAGGAAAGCTAGAAATGTCTGTCACCCTGTGAATAAGCAGGACATAGTTGTATGTTGCCCACCCCCATGTTTGTTTTTTGAGAATTTCAAAACTATAGAAACATGGGAAGAGTAGTATCTTCCCTATTTTTAGTATCCTTTATTACATACTCTTCATTCAGAGTGATATTTTGCCATATTTATCTTACCTCCATCTCTCTAGCATAAATTTTATTTTGCTAAGCCATTTGAAAGTAAATTGGGGCTTGAACTCACAACCCTGAGACTAAGTCATATGCTCTTCTGACTGAGCCAGCCAGGTGCCCCATGATGTTCTTCAAATATTGTCACATCAGAAGACACATTATCAGTTCTTTCTATTATGGCAGATGCTAATTTGGATTACCTGTATTTCTTTGTTGTAAAGGCACAGTGCTGCAAGTTACAAGTGATCTTTGAGGTGATATTTTGAGAATGTATGGATATATTGTTTTTTGCCAGTATTTGACAAATACTTTAGCATTCATTGATGATCTTTGCCTAAATAACTACTACTTTGCTGTTACAAAGTGATAATTTTCTAATTGTATATTTCTCCCACAGTTATTAGCTGACATTCTGTGTAGAACTTTCCCCACCTTCCCCTGGCCTCCCCCTTTAAAAAACAATCACTCTGATTTCAGGGATTATTTTTGTGTTTTTAATATTGTCATTATTCCCTTTGATTATTAGATTACCCCACATTTAGCCAGTGGGAGCCCTTCCAAAGTCTGCTACTATGTCCTTTTGACGTGACCCCATTGGTCTGTAAGTAATTTCTTAACTCTCTGGCACAAAAAGATGTTCGAGGCTTGTACTTTCCTTGCTCCAGTACTGAAATCAGTCACTTACCCAAGGAACCCTGGTTCTTATGTTAGAAAATGGTGTTTAGATAGCAGGGACTGGGCTCAAGGTGTGGTAAGTGTGTGTAGCTCTTTATTGCCGTTTTGTAGAATATATTTATACCTTTGTGGGTGAGAAAACCAGTGAGATAGAGTTCTATGTTTAATGCATGGTCTTGTTAACTTGACACTATTGTCAGAAACATTCAAAATAGCTTTAATAGTCTGCTGACTGTAATTTAGTGTTTGTTTTATAAATTTATGATCCAAACCTTTATATAAATGCATAGTACTAACATTTGTTAACTGTTTACCATGTCATCATCTCTGTGCTACACATGTAACATTTTATATTCAGAGAGAGTTAATCATTCCTATTGTACAGATAATAAAGGTTATGTGATTACTGATAGAGGCGTAATTTGAATCCAAGGCTGTCTCCAGGTTCCCAGGTTTTTAACCACACTGTCTTCAGCCTAACATTGATTTGTAGAGGATTCTTCACCATAAGTTTTTATTATATAGACCTGTAGCTGCAGAACATATGTATCTTGAAATTGAATCTGTACTGTCCTTAGGATCCACCCTGAGAGATTTATCATTGTTAAAATTCCAGGGATGGACTTGCTTTCCAAGTAACAAAGATAATGAGTAAAATATCTTGGTTAATGAGTGTTTTAGATAATTGATGTTGTATTGAAAGTAGTGTGTGACAAATTAAGCATATCGTAGATAAGAAATTTGTTATTTGTAGAGTTGAAGAAACAAAAAGCCTTCCAGTTTGAGTTTTCTAAGTTTTGTTTGGGTTTCTAAGCATGTGTAGAATGGCCGTCAGCGGAATTGAAAGGTGGGATTATTCTAGGAGCAGCCCACTGGTTGGCACAAAATTGAGAAAGGCGCGACCTCTTAATTTTAAGTGTATACATAAAAGGGTCATTAATTCCTCATACAGAGCTGCAAATAGGAATTAATATATCGTTTAAAAATGATATTGAAAACCAGTAGAATGTACCTACAATGAATGCGTTAGGTATGGATTGTTTGAAGAGTGTAAAAAGATTGCTGCCTTCTTGTATGATGGCTGTGTTACCACCCACTCAGTTTGCTCACGTTCATTCACATAACTGGCTTGGAGAGTATGGTTGATCTGTTTTCCGAAATACTGAGTCATCACTACTGCCTCATCATTTTTTGCCCAAGTGGAACCCATTATTTTATTACCTAATCCAGAGCTGATATTTGTTCTTCTCATAGCCTTGGTTAATTTCTGCAGTATGTTATTTTAGTTACAGAACAGGTGGCACATTCTGGTGTTGCTGATCTGGAATGTCATGACTTACCTCTTTCAGACTCAGTAGAGCAGCTTTCAAGTACTGTAGATTAATTCCTCCTTGAATCTAGCATTTATATTTTTTACTACCAAGAAATATCTGTGAGACTTTTAGCCTGTCTCTGTCAAGTTTGTTTGTTTCTACTTTCTCTGTCAGCTTTTATTGATCTTCAGCACACCACGCCTAGTAATAATACCTCAAGCCTGTCTCAGAGGTAATTGGTACAAAAACTATGCAAGAAACCAGAGCATGTGGCTGGTTCAGTCGTTAAGAGCATGACAGGATGATCAGTACTCAACTTAAGACGCAAAGGACACCTTGTATAGGTTTCCAGAACATAATTTATTTCTGTGTAACAGTCTTGTGTTCTGCAAACTCTAGCCACTTTGTTGTCCCTAGACTGCCAGCTCCTTCTCCACAACTATAAAGATACCAGCAGACGGTAAGGTATCATCATTATATGAATCATTTCGTTTGTCCTCTGTCAGATGTTAAAGTCTTTTGTTTCCTGATGTCTTACCTCATGAAAAATGTATATCGTATATTCATTTTGATCTTTAGTTCTTTACGGTGGAAGATAAGTCCAATTCCCCCTTAGTCTATGTTGACCTAAAGTTGAAGTCCCAACAGTTGGTCAGTAGATGTCCTGAAATGCCCCTGATCGCTGCACACCTAAAAGTGGTAGGCCTTTGCCTCCTCATAGAATTTATTGCTCACTTTCTGGAGTATTAACATGTTATAAAGACTCCAGGGTACCAGTCTCCTCATGGTTATTCTCTTGTTCATTCTGTCCATTCAGCAAGATATCATCTCTGTAATGGGTCAGAAGGTCTAGATGTTTTCAGACTGTATTATGGTAGAGAATTAGAGAGTTAAAATAGTCCTAAGGAAAAACCGTAAGTTAATGTTGTCCCACATGAATGCAAAGTGTTTCTGATGATTTTTTGTTATTTATTTATTTATTTATTTATTTATTGTTTTTTAATGTTTATTTATTTTTGGGAGAGAAAGAGAGTGTGAGCCGGGGAGGGGCAGAGAGAGAGGGAGACTCAGAATCTGAAGCAGGCTCCAGGCTCTGAGCTGTCAGCACAGAGCCCGACACGGGGCTCAAACCCACGAACCATGAGATCATGACCTGAGCTGAAGTCAGACGCTTAACCGACTGAACCACCCAGGCACCCCAAGTTTTTGTAATTTAAATGGAAAACAATATAGTCACCAAATCAATACCCGAGGCTTAATAAGTTCTAACAACTATGTTATGTTGAGAATATTGGTTGGCATTTGGTTAAGTCTCTGGCAGTATCCAGTCATTTTTTAAATATACATCTTTTTTGTGAAGATGATAATATGAGATAGACCCCCGCCCCAAATACTCTAAGTCTTTACTGATGGCACTAGTCTTTGCTGTCCTTTGCCTCTCTGGAAGCAATATTGTCATTTATTTACTATCTTGTTCTGGAGAATGGGCAATTTCAGAGGTTTCCTGTTGGCTTTTTGCACTGTGACTGCTTATACCACATAGGTCCTGGACCCATTGTGGGGATTATTCTAACAAGTACATGCATTTTAATCATAAACACAGATAGCGAAGAGAGACTATTAGATGGGTCTGTAGGCTCAGTGAGTTCACTATGGGCCAGACTTTTGCTGGAATGCTATTTATTACCTCAGTTCAGAAGGTTCTGGCTGGGAGGTTGGTTCTTTTGCTTCACAGAACTGCCAACTGGGATCTTTCTCTTAGTTGCATTCATTTAGTAGCTACACTGTTTCAAGACCTTGCTTACATATCTGATGCCTTGGTGCTCTTCCATGTGGCCTTTGTTTATCCATGAGGTTAGTGGGCTTCCTCACAACACTGGTGGTCTTAGGACACTTGAATCTTAGAAGTTACACATCCTTACTTCTTTTGATGAGACCAAATCACAGGACCAACCAGGTCCACGGGGAAGGCATGTAAGATTACAATTTTTGATGGGGGGTGGGGGCAAGGAGTGATAAGGTCCTATTGCAAAACAGCCTATAGGATAAGAAATACCATTGTAGCCATCTTTGGAAATACAGTTTACCATATCACTACTCTGTCTGCTGTCTTCGTGAATTTTATAGACCTTCCTCATTTGTTAGGGTTTTTCCTTTGAACTTATCCTTTATCTATACATAAAAATCTAATTCACTCCCATTTTCTCAAGGATTTACAGACGTGTGGTCATTGACTCCATCATGGTTAATTGCTGCTTGTAATTTTTGGAATCAAAGATTATTGCTGTTTTACTTAGTGGCTCCATGTTTTCTTAGTAATCCATTAAAATAGAAGTTGTCTGAGGTCTGTGTTTGGGAGCAGTCTGTCCTGGTATAAAGTCATTGTTCTTAGGAGAAAATAAGGAGGTACGTTTTATATAGGAAAATTTAAGGTTGTTTATAGTCAATGTGCACCAAAATTCTGCATAAGTGGTAAAGTACACCATTCTGTCAGGACTTTGGACTGCTCCCACATTCTCCCTTTAATCTGTCTCTCTTCTTAGCTGAGGTTATACTATATTATCCTCAGACTTTGTTTTTTTTTTTTTTTTTTAAAGGTGATTTTTTTTTTTTTTAATTTTTTTTTCCACGTTTTTATTTTATTTTTGGGACAGAGAGAGACAGAGCATGAACGGGGGAGGGGCAGAGAGAGAGGGAGACACAGAATCGGAAACAGCTCCAGGCTCTGAGCCATCAGCCCAGAGCCTGACGCGGGGCTCGAACTCACGGACCGCGAGATCGTGACCTGGCTGAAGTCGGACGCTTAACCGACTGCGCCACCCAGGCGCCCCTATCCTCAGACTTTCAATAGCTAGTTATCTGAGGGCTAGAGAGAGGTGCCCTTCCTTGTTCACAGAGTGAGCAGTAGGGTTGTCCCATTGGACTATTTATTGTTTGTTTATTTGTTGATTAATAATCACTTTGAGCCTCTTCAGAAAGAGATTTTTTTAGAAAGTCATATTTAGTAAGAATGTTGACAAACTGGGTCATGTCTACAGGAGGTCAGCCAGGGTACTTTTAAAGATTTGGAACCTGCAGGGGCGCCTGGGTGGCTCAGTGAGTTGAGTGCTTGACTCTTGATTTTGACTCAGGTCTTGATGCCAGGGTTGTGGAATCGGGCCCTGTGTCGGACTCTGCACTGAGTATGGAGCCTGCTTGAGATTCTCTCTCTCTTTCCCTCTGTCCCTCTCCCCTGCTTGCTTTCTCTCTGCCTAAAATTTAAAAAAAAAAACAAAAAACAAAAACTGGAATCTGCCAATACTGAAACTGCATTATCTGGAGAAAATAATAATTATAATACTTCAGATGATACAATAGTTCCTTTTGAATAGTTGGATGTCATTGAGCAAGAAGGGTTACATCTGTTTAGAAATAAAATAGACTTTCTTATGAAATAATGAGTTTTTGATTTCTGGCATTGTGTGAGTACAGGCTGTCTGTCCTACTGAAGGGGGAGGGAGGTTCCTGTATGAGTAGAGGTAACTCTTCTCTTATCTTTTCAGATTTATTTTAATTCAGATTTTATTAGTCTTCCTATAGTTAACGGTTCTGTCATAAATCGTTGCTTAAAATCACAATTGTGGGGTGTTAAGATATCTTGAAAGATATATTTGAAAAATAATCTAATTTTTTTTTTTTCTGTTCACCAGGATTTAAATACTATTTATTCTTATCTTCATGGAATGGAAATACTATCAAATCTCAGGGAACATCAGCTTAGGTAAGTGCGATGCTGTGCTTTAAAAGCTTGTGCTATGGAGTTATTCAAATGAGTTTGGATAGATCATTGTAGGGGCCACATGATTTGGGGGCTTTTTTAGGATAAGCATAGAAATTTCTGCTTTCTCATCACAGTTTTTCTTAACTATGGAACCTTGAGCAAATCTTAACATGTAAGCTATAGTTTTGTCTTCTGTAAAATAGGGACGATAAGATTATCTTTGTTACAGTGTTTTGAGGGTAACATGAGAATAACTACCTGAAGCAGAGCATAGTGTTCAGTATTTGCTAGCCAGTGAAAACAAAGCTGTTTACTTTCTGTAGTTCTTTTTGATATTTATTAGGTCATATGTTTAGGATAGGCAAAGTATGATGTAGTGTATGAAAGTGGACGGATCAGGACTCTCGACTTGGTATGAGCCCCTGTGAACAGGACCCATAAACTTTCTGAACCTTATTTTCCTACTCTGTAAAATAAATTTTCTGTCCTGCTACCTTATGTCGTTACATTTATAAAAACACTTCTGAGTTTTGCAAAGCACTTATCTTCGCATATCAAAATTTAGAGTGTGTTTTCCTTCCATGACCAGCTTATCCATTACTTTTTCTGATCATTCTTTAAGTTTCTGTTTAAGGGCCAGATTAGATTGCTAAAATATAATTGTTAGAGTTTATTTTCTTTCTTTCTTTCTTTCTTTCTTTCTTTCTTTCTTTCTTTCTTTCTTTCTTT
>NW_024412423.1:18785651-18850395 GCF_014898765.1 Herpailurus yagouaroundi | reverse complement strand
TTTCTTTCTTTCTTTCTTTCTTTCTTTCTTTCTTTCTTTCTTTCTTTTCTCTCCTTCTCTCTTTCTCTCTTTCTCTCTTTCTCTTTCTCTCTCTCTCTCTCTCTCTCTCTCTCTCTCTCTCCCTTTCTCCCTTTCTCTCTTTCTCCCTTTATTTCTTTCTTTCTTTACTGTTTATTTATTTTGAGATAGATTGAGAGACCGAGTGTAAGGGGGGGAAGGAGCAGAGAGAGAGAGAGAGAGAGAGAGAGAGAGAGAGAGAATCCCAAGGAGCCTCCACACTGTTAGTGCAGAGCCCGAGATCTAATCCCAAGGAGCCTCTACACTGTTAGTGCAGAGCCCGAGATGTCACAGACTGAGATCATGACCTGAGTGGAAGTCAACCATGACCTGAGCTGACACTTAACCAACTGAGCCACCCAGGTGCTCCTGGGTTTATTATTGTCTATTTTATGTATAACGTAATTCAGATGTCAGCATATGTATGGAAGAAGCGTGCTGAAAACTAGAGCATTTAGTAACACTAAAAGCATTTTTAATGATTTTTTGTAATGTTTATGTATTCAACAGACTTTGTGTGTATGCTTCTGCCAGTAATTTCTTTTATTTTTATTTTTAAGATAGAGCATGAAGGGGTGAGAGGGGGGCAGATAGAAAGAGAGAATGTCAGGCTTGGAGCCCAGTGCAGGGGGTTTGATCCCATGACCCTAACCTGAGCCAAAATTAAGAGTGAGACACTCAACCGACTGACCCACCCAGGCGCCCCTCTACCAGTAATTTCTTTCTTTCTTTTAATTTTTTTTAATGTTTATTTATTTTTGAGAGAGAGAGGGAGAGGCAGAGTGTGACCATGGGAGGAACAGAGAGAGAGTGAGACACAGAATCTGAAGCTGGCTCCAGGCTCTGAACTGTCTGCACAGAGTCCAACGTGAGGCTCGAACTCACGAGCTCTGAGATCATGACCCGAGCTGTAGTTGGACGCTTAACTGACTGAGCCACCCAGGTGCCCCACTTCTACCAGTAATTTCTTAACATGATTCAGTAGTGAATCAGACAAATGTGTATTTTTACATAATAGAAAAGGAAAATTATGCAGTGTGAATTGGCAGGTTATAGAATATACATAAGAGATTTTATTTGTTGCCACTTAATATTATCCAATGGATGTTTTCGAAAATACTGCATTTGATGTCCCTATTTCTAAATTCTTGTAGTTGAGTGAAGAAATTAGTGGTAGATACGATCATTGTCTACTGAAGTATACAATTATAACACTATTTTTAAAACAAAATTGAAGATAAAATAGTTTTAAATTTTTGACTTTTTTTTTAATATGTTAGATTAATGTCTGCAAGAGCACGCTATGAGAGATACAGTGGCAATCAAATTCTTTTTTGGTAAGTATTTTCTTAACTAACTTAAACTAATAGCTTTAATGTTTAAATTTTGACTTTTAGCATTGAAATTCATTTGATTCGGAAGGAATTTATTTACAGCAGATTGTAATATATTCATACACTGAAATAGAAGGTGCATGAAATGTTTACAGTGCAGTGAAGTTTAATAAATACATATAATATTATGTATTAATAACTAATACGCAGCTGAACATAGAGAATATATCTGCTCTCCCGAGGCTCTAGTCAGCTCTCTTAGAAAGGTAATCCATTTCTGACTTACAGCACCATAAATTAGTTTTACCTCTTTTTGAAGTCCACTTAGATAAAAATATTTGGGTCAGGCTTTTTTTTACTTGACACATGTCTAAGATTTTTCCATGTTTTTACGTTAGTCTTTTTGCACTGCTTTGCACCCTGTGTGAAAATAACACAATTCGTTTATCCTGTCCACTGTTGATAGATATTAGGGTTGTTTCCAGTTTTTTCCTTTTGTAGATAGTAAGGTTTGTATGAGCATTTTGTTCATGTCTTTTTGTGCTTTTATATACTCATTCCTGAACATTTGAGGGCATATTCTTAGGAATAGAATTATAGGAAATGTGTGTGACCAAATTTAGGAGAATCTGACATTAGAATCTGACTCACATACTTCATTTTATTATCTCATTATGATTTTATTTTACATTTCCATGCTTATTAATAATGAATGATTTTCATGTTTTTGTAGGCTATTTTGATAGCCCTTTTATGAAACCTGATTTGAATTTTTAACTATTTTTTAATTGGGTTTTCTGTAGTTTTTCTGTCAATTAGTAGAAATTGTTTATAAATTCCATATCCTTGTCCCTTGTTGGGATACTTCTATTTCTTGGATCTTCTCCTACTCTGTGGCTTGCCTTTTCACTTTGCTAAAGGCATCTTTTGAAGAGTAGAAATTTCTGACTAATTTTTCTAATTCTGGCTAGTTTTTCTCTTGTGATTAATGCTTTTCATGTCCTATTTAAAAAAGTCTTTCCCGTTCTCAAGATGATGAAACTATTTGTACCTGTTTTCCTTCTAAAAATTTTGGCAGTGGTGAGTTCTTTTATTATATAGATTCACCAGCTATTTTGAGATAGTATTGACTTTAATGTTTCATTACCAGCACCTCACATTTACCATTTTTAAAGCATTAAACTGGATTCATAGGAATTTTAATAGCTATTTTCATCCATCTGTTGATCCATTTATTATTATTGTTTTTTTTTTTTTTTTAATTTTCAACATTTATTTATTTTTGGGACAGAGAGAGACAGAGCATGAACAGGGGAGGGGCAGAGAGAGAGGGAGACACAGAATCGGAAACAGGCTCCAGGCTCTGAGCCATCAGCCCAGAGCCCGACGCAGGGCTCGAACTCACGGACCGCGAGATCGTGACCTGGCTGAAGTCGGACGCTTAACCGACTGCGCCACCCAGGCGCCCCGATCCATTTATTATTAAATGTTTTTCTGCTACGCTTTATGCTTACCTTGGTGTAGAATGGTGCAAAGACACAGTGTTTTTATTGAGTTTATTGTTTAGTCAAGTAGAGAAAATTAATTAAAAGTTACACATATTTAAGTGCTATCAAAAAAAGAAAAGTATAGATAAATAGATCAGTGGAAGAGAATTGAGAGGCCAGAAGTAAACCCTTGTAATTATGAACAGTTTGTTTTTAATGGCCTCCAAGTAAGATCTTTGCATATTGTGGCTATAATATGAGGATTAAAAAGGAACCAACCACCAATGTACAATTTATGATGAAGATGTTAAAGCATTTCAAGGAGGTGCTCGCTTCGGCAGCACATATACTAAAGCATTTCAAGGAGGTCAGCATAGTTTTTTCAGGAAACAATGCTGTGTTGAGTATTTATTTGCAAAAAGTTAATTTAGACCCTTACCTTACACTCTACAAAATTAACACAAAAAATTAATGAGATGTCACTCATACAGAGCTGTTTGAATAGCTACATTAAAAAACGTAGACAGTACCAAGTGTTGGCACTGATATAGTAACACCTGGAATCCTCATATGTTAGTGGTATGGATGTTAAATGGTATAGCCATTGCAGAAAATAGTTTGACAGTTTCCCAGAAAGTCATACAGTTTTACCACTTGTCCCAGTAATTCTACTTTTACTTATTTATGCTAGAGAAATAAAAACACGTGCATACAAAGACTGTACACAGATGTTCTTAGTAGTACTATTTGTATTTCCAGCTTAAAACTAGAAACAATCAAAATGTATCATGAATGGATAAATAAAATGTCATGTATCTGTATAATGGAATACTATTTGGCAATAAAAAAGGAATAAAGGCAACATGGATTTATAATGCAGCATGGATAAACCTCAAAAACATGCTAAGTGGAAGAAGCAAGACAGAACCTCCACATATTACATGATTCCATTTATATGAACTGTCCAGGAAAGGCAAATCTATGCAGAGAGCATACTATTGGTTAGGAAACAGAAGTGTTCTAAAACCGGATTGCGGTGATCTTTGCACATTTGTTTCAGTTTTCTTGCAAATTGAGTCATGCACTTCAAATGGGCGAATTTATGGTATTTAAATTTTGCCTTAGTAGAACTTTTATTTTTTAAGTTTATTTATTTTGAGAGAGAGAGACAGAGACCGAGTTGGGGAGGGGCAGAGAGAGGGAGAGGTAGAATCCAAAGCAGCCTCTGTGCTATCAGCCCAGAGGCCGACTCTGGGCTTGAGCTCGCAAACCGTGAGGTCTTGACCTGAGGCCAAGATCAAAAGTCACATGCCACCCAGGCACCACAGCACTATTTAAAAAATATGAAGAGTTATACAACTCTATATCTGGTTAATAATAAGATAACTTGCAAAGAATGTGGAAGTTAACTGAAGAATTTAAATTCAGAGGTTGGTAAAGGCAGAGAAAAGAGTGTGTAGTTGATCTTAAGCAACATGGTAGAAAAAGTGAAAGTAAATCAGTGTGTGCAAGCACCTTGATGAAAGAAGAGGAAACAGCAAGAGAAGATTCTGGAGAATCAGGTGGAGGCTATCTGAAGCGTATTTTGGTCTTTATCTTAGGAGCATCTGAAGCCTTTGAAGATAGAAGATCTGACAACATTAAGTATGCCTTCCTTCCTTGGACTGGTTCATTCTTTGATTCCTTTGTTTGCCCAGAGGAAGGAGATAGAATGGCTGACACTAAAGTATTTTACTTTGCTTGGGTTTACTTGTCCAAATGCATTACCACACCATGCTCTGAGTGTGAAATTTTTTGTATGGTCTAAACTGTTTCTTATTCATGGGTTGGCATGGTTCTCTTTGTGGTAGGAGTGAAATTCAGGATTTTCTGCATTTATAATAGAATTAATTGATAACTTTGTGACCACTTTAGGTAAGTGAGATAAAAATTGGGGGCTTGTGGTGGCATCCACTTATAACTTAGTTCTGTCTTAATTTTGGGCAGATTGTTTTTTGATTTTATTCTTTCTTGACTTTGTAAGTCCTCTTTCACAAGAGTAAGGAAGTAGAATTTTAAGCAAGGAACCTTAACTAGGAAATTTGCAGCCATCTACATTTTCCCTCAATGAAGATTTGAAGAAATTAAAAAGAATTTTGAAGTGTCTCCTGGAAAGTTGACAAGAATTTTCCCTTCTCATGGTGAGCATTAGGATTGACATAGAAAGCTTACCCTGAGTGCTGTGTGGAATGTTTTGGAAGCCTAGGTTTCTGGATGGAGAAGAGCAGTGTTCACTGAGGACAGAGAATACTACAAAAAATAGAAGCTTGAAGGAAATAGGTAGATTTTGTTGAGTTGGAGTTCTCTGTTAGACATTCAAGTTTACATGTCAAGTAGATAGCTAGATAAATAGTTCTCCATGTCAGAGGAAAGATTTGTTTTACAGATACTAAAATTTCCTACAGATTGGAATTAATTAAAACCTTAGGTATGGTAAATAAAGATATTTGAGAGGACAGAAAGATAAGTTTATACACTAAGATCTAACAAGATGCTGGGTTTCCATTAGAGATTTAACTAAAATGTTGAGAGACTTGAGTCATCTGGTATTCTTTTATCCCTGAAACACATATAAAAGGTATTTTGTTTGTGTATGTCAGAATAAAATTTAAAAGAAATAAATAGATTATGGTTCACTTTTTAGTTGAGTGAAGATACAATATTGATGAAGTGGTCAATTCCAAATATTGTCTTTAATATACATAAGTTATTAGTATAGGATTTTATGATATGCATGTGTAGTACAGAATTTTAAGTTTTCATATTCATCAAATGTTATCCACTACACAAAATTGGAAAATGTGATGCTAATGATCAAATTAATAAGATTGAGCTAGTAAACATATTCTTCTGATGTCTGTATCTTAAGATAGTGATTACACTTTTTCCCACGTGAACATAGTCTTATAAGTTGGTACATTTTTTAGCAACAGGCACTATTTCCCAAAATTCCATTAATTTTTAATTTGTGATATTAGAATATATTTCATGTTAGGTATTTTGTATTGAATCCATGTAACAGGTGAAATGTGTATGTTTACTTACTCATTAACTTACTTACTTGAACAGTTCAGAAACTGTTGCCCGATGTTGGTATATCCTGCTTTCTGGATCTGTGCTTATGAAAGACTCCATGGTCTTGCCTCCTTGCAGGTATGTTTACATTTGCTGCTTAGAATATATGGCAGGCAACGTTAACATTACAACTTTTTATCTCTCATGTTAAACTGTTTTATGTAGGATGTGTAATTTTTCTAAGTAGGTGATGTATCTTATAAATGTGTTTACTTGCTGGTTCTGTAGGAAATAGTAGCAAGCAACCTGTATTTCTTATTTCTGAGGGTGTACTCTTTATGTCTTGACATCGTATCTTCACTTTGATTTGATCTTTAGTTTTATATGGAATTTGTTTGATTTATTGATGTTTGGATTTGTTGCTAATATTAATGGTTACAGGGAGGGTGATACCTGTTAATAGCTAAGAAAATGGTTTTTAGAGTCAGGCAAACTAGGTTAAAGTCCTGATTTATCATTTACTATTTATATGATTTTGTACATATTTTAGTTTCCTTGTCTGTAAAGTGAGTATAATAATAGCACCTACTTTAAGTGTCTCTTTGAGGTTTTTAGCAAGCTCTGCTACTCAAAGTTCTGAACAGAAGTCTGTAAACATTGACCTCCAGAGCCAGACTGCTTGAGTTCATGTCTGTGTTCTACTATTTCTTGGGCAAATTATGTAATCACTCCCCATTTGTAAAATGGGAACAATACTAGAACCTATTTCATAGGTTACTTTTGAGGAATAAATGACTTAATATATATAAAGCTCTTAGGCTAGTGCCTGGCTTTTATAAATCATTGTTAATTATCATCATCATAATTAATAGGTAAAAGAAGAGAAAGGTGGTTGGAAAAATGGTCACATGGGGTGTTCTTCTAGAATTTGTTCTGTTAGTTCTTAAGATTTGGAGGCTTCATATTAAAATTTGGTAACATTAGGGCACCTGGGTGGCTCCTGTGTCGAGCACCAGGTCGGCTGCTCTGAGTGTGGAGCCTGCTTGAGATTCTCTACCTCTCTCTCCTGCTCATGCACTCTCTCTTAAAATAATTGGTGGCATAAAAATGTAATTTTTTAGTGACTTTTTTCCAATAATGTTTAGAAGAGATTTTTAGACTTTTGAGGTAAGACTTTTAATTGTAGCTGTTAGTTACAAAACTGTTAAATTTAAATATCAAGGTATAGTCTATTTGATAGATGCTATGAATCATTTGATTTTTTTTTTTTTTAGCATTTATTTATTTTTGAGACAGAGACAGAGCATGAGTGGGGGAGGGGCACAGAGATTGGGAGGGAGACACAGAATCTGAAACAGTCTCCAGGCTCTGAGTTGTCAGCACAAAGCCTGCTGTGGGCTCAAACTCACAGAGTGCGAGATCATGACCTGAGCGGAAGTCGGATGCTTAACCAACTGAGCCACCTAGGCACCCCAGTGATTTTTGATGCCACGTTTAAATTCCTGTCTTGGAGTCCTGAAACTTTACATGGTTGCCTTTTGATTTAATGAAGTCTGTGCTTCTTGAACCAGTAGAACCAATAGAATAAAACAAAGCATCTGCTATTTTAACAAATAAAATGCAGAGTCGTTCTTGGTTATTTAAGCCTTTTGGCTATTGTTTCTTTTTTCCTGTGTTTCTGAGATTCACATTAATGAATTTGTAATGAGTTAGCCACTGAAACAGGATAAGCTGGAATGATAGAGATTACAGTTAAGTTTTTGGAATATTAGTATTCTTTTAAATATTTCCTCCCTTTTGTCTGCTGTGATGAATGGTCAAGAATTTGTTAAGACTTTCTGTAGCCATTAATCAGCCACAATAACTCACCGTTATTTATATCAAGACAAGGAAGTATGGGGTGCCTAGGTGGCTCTGTTGGTTAAGCAGTTAATCGTTCAACTTTTGATATTGGCTCAGGTCATGATCTCTTTTTGTGAGATCAATCCCCACATCAGTATTCTTTCTCTACTTCTCTTTCTCTGCCTCTTCCCTGAGCAAACGTGTACTCTTTCCTTCTCAAAATAAATAAATAAATAAATAAATAAATAAATAAATAAACAAACAAACAAACATTAAAAAAAGACAACAAAGCTTAATTTTTTAATAATAGAAATGGGGATGCCTGGGTGGCTCAGTCACTTAAGTGTCCAACTCTTGGCTGAGGCTCAGGTCATGATCTCAAGTTTCATGAGTTTGAGTTCTGCACTGACAGCATGGAGCCTGCTTGGGATTCTCTCTTTCTCCCTCTCTCTCTCTGCCCCTTCCCTGCTCTTGCGCTCTCTCTCTCTCTCTCAAAAATAAACACTAAAAAAAAAAAAATAAGTGACAGAAATGTGTGACATTTAAACAACAAACTCATGGTACATTAATCTAACCATCATGAACTTCACAATAAACATTATAGAAGTTTCTTTAATCATTTAAAGGACAGTTCTGGGGACACCTGGCTTGCTCATTTAATAGAGCATGCAGCTCTTGATCTCAGGGTCATGAGTTCGAGCCCCATATTAGGTGTAGAAATTACTTAGAAAAATAAAATTTAAAAAAATAAACATTTCCGGGTAGGGGATGCACATTTTTCATTTGACACATTTTTTTTTTTTTTTTAGTTTTTTTTTTAAAGCTTTATTTATTTTGAGAGGTTGGGGAGGAGAGGATCCCAAGCAGGCTCCACACTGTCAGTGCAGAGCCCATTGCAGGGTTTGAACCCATGAACTGTGAAATCATGACCTGAGCCTAAATGAAGAGTTGGATGCTTAACTTACTGAGCCACTGAGACGCCCCTGACACATATTTGTAATAGGTCATTGTAGGGTGGTTGTTAGACTTAATAATCCGTGCAGATAAATTTAGAACATGCTTAGCATATATGAAGTATTAAGTAATTTTTGGTTTCTCAATATTATTATAGCATAGTAACATTGGGATATAGTTATTATGACACCAACAGAATATGAACACTGCTTAGTATACGAAGAATGATAGTAGTATTTTAGTTCATAAAAGTATAGTTTATTCTATTAAAAATATTTGATATTCCCTGCATTAGTCAGGAGAGAGAAACCACACAGTAATTCGAACATGGACAGTTTAATTTAAGAGATTAGGCACTAAGAAGGGTAAAGGAGCTAAGGGAGAGTACCCAAGTAAAGAACAAATTTGGCAGGGGGCCCTCTCCCCATGATTTCAGATTTTGTTGGAAGTATGTTGTAGCCCCAGTAGGTAGTGGAGAACTTCACTGGGTTGCCTGTGCCAGACCTCGTCCTCAGTCATAGGGTCAGGGCTGGCAGGAAGGGAACTGCTGACCAGGACTGACCAGAGAACTTCCCCTCCCCCTGCTAGGGTGTGGTTGGGCCCTGAGGCTGGGGACAGGACCTCCTTTGTCTTGACACACGCACACACTGGTGCACTTCTCCCTTCCCTTCCCCTTGAGAAAGACAAATTTTCTGTTGCATTGTTCTTCTGCTAGCACCCTCTACTGACAAAGCTTTAGCATTTTCAGCTGGCAGAAGGATAGCGTTAACTGAATCTAGATCCTTTATTGGAAAGTAGATTTGAAACAGCATGAATGTATTTCCAGTTGAAAGGCAGTGGATAACTGGCACAGTCCACTCTGAGTTCCTTAGCTTCTACATGGATGCTTCTAAGCAAATTTGAACTCCCATCCAACAACAAAACAACTCTGTTGTCACCTTAAAAGATACAGCTGTCTTTTGTACCAGTGAAGAATTTCTTACTTTGTCCCTAAAATAAGGAATTGCACAGTCCTAACAATCATTACTGGTTATATTAATTATATAGTGCATCACAGTGCTTTTGAAAATTCTGTTAACCAAAGACTAAAGTTCGCTTCCACCAAACTATACTTAAAATAAATAAGGGAAACAGAGGGAAGAAGAAAATGGTTAACATTTACATAAATACAGACATAAATGCAATAAACAAAGGAAAAAAATATCCTATATTTCTTATTTCTGTGATTGGTCACATGGCTGTAATTGGTACCTCTGGCTTCCTTCTTTAGCTACCCATTCAGTACTTCTGCCCTAAGCCAGACGTTCATCCGTTCTGCATCCTTTACCTGATGATGTTAACAAAATCTTCATTTCTGACGGGTCCTTAAATGTCCTGCTCTGTTGTGTTGGTGGTGGTAGTTTTCCATAAACTTTGAATAGTGGACATGGCAGTACAAGGATCCTAAGGGAATCCCCCCATTTTGTGCAGCAACTCAGTTTGTGCTTGTGATTGTGATCAGTTACTCAGGCCTTTATTTATTTATTTATTTTTTAATAGGTTAGGTTGAATTTATTTATTTATTTATTTATTTATTTATATTTTATTTTTTTAAATTTTTTTTTTCAACGTTTATTTATTTTTGAGACAGAGAGAGACAGAGCATGAACGGGGGAGGGGCAGAGAGAGAGGGAGACACAGAATCGGAAACAGGCTCCAGGCTCTGAGCCATCAGCCCAGAGCCTGACGCGGGGCTCGAACTCACAGACCGCGAGATCGTGACCTGGCTGAAGTCGGACGCTTAACCGACTGCGCCACCCAGGCGCCCCTACTCAGGCCTTTAGAGTAACCCCTTCCCCTGCCTGTTGGTTCATTGGCCAGGTGAAAGTATCTAATTCAGTGGAACCATTGTGTTTCCTCATAGAAGCAATCTTCTTTTGGGCACTAGGACTCAAAACCAGAACAAAGTTTTTTGGATGGGCAGCAAAAATTCTGAATGAGTTACTAGGTATAGTAGTGAGAAGAGCCGCTCTTACTTCCATGCCTTGAATATCAGATCTGTGTATTCTGGTTATTGGGGGAGACAGAAACCCTTGCTGTACATAGGCTGTTGCAAAATGAGTGCCTTGATCAAAAATAGTGTTGTCTAGAGTGCCAGGATGGTAGAGCAGGCATTTTGTGAGCCCATGGATAGTGGTGCTGGCAGAAGCATTATGGATGTGGAAGGTAGATCATTTCCAGAATATGTGTTTATTCCAATGAGGACAAATACCTGCCTCTTCCATGACAGAAAAAGTTCACTGTAAATAATCTGGCCCTAGGTGGCTGGCTGGTCCCCATAAGGAGACTTTCTGTTAATCTCTCATGTTGGCAGATTAGGTTCCTAGCAGTAGCATTAGCAGTTAAACCCTGCATATTCTCCATCTCTGCCACCATGGCCACTTTATTCATGGGCCCATTGAACAAGCACTGGTGTAGCTGAGGGAAGAGTTTGGTTGACTTCCACAGGGCGTGGCATTTTAGTCACCTCATTATTAAAGCCTCCTTCACGGTGGATGCCTTTCAGGCATTCATATGAGGTACAGATATATTGAAAGTCCTTCTACATACCACTTCCCAGACTTTTTGTTACCAATCTTCCTTTCAATCCTATTCGTTCCTGGTCCCTAACCTTTCAGCCATACCATTAGTAACTTCCCTTGAATCTCTTTTGATCAATAATTCCGGCCATCTCTAAATCCAGAAAAAAGGACAACTAAATGTATTGCTTGTAATTCTATTCCCTGGGTCAATTTTCCTTTACCATCTTCCTTGGGGGTTATGTCTGAGTGACCTCTTGGCTGTCCACTTTTGGGTGCAGACCCATTGATAAAACAGGCTCACAGTTTTTCTTCTTCTGTCAGCTGGTCATAAGGAATTTCTTAGGTAGCCATAAGCATAGATTGAGGTAGAGGAGGCAGTGCAATAGGAGTTGATGTTGGAGTCTGATCTACCTACCAGCTCTTGGGTAAATTCAGTTTCTTATTTTCCATAATAGATGGCTACTGCCCTGCCTGGCACTTGTGGCTAACTATGCAGTTCATTATAGGAAGTTCAGGCAGCATTGTCATCTGATGTCCTGTGGTTAGTCATTCAGCGTCTGCTAAGGCCCAGTAGCAAGCCAGAGCTTGTTTCTCAAAAGGATAATAGTTATTTGCAGAGGAGATCATAAGTGTTTCAGAAATTGTAGACATCTGCACTATCATTCTCATATTAGTGCTTGGGAGACTTTCTGTAGAGCATCTGTGTTTGCCATGGACCCTATACATACCATTAGATGTGCAGGTTCATAAGACTGCAATGGTTCAGTGGCTTATCCTCCATTTTGAATTTGCTTACAGCCTTGTGGGTGACGCTGAAAATGGGTCAAAGTAGCACACTCAGTATATGTTACCTCTAGAATCAAAAAACCAACCAAGCATTGTGCCTTCTCTCTCTCTCTCTCTCTCTCTCTCTCTCTTTTTTTTTTTTTTTTTTGTTTGGTTGATGGCATGAGATACAGCAAGTTGTGTTTCACCTTGGAGGGGAAATTTTGTGTCCCAAATTACGGAATTCTCAGAAACTTCACTGAGGGCAGGACATTCGAAATTTTATATGTATTTTAAATCAGTATTTTTTTACAATTTACTATGAACTAAGTATATAAGTAAAAAATCAAGTCTGAAATGTAAATGTCTTCTGAAATGAATTTAGTCTCTTTCTGGAATTGAGTTCACTTTATAGTTGCTACAGTAAAATCTGTAAGCTCAAGAAAGCCAGGACTGGGGCAATTGAGTGGCTTAGTCGGTTGGATGTCCCACTTTGGCTCAGGTCATGATCTCATGGTTCATAGGTTCAAGCCCCGCATCAGGCTCAGAGCCTGGAGCCTGCTTCAGCTTCTGTGTCTCCCGCTCTCTCTGCCCCTCCCCCACTCATGTGCACGCATGCGTGCACGCTGTCTCTCCCTCTCTCAAATATAAATAAACATTAAAAAAAATTTAAATAAAAAAAAAGCGAGGACTTTATTATGTGTGATTTTTAAATAAAATTTAATGCGTGTATTTATTCATTCAAACATTAATTTATGGTGCAAATAAGTATTGTCATCTCTCTATAAGACTCTACCCTTAAGACAAAATACTGATTTACTTTGGTTTGGGATGACTCTTGTTTGAAAAGGGTCTGTTTGGCCTGTAAAGGAAGCTTTCTTGGGGAAACAGTTGTGGCAATGGATTCTACACATCAGCAGGATTAGTTAGGCTTAGAAGAAGGGAACCAACATTGAAGTCAGAGAATATCTCCAGTAGTAGGGCATTAATTCATATAGCAAACACTTAGTGCCTACATGTGTCAGGCACACTGCTAGTCTTGGGTTGGTAAAGTTATCACCTGTAAATAGCATTGTAAATAGTAGTGTTCTTTTTTTAAAGACACACTTTTAAGGTAGTTTTTTGAAGTAAATTTGTACCATTCAAAAGTGAAAACAGTAGAACAAGAGGTATTTTAAATATTATTATTCCCACTTTTAGTGTCCTCCACACCATTTAACCCATTTACATAGATAACTAACTACATTTATTAAAATCTTCGTGGGGTTTTTTTTTTTTAAATACATATGTAAGAAATTCTTTTTTTTTTTTTTTTCTTCTATTTCTGACCTAATAGGAACCTAATGTGCATATCAGGGAGTTACTGTAATTTCTTGAACATTTGCCTATTTACTACCCAGAACAAGAATTTGAACATTGTCAGCACCCTAGAAGCAGCCTGCAGTCTTTCCTCAAATCAACTTTCCTACTCCCCCCACCACCCAAAGTTACTATTTTTTGAGGTTTTAATTAGTCTTAGGTATCTGTAGAGTTTTAGCCTGACGATACATATACCTAAACACCGTAGTTTGGTTTTTGTTTACTTTTGAACTTGGTGTTAATGTAATCATACAATATTCTTTTGTGTATGGCTTCTTTGAGCCAGTGTTGTTTATGAGATGCATCTATGTAGTTAGAGTTAATTCATTTTTCTTAATTAGCATTACATTTTATAGTTGAGGGCTGTTACTAGGAAAGCAGCTGTGAACATTCTTGTACATTAGATGCACATGGGCATGAATTTATGTAGGGTACACCTCACAGAGAATTGATGGCTCACAGGATGTGCCTATGTTCATATGAACAACAAATACATACTGTTGATTACAAGTTATATTCCAAAGCGAATGTACTAATTTACACACTCTCACCAGCATTGTGTGAGAATTTCTGTTGTTCCACATCCTCACCAACATTTGGTATTGTGGAGCTTTTTGTTTATTTTTTTTATCCTGATACATTTTAGTTACTCTGTTGAATTTATATACTTCATTATAGTTTTGATTTGCATGTTACTGATTGCTAATGAGTACATTTTTATTTGAATAATCTTTTTGTTTTTCAAGCGCATCTTCAAATCCATTGCGCATTTTTGTAATGCATTGTCTTTTTGTTCCTGAGATGTAGAAGTTCTCTATATATCCTGAATAAGCATCTTTGCTTGGTTATTTTTGTTGGAAAATATTTTCCTTGTGTCTTGTATTGTTCATTCTCTTAGCAGTGTCTTTGGATGAATGAAAGTTCTTAACTCTAATACAGAGCAATTCAGTCTTTTTCTTTTTGTCTTCTTTGCTTAAGAAATATTTATGGTACCTGCAGTCATGAAGATATTTTCCTTTATTATTTTCTAGCACTTTCTTGTTTTCCTTCTACATTTACGTCTATAATCTACTTAAAGTGGATTTTTTTTATGTTTATTTATTTATTTTGAGAGAGCATGGCCAGAGGAGGGGCAGAGAGAGGGGGAGAGAATCCCAAGCAGTCTCCACACTGTCAGTGCAGAGCCCGTTGCTGGCTTGATCCCAGGAACCGTGAGATCATAACCTGAAACAAAATCAAGAGTCGGGTGCTTAACTGACTAAGCCACCCAGGTCCCCTGCTTAGAGTGGATTTTTGAGTATGATAATGTTGCATGGTTTTCCATATGGATTCCTATGTATCCTTTTCCCATTCTTCTTGAATACCACATTTTTTTTTTTTTAAATAAACATATCCACAGATGTGCCTGTTTCTGGGCTTCTAATCTCTTCCATTCGATTTTGTTCATACCTGCTTGAATACCACACTGTTGTAATTACTATAGCTTTATAATGTGTCTTGAAGTTTAATAGAGAAATTATTTATGAGAAACTGCTAAACTCCATTCCATAGCAGTTGTACCATTTTAAAATCCCACTGGCAGTGTATAAGAGTTCTGTTTCTCTTTCTACATAGTCACAAACGTGATTGTCAGTCTTATAGTTTAGCTATTCTAGTCACTGTGAAGTGGTTTTAATTTTAATTTTCCTGCTTGGTGATACTGAGCACTTTTTCTTGTGCTTACTGGTTGTGGCTTCCTCTATATTCTTTTGTGAACTTCCTATTAAATTTTTTTTTTTCCTGTTTCAAAGCTGAGCTGTTTGTCTTTATTATTTTGTAGGAATCTTTAATACATTCAAGCTGCAAGGTGACAGGTTTTGCACACATTTTATCTCATTTGGTCGCTTGCGTTTTATTTTCTTAATTTTTTTAAACAACTTTATTAAGGTATAATTGTAGACTAAACTGTGCATGTTTAAAATAGTTTGATAAGTTTTGGTGTATGCATACACCTGTAAAACCAGTGCTGTAATAAAGCTAATGAACATATCCATCACTCCCCCCCCCCACCCCAGATTGCTCATGTCCCTTTGTAAACTTTTTCTTTCATCTGTCCTTGCTCCCTTGGTCCCCAGGGATTATTAATTACTATTATTATTTTTTTGGTCACTTTAGATTACATTTTCTACAATTTTATATGAAGTGAAACATAAAATATATACTCTTGTCTAGCTTTTCACACTAAAATTACTTTGAGATTTATCCATGTTGTGATATGTATCACTATTTCAATATTTCATTTCTTTTTTCTTTAAGTTACTATACTATACATTTGATCACCAGAAGTCACTCCTGTTGTATCTGCACATTTGTTCGCTTTGACCTTCATCACTGTAATTCCTTCTCCCCTGAGTACCTGGCAACCACCATTTTAGTCTTTATTTGAAATCAGGTTTTAAAAAAAAGTTTTGGAACTCTCCATGTGACACCATATAGTATTTGTCTTTCTGTGCTTTGTATGGTGTATTTCATTCAGCATAGTGCCCTTAGTGTTCATCTGTATTCCTTTTTATTACAGTATTCTCTTGTATGGACCACTCTTTGCAGTTCAGCTACTGGTAGACATTTGGGTGGTTTTCTGTTTTTGATTATTTTGACTTGTGGTGCTATCAACATTTGTGTACAAGTCTTTATGTGAACATACGATGTCTTATCTTTTGAGTAAATACATGGGAAGAGAATGGATTATAACCCGTCATGTGTACACATACTTTCATTTATTTTGGGCATATAAGTATATATTTTGGAACGGCTAGATTATGGGGTAGAGGGATACTTAACCTCTTAAAGTGTCATATTCTTCTAAAGTTGTGCCATTTTACATTCCCACCAGCAATATATGAGAATGCCTGTATCACCTCCTCATGAACACTTGTTAAGGTCAATCTTTTTAAGTTACATGTCTTCGTGGGTATGTGATAGTATCTGATGGTAGTTTAAATTTACATTTCCCTAAAGACTAATGATTGTGAGCATCTTTTCATGTACTTACTTGTCAGTTATATATCTTTTGTGAAGTGTCTTTTTGAATCGTTTGCCCATTTGGGAGGGGCAGGTAGAGTTGTACAATTTCTTATTTTTTAGTTATAGAAGTTCCTTACACTTTTCACAAGTCCTTTAACAGATATGTGCCACACACATATTTTCTTCACTCTGTGGATTGCTTTTCAGAGGGCAGAAGAACTTAATTTTGATAAAACTCAATTTATCAGGTTTTTTTCTTTAATGGATTATAGTTATGTTGTTGTAGGTAGAAAATCTTTGATTATACATAATTTTTTAAATAATTTTTTCTGTAAGTTTTTTAGTTTCAGATTATGCTATGATAGATTTGTCTGTGATCATTTTGTGTCTAGTTTTTTACATAGTGTATGATATGTGGATCTCATTTCATACCTATACATACTCAATTGCTCTTGCACCGTTTGTTGACAAAACTGTCCTTTCTCTGAATTACCTTTGCATCTTGGTTGAAATTTAATTGACCGTGTGGATCTGTTTCCCAGTTGTTTACTTTGTTTCATTGATTGATTGATTTTTTTTGTGTGTGGTACCATTGCTACATTGTCTTGCTGACTCTAGCTTTAAATCCACAAAATGTATGGGTCCTCCCAACTCTGCCAAATTGTTTGGGTCATTATAGGTTCTTTGCAGTTGCATATGAATTTCAAAGTAAGTTTATTAATTAAAAAAAAGAAAAACCTGGGGCATTTACTTTCGAGTACCCCCTCTCTGTAAAGAGAACTTTCCTACTGTTTTTCCTTTCTAATCTTTTATTCTTTGCCTGCTGCTCAAAGCCTGAGAGTTTGATTGCACCTGCACTGAATCTGTTAGACCATTTGGGGTAGTATTGACATTTTTTTTTTTTTTAATGTTTATTTATTTTTGAGAGAGAGAGGAGACAAGAGCGCTAGCAGGGGAGGGGCAGGGAGAGAGGGAGACACAGAATCTGAACCAGGCTCCAGGCTCTGAGCTGTCAGCACAGAGCCTGACATAGGGCTCAAACCCACAAGCTGCAAAATCATGCCCCAAGCCGAAGCTGGATGCTCATCTGACTAAGCCACCCAGGCACCCAGGGTAGTATTGACATGTTAACAGTTTATCTTTTAAACCAGTAACAAGGTGCATCACTCTTTTTGTTTAGGTCTTTAATTTTTTTCAACAGTGTTTTGTAGTTTTCTCTCAGCAGTGTTTTGTAATTTTCACTGTTGAGGTGTTGTATGTGTGATTTTATATCTTGTAGCCTTGCTAAATTTCACGTTATTCTAATAGCTGTCTTACAGATTCTTTAGGATTTTTCTGATCTCTTGTCTACTGATGTGTGAATTGACAGTTTCTTTTTTTTTCCCCTAATTTAAATGTGCCTTCTCCCCATTTTCCTGTCATATTGCCCTAGGAAGAAATTACAGTACAGTGTTGAAGAGATGGGCTGAGAATAGGGGCACCCGGGTGACTCAGTCGGTTAAGCGTCTGACTTCAGCTCAGGTCATGATTTCGCAGTTCGTGAGTTTGAGCCCTGTATTGGGCTCTGTGCTGACAGCTCAGAGCCTGGAACCTGCTTCAAGTTGTTTCTCTCTTTCTCTGCTCCTCCGTTGCTCATGTTCTCTCTCTCTCAAAACCAAATAAACATTAAAAAATTAAATAGAAAATAGATGTGCTGAGAACAGACACTATTTACTTGCTCTGTATTGAAGGGGAATTAGGGATGAGAAGGTAGAAGCATTCAATTTTTCACCAAGTGTATTCCTAGATCTAAATTTTTTGTAGATGCCATTTGTCTGGTTGTCAGTTTATAATCTATACTATATTGTACCCTCAGCATCAGGCAACCACTGTTCTGCTTTCTAGTAAATAGATTACATTTACCACTATTTTTTTAAATGTTTATATTTTTGAGAGACAGAGAGTCTGTATGTCCACAAATGAGTAGGGCAGGGACAGAGAGGGGGACAGAGGATCTGAAGCAGGGTCCCTTCTGCCCAGTTCAGGACTCAGAGTCACAAACTGTGAGATAATGACCTGAGCTGAAGTCAGACACTTAACCATCTGAGCCACCCAGACACTCCACATTTACCACTATTTTTTATAAATGGAACAATAAGTTGTCTAACATTTAGTATTTAAAATATTTCACTTAGCATAATGTTTGGAGATTCCTTCATGTTACTCTGTATATTGATAATTCATTTTATAAAATTGTTCATTAGTATCCCATTGTATGGATGTACCACTATGTGTTTATACATTCTACTGTTGAAAGACATTAAGGTTGTTTGCAGTTTTTTGCTATAATGAATAAAGCACCTATGAACATTTTTGAACAAGTCTTTTTATGAACATGTGTTTTTTTCTTGGAGTAAATACCTAGACTTCAGTGGCTAAGTTGTATGGTAGGCATGTTTAACTTGTTAAAAGAACTGCCAAATGTTTTGTTGACTGTTACACCGTTTATATTGCCACCACCAGTTTGAGTTCCCATTACTTATCCTTTTCAGTGCTTGATATGGTTAGTCTTTAATTTTTGCTCTTGTGCTATGTATGTAATGGATTGTGTGGTATTAATATGCATTTCTGTGATAACTGCTAGCATTTTTGCATGTAGTTATTAACCATTCACATACCTTCTTTTGTGAAAAGTTGGTTCAGTTCTTTAGAGGTTGTCTTTTTATTTTTGAGTTATATGAGTTACTTATCATGGATAAAAATTAACAGATATATCTGTTGAATATATTTTTCCTCGACTATTTCATGCCTTTGCAGTTTTCAGTGGCAACTTCTTTAATTGTTACAAAGCCTCAAGGATGATTTTTTCCCCCTTTTATTGTAATACTTATGTGTTCTAATTAATCTTGGCATACTCCAAGTTTGTAAAAATTTATTTCTGTTTTTTAAGACAGTTTTCTTGAAATAGCTTTATTGGAGTATAATTTGCATACCATAAAATTCATCCATCTTAAGTTCACAGTTGAATAATTTATGGTAAATGTGTACATTGGTACATGACATTTACAGTTGACTTGCATTGCCTGAAAAAGTTCCCTCATGCTCTTTTGCGGTTAATCTGATCTCCTTTCTGTCATTAGATACTTTCTGTAGATATTTAGAAGTAGTCTTTTGTTTTTGGCTTCTGTCAGCATGTTTTTGAGATTCTCCCATATTGAGCACGTATCACTTATAACACACGTATTTTTTTAAATTACTGAATCGTACTTCAATCTAGAAAGGTATCCCATTTTGTCTAGCCATTTACCAGAAGATAGAAATTTAAAAATTAAAAATTTTTTATTAAGTTTTGGAGTTTTTACAAATAATGCTGTTACCAAGATTTGCTTACAAGTCTTTATATGGGCCATGTGTTTTCATTTATTGTGTAGATTGTTCTGTTGTATGACAAGCATATATTTAACTTTTGGAAAGCTCCAAATTGTTTAAAAGATGACTGTACTGTTTCACATTCTGACCAGCAACATACAATAAATCTAGTTTATCCATATCCTCTCCATCACCTGGTATTGGCAGTCTTTGATTGTTACTGTTTCAGTGTATACTTAATGACATCTCCATGTGATTTTAATTTGCATTTCAGTAGTGACCAGTGCTTTTGTGGATCTTTTCTTGTGCTTAGTAGGCATTTCTACTTTGTTGAAAATCGTTCACCCCTTTTCTCTATTTTCAGTTGTATTGTTTGTCTTAATACCAATTGTAAGAATTTAAAGTTGATTCTTGAACAGCTGATGTAAACATCCATGTGCATCTTTTTGTGTGGACATGAGTTTTCAGCTCCTTTGGGTAAATTCCATAGAATGTGATTACTGGGTCATATGGTAAAAGTATTTTTAGTTCTCTTCTTGTTCACTTTAGAGTTCTTTGTGTCTTTGTATTTTGGATAACAAGCCTTACTCAGATGGAGATTTTGCAAATATTTTTCCCAATCTGGGGCTTGTTTTCTCATTCTCTTGACTTTGTCTTTTGTAGAGTAGGTTTTAATCTTAATGAAGTTGAGCGTATCATTTATTTCATGCATCATTCCTTTGATGTTGGAACTAAACGGTCACTGCCATACCTAGAATCATTTAGCTTTTTCCTATGTTTTATAGGAGTTTTATGTTTTACATCTAGATCTCTGATCCATTTTGACTTAATTTCATTGTAGAGGGGGAGTAAGATGTGTGTCTAGATTCATTTTTTTGACGTGTTTTCAGCACAGTTTGTTGAAGAGACTGTCTTTGCTCCACTGTATTGCTTTTGCTCTTTTGTCAAAATCAGTTGAGCATATTCATGGAAATCTAATTCTGGGCTCTCTGTTCTGTTGATACCTTTATTTTTTAACTAGCACCACAGTGTCTTGTTCCCTGTACCTTTATGATACATTTTAAAGTCAGTGAGTGTCACTCTTCTGACTTAGTTCTTCTTCTTCAGTATTGCATTTGCTATTCTAGGTCTTTTGCCTGTCCATGTATTCTTTAGAATTGGTTTTTCAGTACAGTATTTGCAAATAACATGATGAGATTTTAATTGGAATTGTACTGAATATATAATTCAAGATGGGAAGTAATGACATTCTGACAATGAGTCTTCCTATCCACGAACATGGAATCACTCTTCATTTATTTAGTTATGTTTTATACTTTTTAAAATTAATGTTTATTTATTTATTTTGAGAGAGAGTACAAACAGGGGAGGGGCAGAGAGTGAGAGAGAGAAAGAATCCCAAGCAGGCTCCGTGTTTTCAGTGCAGAGCCCGATGTAGAGCTCGAACTTGTGAATCACGAGATCATGATTTGAGCCGAAGTCAAGAGTCGAGCAGTAAACTGATGAGCCACCCAGGCGCCCTATTTAGATCTTCAGTATCATTGATCAGAGTTTTGTAATTTTCATCATATAGGTCTCATACATTATTCTGGTAGATTTTTACCATAGAATTTCATTTTTTGGAGGGCAGCTAATGGAAATGGCATTGTATTTTTAATATCAAATTCCATTTCATTCAAAGTGTATAAGAAAGTAATTGGCTTTTGTATATTAAACTTGTACCCTGTGACCTTGTTGTAATCGCTTATTCCAGAAGTGTTTTTGGTGTTGCCCCCCTTACTCCAGATTTTCTACATAGATAAACATGTTATCTGAACAGGATGGTTTTATCTTTTCCTTCTCAATCTTACACCTTCTGTTTCCTTTTCTTAGTGTGTTAGCTAGGTCTTCCACTATGAACTTGAAAAGCAGTGGTTGAGGGGGACATCCTTGCTTAGTTTCTGATCTTAGTGGTTATTCGCTATTAGTTTTTTTAAATAGTCTTTAACAAGTTGAGAGGGTTCCCGTGTATTTCTGGTTTACTGGGTTTTTATCTCGAATGGGTTTTGGATTTTGTCAAATTATTTTTGCATCTATTGATATAATTCTATAGTTTTTCTTTAGCCTGTCAATGTGATGGATTACATTAATTGATTTTTGAATACTGAACTATCCTTGTATACTTTATTTTTTTTTTAATTTTTTTTAACATTTTTATTTATTTTTGAGACATGGAGAGACAGAGCATGAACGGGGGAGGGGCAGAGAGAGAGGGAGACACAGACTGAAACAGGCTCCAGGCTCTGAGCTGTCAGCACAGAGACTGACGCGGGGCTCGAACTCACGGACTGTGAGATCATGACCTGAGCCGAAGTCGGACGCTTAACCGACTGAGCCACCCAGGCGCCCCTATCCTTGTATACTTTAGTTAAATCCTCCTTGGTTGTGGTGTATAATTTTTACTCTACATCCTAGCCATATCATAGTCTGGTTCTGATGCTTGATCTGTCTTTTTCGTCTGTGTCTTTTGTCTTCTAGTATTGCCTTCTCATGATGTAGATGTACTGGGTAAGCCAGACATGATGTACTGGGTAAAAGGAATTGCTATAAATAGACCTTTAGTAATATACTGGTAAGGTGTGAGAGGAGGGGGCCTTTCCTAATATACAGGTAAGGTGTGAGAGGAGGGGAAGCATTTCATAGTCCTGTGATTAGATCTCAGTCTTTTGGTGAGCCATTACCTCTGTATTTTGAACTTGCCTTGTATTTCTCAGTTTCTACCCCCTCCCCACCATCCCCTTGAAGTGGGTCAAGATTGCTAGAGTGGGCTGGAGTTGGGCATTCCCTTTCTCCTTATGGAAGGTTGAGTATTTTCCTTTCTAAAGGTCACTTAGGCTCTCTGATGGGCAGACCTTGAAAAGAAGTCAAGAATACTGTAGGATGTTTCAAAATGGTCCTCTGCCCCTGCCTCCGCCAGAAGTACAAGGGTCTCTCTTACATATTCTGAGATCCTGGTAGAGATCAGTGAGGTAAACTCAAAAGTGTCGAGGCCCCTTCAGTTGACTGTGTCTCTGAAGTTTTTAACTCTCAGAGTTGTCCACACTGAGCTTCCAGCAGTTCATCAATTATATAGTTTGGTTTTTCTTATCCTGGTGCTAGTGCCTGCAGAAATTGCTATTCTGGGTTGTAATTATCTATACTTGTCTGTTCCCTTCAATTTGGGGGCAACAGTTTGCTCACTTATCTCAATTCTATTACAGAGGTAAGAAAAAGTGGGTGACTTACTAGGTAGTTCATTTTTTTACTTGTTATTAGGACAGATAGCAATTTCTAAGATTCTTATATGCCAGAACAGAAACTGGAAGTCTGGAAATATTTTGAATCTTTAGATTACTTGGGGGACATTTGTAATCTTAACAACATAGCATTATCCGATCCATGGACATGGATTGTTTCTACTTACATTTACATCTTTCATTTCTCTCACTTATATTTTACATTTTTTCAGTGTGTAGGTCTTATGTTTTTGTTAAACTGTTTACAAGTATTTTTCTTTTTGATCCTATTCTGGATGGCATTGTTTGCTTCATTTCATGTTTATTTTATTCATTGCTAGTATATAAAAACATTGCTAATTCGTTTTTATATGTGGATGTTATATCCTGTGATCTTGATACACTCTAAGTTTTCTAAGAAAGTTTATAGGTCCTTAGAGTTTTGCTGCACTCAGAATGAGTTGTCTCTGGTAAAGACATTTATTTCTTTGTACCCATTGTTTATGCCTTTAATTTTTTTCGTTGTGTTACTACCCTGGCTTTAATCTCCAGTACATTGTTGATTGGAAGTGGTGAGAATGGACAGCTTTGCCTTGTTGATGATGCGTAATGTAATCCCTAGATTAACTATTAAGAATTTAACAACAGCAGGGGCACCTGGGTGGCTCAGTTGGTTGAGTGGCCAACTTCATTTCAGGTCATGATCTCACGGTTCATGGGTTCAAGCCCCACGTCGGGCTCTGTGCTGACACTTCAGAGCCTGGAGCCTGCTTCCAATTCTGTCTCCCTCTCTCTCTGCCCCTCCCCTCCTTGTGCTCTGTGTCTCTCTAAAATAAATAGACATTTGAAAAATAAAAAAAAAAAATTTAACAAAAAAGCATTTAAAAATCATCACAGGAATTAAAATGGTACACTGAAAACACTTGTTTAATAGAAATGATGTAAATAATGTAGAAGCAGAGGCACAAAAAAGATGAGGCATTTACAAAATAAGTAGAAAAACCATGTCAGTAATTTCATACTTGTGGTCTAGGCACTCCACTTAAAGGACAGATTAACAGATTCTTTGGTAATCCAAGATACAGTTATATGCTTTAGGTTCAAAGCACAAATACATTTGTAGTAAAAGGGTGGAAAAGAATATAGTAGGCAAATTATATTCGTAAGAGAACTGGAGGGGTCATATCAATATCAATCAAAATCAATTATAAAATCCAAAATATTACTAGAGACTAAGAGCAAATTTTCATAGTGCTAAAAGGATGAGTATATTAGGAACATAAAACGGTTTTTACCATCTATATATTTTCTGATGGGAGCCCTAAAATAAAAGAAGTAAAAACTGACAGAATTGAAAAGATCATTAGAAATTCAACTCTTACAGCTGGAGATTCAGAACTCTGTCTATAATCAGTAGAACCACTAGATTGAAAAATTAGAAAAGCTATTTAGCTTGAGAGGTACAATTACCACTTTGATACATTGGTGTTTTTTTTTTTTTCAGACTTCTAGATCATTCTCCAGGATAGAGCATATTCTAGGCTATCAAACAAATCTCAGTAAGTTTTAAAAGGGTGAAATAATTCAGGGTTTGTTTTCTGAGTATGTTCGAATTAAATTATAAATCAATTCCAGAAAGAAATGGGGGAATTTAAACAACATATTTATTAATGACCCATAGGTCAAAGAATAGTTGACATTGGAAATTAGAAAATGTTTTGAAATGAATGAAAACGAACACATGTCAAATATTGAGTTTCACTTAAAGCATCCTGGAGGGAAATTCACAGCACTTAATTTGGAGCACCTTCATGAGAAAAGAAAAATGGTCTCAATTCAGTCATGTTAAGTTTCCATCTTAAGAATAAGAATAGCTAAATAAATTTGAAAAAGAGGTAAAGCTTGAGTAGCAATCACTGGAATAAAAACCATAAAAACAATAGAGAAAATCAATGAACTGAAAAGGTCAACAAAGTTGATAAACTTTGGGATAGACTGACCATTTTAAAAAGAAAACACAAATTACCAAAATGAGGCTTGAAAGAAGAGACATTATTGTCCTACAGAAATTAAAATATTAGAAAATTTTATGAGCCACTTTATAACAAATTGGGCAAATCTTACAAAGACATATATTGCCATAAATAGAGTGTAAGAGAAACTTTGATTATACTTATAAAAAGTAAAGAAATTGATCATTACACTTATGCCCACATAGGAAAGCCTAGTAGTGCTAAATGTTTTCAGGTATTTAAGAAAGCACTGTTAATTATCCTATGCAAACTCTTTTGGAAAATAGGGGAAGAGGGAGCATTTACAACCTATTTTATGAGTCCAATATTATCCTGACACACCAAAGACGTCACAAGAAAACTATACATTGTTATCTCTCATGAACATACATGCAGAAATCATTAACAAGATAACAGCAAACCAAATCCAGGAATATATTAATAAAGTATTAAAAACTGAGTAAGTGGATTTATTTTGGGAATGCAAGAGGGTTTACTATCCATAAATCAATTAATACAATATACTCTGTTAGTAAAATAAAGGACAACAGCCATATCCTTTTAGTAAACAAAAAAAAATTTGAAAAAAAAACCTGTTCATGATAATTTTTTTTAAGTTTATTTATTTATTTGGAGAGAGAAAGAGAGTACCAGCGGGTGAGGGGCATAGTGAGAGAGAGAGAATCCTAAGCAGGCTCTGCACTATCAGCTCAGAGTCCGATGCAGGGTTTGTGACCTGAGCCAAAAATCAAGAGTCGGACACTCAGCCGACTGAGCCACTCAGGCTCCCCGTCATGATAAAAATTTTGAGCATACTAGACATAGAGAAGGAAATTTCCTAATTCTGATCTAGTGCTCATACATAAATGAAGTTTTTTTTATTTTCACTTCTAGGGATCACAGCCCTGTTCTTTCTGTTTTCCAGTGTCTTGAAACTGATGTTGTATATATTTTGTCTGATGTTTTAGTTTTTTTTTCAGGTGGGAGAATAAATCTAGTCCCTGTTTCTCTATCTTCAGTAAAAGCAAACTTTGACAAATTTACTTCTAATTGTTTTATGCATAAGATGATTAGGTGATGTTTTGGAGAAAAAAACAAAAAATAGACTGTTCTGCTTAAGAAAAAAAGTGAGTTTTATGTTTAGAAGTAATTTATTAGATATTAAGATTTTGTTGCAAGATTGACGTGATGCCTACTGTGCACTAAGGAGGCACCTTAGGATTTTGTTATGAACCATTATTTGTATATAACTTTATGTGGAGAATTAAAATTTTTATAGTACTGAATTTTTCATAAAAGTACATGATAGGTCACTTTCTTTATTCAGTCTCTGTTTCCAGTCTATAAAATTGCATAATGTTTTATAAAGGACTTCTGTATTTCTTTATTAAGTTTACTTTTTGATATTTTCTATTTTGCATGATTAGTGGAGTTACTTTTTAATTTGGTTACTTTGGAGCAATATTTTAGATATTTTATAATTGACCATGGTGCTTAATTTTCATTGATGTAATATTTTAGATTGCTTTTATAATTTTCTTTAAGTGTGGTTTGCATATTAGGTATGTTAATACTGTGTCTCTTAGATAATTAACAAGTATTTTATTCTCTTCCCTCCTCCCCACTTTTTAAAATTATCAGTTTCTCTTTTCAAACAGAAATACTGTTTTTCCTTTATGAGTGCTCGCTTTTTTGATTTGCTGAGAAATCTTTCTCCCAGGTAAAGAATGTAGAAATATATTTTCTTTGAAAACTAAATCAATTTAGTTTTTATGAAAGAACTAGCCATGGACTCCCAACACTGTTTTTGAAAAATAAATCACCTGTTTATCTTACTACATTTATTTGTGTGTTTAAATGTGGCTAGTATCTTTTGTTTATTACTGCTCCCAAAATATTATAATAATTTATTTTCATAAAAGTACTCTATAGTGGTGGCTTCATTTTTTATTAGGTGTTTTTACTTTAATTCACCATTATACCAAAATCAAAACTTGAGATTAGGCAAGTATCTTTTATGATTAGCTTTAGAGATGAGTTGAAGGCAGATACTTGAAAAGAATTTTTACAGAGAATTTTGTTGAGATCACTTATATCTGTAAACAAGAAGAAAGATGATTTTGTTTTTAAGAAAATCTTATTCACATATGCGATAGGGTTACAATTTCTTGGTTAACATCTAGGATTTTGGGTTTTTTTCTTCCTATATGATATATTTTATCTGTAATCTTTGCTAAAGAAATTGTTTTTTGTTTTTTTATAGTTTTGGTAAGCAGTTTGGAGGAAAAAGAGGATGTGATTGTCTTGTATTAGAGCCTTCAGAAATGATTGTGGTAAGAACTCTAAAGAATGCTGAATTGTTTTTTTCTTTGTTTTTTGTTTTATATACTTGAGTTTCAACTTTAAATGTAAGCTTTTAAATACTGAAGGAGGTTCCATTACTGTGACATTTAAAATATTAAGTAGCATCAGACATATATATAAAATTTGATATGTTTTTATCTACTTTAAGTTTTTCCTGATCCTTGAGAAAATTTGGAAAATGATACAGTTACATACAACATTTACAAATTTGGTGATTTCTTCTACTAGTTTTACCAGAAATTTTAAATGAAGGCACCCTGATTTTTCGAGTGTTTTCTCTTTTCCTATTCAATTTAGTTAATAATCTTTTAACATCCATCACTCTGTGTCCTGGACTTGAGGGAAAGAGAGACAAAGAGACACAAAATTATAACCAAGTAAGAAGTGGTTTAGATCTTAATATTTTTACTTAGAGTATATTTAAGGAATAATCCTTTTTCCTAAGAAATCTAGGTAGTTGATGTAAAGTTAGAAAATCTAACTTTATTTTGTTTTCTACCCATTAAAAGAACGAAAAACACAGCTTTGTTTTAACCTGTTCTGAGATGACCTCGATCGACTCATTGTCCTCCTAGCATCTCATGTAGATGATCCTGTCATCTAATTTGATTTTAAACTATTGAGAAGTGAGATTGCATTCTTTTTTTTTTTTTAATTTTTTTTTAACGTTTATTTATTTTTGAGACAGAGACAGAACATGAATGGGGCAGGGGCAGAGAGAGAGGGGGACACAGAATCGGAAGCAGGCTCCAGGCTCTGAGCCATCAGCCCAGAGCCCGATGCGGGGCTCGAATTTACAGACCGCGAGATCGTGACCTGAGCTGAAGTCGGACGCTTAACCGACTGAGCCACCCAGGCGCCCCGAGATTGCATTCTTAATGAAGAATTTTATTTTCAGGCATCAAAACTAAACTATTTCACCATTTCATGGTGCTGTTGTCATGCACATCTTCAAATAGTTTCTGTTTTCTACAAACTCGATCACCTACATTATCATGCACTGACTGTCCTAAATTTCATATTTTAACTCCTAAAAGACAAAAATTAGGTCTTAATTAGTTTGTGTTTTTGTTAGGATTGCAGAGTGCTGCTTGCATAGTAAGTATTCAGTGAATGTTAAGTCCATTGAAGTTTGCTCAAGGCTTGGACTATGTATTATGTTAAGTGTTGGTATATATAGTGTATCTAGTAAGGCCTCAGAACTCTCCCTTTTAAATAAATGTATTGAGGGACATGGCAAGAAAACTAGCTCAAGAAGTACTGGTTTTCTCACTGATTTGTCATTTGATCTATTTTGTATTTCTTTTACTTTATCAGGAAAGAATTGTGCTTTTTACTGCAGTGTTCTCATGTGCATTTTTTTGTTGTTGTTTGGTTCTATTGTGGTAAAATACGCAACATAAAATTTACTATCTTAACCATTTTTAAGTATTTAGTTCACTATGTTAAGCTAATTAAACGTAGAAATTAATCACTCATATATTATTAAATTAATTTTTCCCTTAAGTCAAAGGGAAAGCTTTTTTCTTCCCATATCTGAAGTTAGCCTTTTCTCTAAGGACACCTGCTTGCTTTTACTGGAGGACAGTATTTAAAGCCATGATGTGGCTGCCAGTTGTTTTCATTGCTCCAAGCACCTCTTTGCTTATAGGGCCTCTCAATAAACAGAGTTAGAAAATATATCTGTGAGTGTATGTATACCCACACACTTATGTGTACATATATCTTTCTTTCTATATGTGTTTGATTATTCTGGCCTTTCCTCTTGGCTTTTTTGTACCTCCTTTTTCTACCAGTGAGAAACTTGATTTCTATTATCATTATATTTATTTACACAGAGTGGTTTAAGAATTGCTTGCTCATAACATTGGAGACAGTGCACAGTGCTGCTAGCTAGAGTGATGTGCACAAATACATCTATTTTAAGTGTACAAGTTGTTGAGATTTTACAAATGTATAATCCTTATAACTTACCTCTATATCAAAGTATAAAATATTTTAATCATCCATCCTAAAAGCAAGGAAATACTCAGAGAATTATAGGAACCTGGCAAAAGACAGAGGAACCAGATTAAAAGGACTCCTGTTTGCCAAATCTGGGACAATTTGAGAATCTACATAAAAATTCATATTAATCATACCCCTGTATATAACATAAGAATTTATAAGTTCTCCAGATATGGATGAATGAATGAGGGAGATGTTCTTCCTGATAATGTAATGTGAACTAATAAATACAGAAAAAATGATTTTAGAAAATCACTAATGAATGCTAAGACTTGGGGGCTAATGTTTGAGAAACCAGAATACTTACATAATCTGAACATATCTCTCCACAAATCATTTATGAAGGGAAAAATTACCAAATCTCTAATGGGGTAACATGGAGGATACCCCTATAATGAATATCATTGCTACCACCATCAGTCTGGGCACAAGCTGATAACATACTAGTCCTGATATGATGAACTGAGAAGGACAAAATATCACATTTGTGAGAATTTCCTGCCAGAAATGCATGCCTGAATGTAGTCATTAGAAAATACCAGACAAAACAAGTTGAAGACATTCTACCAATTGACTGGCCTATACTCTAAACATTCCAGTGTCAAAAAACACAGAGATAGACTGAGGAATTATTCTAGATTAAAGACCAAAAAACGACACATTACTAAACACAATGCTTGATCTTGTATTAAATCTTGGACACAGAGGGGCAATGTGGCTATAAATGCATTTGGCACAATTGATGAAAATTGAATATGGACTTGTGGATTAGATAATACTGAATTTGCTGATTTTGAGAAATATACTTGGGTTGTTGATACAAAATCTTTGCTCTTAGGAAATATATATTGACATCTTTTGGCGTCAATTTATACTAAGATGTTTCAGAATAAAATTGTGTGTATATAATATCTTAAAAATTACCAAAAAATCACATCAGATATTTATTGATTGATTGATGGTTGGTTGGTAATTTTTAAATTCCGAAACCTCATTTCATTGATGAGCAGCATAAAAAAAAAAAAAATGCTTTATAAGTTATAGGAGAAGATAATACAAAATAGTTTTAAGATTTTTATTTCTGTGATATTTCTGAAGGATTTTATCAAAATGTCCTATGAATCTTGATTTTTTTTTTTTTTTTTTTTTTGGTTTATCACCATGACAACATCTTTTTTTATAAGTATGCACCACGCCCAACATGGGGCTTGAACTCACAACCCCAAGATCAAGTTGCATGCTCTACTGACTGAGCCAGCCTGGTGCCCCAATATTATATCTTTTGATATATAAAAATGTATTAAATATTTTGTACCAGTATAAATCTTTGGTATTCTGTATTTTTTTAGATGAAATTATTTCGCATTCCTTAAAGGTAGAATTGCAAATATGATAGAAGTAAATGCTTCTTATGTTGATGAGTTCTTTCAAATGGTTTGACTGTATATTTGTACAAATTTGAGTAACTCCTCTAGTGATTGGGAATGCCTGGTAATGAACATCTTCCTGATCACCTGTTAAGTTAGTCTTCTTAATCTGACATATTATAAGGAAATCTCCCTCTTGCAGCTTACTTGTGCGTACTTTCATATACCTATTTATGGGCATTTTTTTTTTCTTACTGTTATTCTGTCTTGTCCATTTTCCTACCTGGATTCTTCTTCTTTTTATTTAAAAAAATTTGTTTATTAAGAGCTTTTTATTAAGGTATGAGCCCTTTTGCTTATACAGTGTTGTAAATATATCATTTTCTCACTGACGGTAAAATGAATTTTACATCAGGTTTTTTTTTTTTTAATCTATAAAGGTGTTTTCCTCTTAGAACTTTCTGGTTAGGGTCATGCTTATTATTAGAAAGACCTTCCCCATGACAACATTATTTAACTTTTAACCTGTATTGCTTTCTAGAATTTGTTAGTTCCTTTTTAAAAAGTTTTAGAACTCACTCCTCTGGGGAGCAGAAGACAATGATAACCAGTTAACAAAGTGTCTCCCAACATTTCCTCCAAATACAATGTAGAACTACAAGAAGAATGAAAGAATTGTACACATATACCATGCTCATGGCGTAACTTGGAAGCAGAGAATGACAAATTTTGAAAGTAATAGTAAGTAAAAGGAGAAAACCCACCAATTCTCAGCATGTTATCTCTCCCACTCTATGTCTTTTCCCAACCCTCAGCCATCCAAGGCTTTGTGGTGAGCAAAGGCCAACCAAGCAGATTTGCAGAAAACACACAAGATGGAAGCTAACAAGTGGACTAAGGTTAACCTGCACTGCCAGAAGGACTAACTCCACACAAAATGTAAAATTGTGTGTGTGTGTGTGTGTGTGTGTGTGTGTGTGTGTGTGTCATAGATCAGAACACGGATTACAGGGAAGTCATTTAAAATGAAATGATTTGCTAAAGTCGTCTTCTAAGTGTGTATCTTCAGGGTTAAGACAAAGGTTTTTAAGTGCTAAAGAAGAAAGTAACACATTGGGAAATTTTAGGTTTCTGCAAGACAAAGTGAACACAAAATTACAGTCTTATGATGCCTTTCCCCACCTCCCGCCCTGCAAAACAAAAGGAAAAAGTATCCTAAAATACCTGGACCTCAAAGTATTTGATAATTTCCTATTAAACTAGGAATCTTGTAAAACATTCCAGTATCACAAAAAGATAAAAAGAGAAGATGAATAAATGCATATAGTTATTACAAAAAAAATGAGAAACAGATTCATTACATACCAATTATCCCCATTCTAGAAAAAAAACCATGCAGATGAAAATTGACCATACTTTAGAGATAAACATATTCAGTCAAGCATTCGAGGACACTTTTTAAAAACGTAAAATCAGGAATTCAAAAACCAAGAAAAGAAAATGAGAAGAAAAATAGAATCAAAGAGTATAAAATCAGTAAAGGAATTGAAGATATAGGAAAAAATTATTTTAGAAACAAATTAAGGATGCCTCAGGGAGAATACACTCAAATGAAAGTTTAATAAGGTACATTGAACATATCAAAAGTACAGTGAGATATCATGTTATACCTATCAAAAAAGGCAAGAAATAAAGGTTAGTGAGGATGTAGAGAAAAGGAATCCTCACACACTGTTGGTCGGAATGTAAATTGTTACAGTCAGTGTGAAAAATAGCATGGAGGTTCCTCAGAAATTTTTAAAAAGTAGTACCATATGATCCAGTAACTCCACTGGTCGGTTTTTCCGCAAAGAAAACAAAAACATTCGTTTGAAAAGATACATTCACTCCTATGTTTATTGCATCACTATTTACAGTACCCAAGAATTGGAAGCAACCTAAGTGTCTATAGGCAAATAGATAAGGAAGATATGGTATATATGCAATGGAATATTACTCAGCCATAAAAAGAATGAGATCTTGACATTTGTGATAACATGGAAGGTCCTAGAGGATATTATGCTTAAGGAAATAAGTCAGACTGAAAAAGACAACATAATTCACCCATGTGGAATGTTAAAAAAAAAAACAAAAAAAAAAAACAAAAAAAAAACAAGAAAAAGCAGAATCAGACCTATTAATATGGAGAACAGACTGATGGTTGCCAGAGGGGAAGCCGGGTGGGAGGTGGATAAAATGGGTGAAGGAGGGGAGTGTGAGATGGAGACTTCCAGTTATGAAATGAGTAAGTAATGGGAATGAAAGGAATGTAGTCAATGATATTGTAATAATGTGTATGGTGACAGATGGTAGCTCTGAGCATAGCATAATGTTTAAACTTGTCAGATGACTATGTTGTGCACCTGAAACTAACCTTGTTTGTCAACTATACTTAAAAAAAAAAAAAAGGGAAAAACTAAATGAAAATGACAAAAAGAATGAAGTACAAGGTGTCAGAAGTATTAATGTACTTGAAAGCTGCTGAGAGAGCAGATCTTAAACTTTGTCACCCCAGAAATGAAATGGTAGTTATGTGATGGAGGTGTTAGCTAAGGCAATGATGATAAATCATTCTGCATATAAATGTGTTGAATCAGCACATTGTATACCTTAAATTTACACAATCTTAATTTTTTTTTTATTAAGTTTATATATTTATTTTGAGAGAGAGCGAGCACAAGCAGGGGAGGGGCAGAGAGAAGAAGAGAGAGAATCCCAAGCAGGCTCCACACCATCAGCAAAGAGCCTGATGCGGGGCTTGAACCCACGGACTGTGGGATCATGATCTGAGCCAAGATAAGAGTCGGATGCTTAACCAGCTATGCTACCCAGGCACCCCTGAATTTAAACAATCTTACATGTGAATTGTATCTCAAAGCTGGAATAAGACAAGTGTCAGAGAAAATAGTGAAAATTAAAGTTAGGCAATGAAGGGATAATGTTCATAATTTTAACACTTCCAAGACAGAGAAATCCATGGAAAGCAACTATATTTAAAACAATACTTAATGAAAATTCTTTAGAAATTAAAAAAGATTCAGATCTATAAATGTAAAGGGTCTGCTGGGAACTGGGGAAATGAGCCCATAACTACCATTTCCAGGACATTTCCTGATAAAACTATTTGATTTCAAAGAAAAAATCCTTGAAGCTTACAGTTAAAAACCTCACATAACTTTCAAAGGCAAACAAGTTGAACTGATTCAAATATTTAAAATACCACTGATGTGGCGCATGGGTGGCGCAGTCGGTTAAGCGTCCGACTTCAGCCAGGTCACGATCTCGCGGTCCAGGAGTTTGATCCCCGCGTCACGCTCTGGGCTGATGGCTCAGAGCCTGGAGCCTGTTTCCGATTCTGTGTCTTCTTCTCTGTCTGCCCCTTCCCCGTTCATGCTTTGTGTCTCTCTGTCCCAAAAATAAAAATAAACTTTGAAAAATAAAATAAAATAAAATACCACTGAGACAATCAAAACAAGGGACAGTACAGCAGCATTTAAAAAAAAGGAAGTATAGGGGCGCCTTGGTGGCTCAGGCAGTTAGCGTCCGACTCCAGCTCAGGTCATGATCTCATAGTTCGTGGGTTTGAGCCCTGCATTGGGCAGGGAGCCTGGAGCCTGCTTCGGATTCTCTCTCTCTCTCTCTCTCTCTCTCTCTCTCTCTCTCTCTCTCTCTCACCTGGAGCCTGCTTCGGATTCTCTCTCTCTCTCTCTCTCTCTCTCTCTCGTCTCTCTCGGGCAGGGAGCCTGGAGCCTGCTTCAGATTCTCTCTCTCTTTCTGTCTGTCTGTCTGTCTGTCTCTCTCTCTCTCACACACACACACACACACACACACACACAACTAAATAGAAGCATTCAGACATTAATAAGAAAAATAAATAAAATTAAAAAGAAAGTATGAACTAATGATTTTATATCAGCCACACTATCTTTATCAGGGTTAGGGGAAAACAGTTTTCAACATAGAAGAACTTAGGGAACACACCCATGAGCTGTTTTTAAGGAATCTGCTAGAGGATATTTAATCCACCTGAGAAATAACTGGGAAAACCTCAGTAAAAGAAACAAAGATGAATGTTTAAAGTATATAAATGTACTGGTAAGACTAAAACACAGGTAGAGATGTGAGGGAAATACTACAGTTTTATATGTTGTGATAGAATAGAAATAATACAAATGAAGGAAAAGGGAGAGTGAAATAGGAAAAAGAATAAGCTTTATTGATGTTATTGATTGCATAAAAATGGGTGTTAAAATAGCAATAAAAATGCTAAACTAGATAGTTATCACATGTGGGATTTGATTACTATGTAATCTGGTAGTTTACTTATTTCATATATGTTGGCAGAAGACTTAAGACTTGTGGGTCAGAAACAGAGAACTTTTTTACTTGTAGTTTAGCAAGCAGCATATCATTAGCATATTTCTCTAGATTCCTCTTGCTTCCCAGGTCCCACAGAGGCAATGCTGGGTGGCCCATACTGATGCCACACACATAGTAGGTTTGCATCGCAACTGAGAATCACTGAGCTTGGGGAATGACTGCTTTTATAGTGAGCAGCCTGCCTTTTTTTTTTTTTTCCCCAGCAGGAAACATTATCTCATCCTTCAGGATTGCTAACTACAAGCACAGCTCTGAGAAATGGCCCAGTTAATGAGTGGTTAGGACTCTGCATTCTTGGCCAATGCAGCAAAATGTGTGGAAGCACAAGAGGCCCAGGGAAGACTTTGTTTCCCCACAGATAGTAAAAGAACAGTAAGAGAACAGGTGGACCATAATAAGTATTGGCAAGGGTGTAGAGAAATTCAAGCACTCATACATCGCTGGTAGAAATAGAAAGTGATGCATTGTCTTTGGGAAACAATTTGACAGTTGATGAAATAGGTAAAGTGTCTGTGGAGTACATCAAAAAGTATAGAGAAACCAGAGGGAAAATGGGCAGAAGGAATAAATTCACAGGAGATCCAAATATCAGAGGTAACATGCAGATTTTAAAACAGCTGATGGGTATTACAAGGATTTAGTGGAGAGTTTTAGAAGATTAGAAACTGTAAAATGAAAGAATGAATTCCAACTTCTACAACTAGAAACATCTATAAATGAAAATAACTCATTAGGTGAGTTTTACAGAAGATAAAACTTGGCTGAGTAGTGGGTTAGGGAACTGAATTATAAGCAGGAAGAAAATGAACAGATGAAGAAAAAACTTTAAAAATACATGATGGATGGGGCGCCTGGGTGGCGCAGTCGGTTGAGCGTCCGACTTCAGCCAGGTCATGATCTCGCGGTCCGGGAGTTCGAGCCCCACGTCGGGCTCTGGGCTGATGGCTCAGAGCCTGGAGCCTGTTTCCGATTCTGTGTCTCCCTCTCTCTCTGCCCCTCCCCTGTTCATGCTCTGTCTCTCTCTGTCCCAAAAATAAATAAAAAAACGTTGAAAAAAAAATTAAAAATACATGATGGAGTGTAGGAGACAGATAATAGAAAAGGTCTTACATGAGTAATTGGATTCATAGAAGGAAAACATGACAGAAGTAATGGAAGAGAGAATGGCTGAGAATTTTCCAAAACTATCAAAAGAAATCAACTCACAGATTTTAGAACTCTACAATCTCAAGGCAGGATAAATACAAAGAAACTTTGGCATAAGCACATTACAATAAAACCGGAAACCAAGAACAGAGTTATAAAAAGAAAATACATTACTTTTAAACCACCACAACTGGTAAAACACCTACTGACAGCAAAAATTTAAGGTACGTTTGTTAAGGATTGAACAATTTTCCAACAAAAGCTAAGAACATTTTCATCTGTAGACAGGCACTCAGTTAACTAACTGGGAGTTTTTCAGGCAAGAGGGAATCACAGATGGAAGCATGGATAGGTAGAAATAAGGGCAGTGTAAAGAATTTATATGTGTACTGACTACAGAAACCAGTTTTAAGTGTCTTTTCCACATTAAACACATGACATAAGAAAAGGAGGGATGGAGTGAAGAATACTAAGATGTTTGCATTTTTTGAAAGTGGTAAATATACTAATAGTGGATTTTAATAAGTCAAGCGTATATGTCATCAATATACAGCTTACAATTAATAGGAGGAGAATTGGAGGGCACCTGGGTGGCCACTTGCTTATGCATCCAGCTGTTGATCTCAGCTTGGGTCTTGATCTCAGTGTTGTGAGTTCAGGCCCCACATTGGGCTCTGTGTTAGGCATGAAACCTACTTAAAAAAAAAAAAAAAAAAGAAATGGAATAATAAATGAAAATAAAACACAGGAGAGAAGAAACAACATAATAGGATCAAAGAACATAAGATGTTAGATTTCCCTTCAAGTATATCAGAAATTACAATAAATGTAAATGAAATAAGTATTCCAGTAAAAAAGCAATTATCAGATTAATTTTTTTAAGTTTATTTAGAGAGAGAGAGAGCATGCGTGCATGTGAGTGGGGGCAGGACGGAGAGTGGGAGATAGAGAATCCCAAGTAGGCTCCATGCCGTCATTGCAGAGCCCAAGGCAGGGCTCGAACTCAGGAACTGTGAGATCATGACCTGAGCCAGAATGAAGAGTTAGACCCTTAACTAACTAAGCAACCCAGGTGCCCCAGATTAAAAATTTTAAAACACAATTATATGCCACTTGAAAAAAAATAGCAGTGTAAATATAAAGTTTGGGAAGAAACAGAACTTCTCAGTCTTCTGGCTGAGAATTAGTGGAGGAGGAAAAAAAAAGAGCAAGGGGAAAACAATTATATGGAAGAAGTTGTGTCTTAAAAGCATTAACCGAAAGAGCTGGTGTGTCTCCAATCCTCAAAGTGTACTTTAAGGCAAGAAGCATTATTTAATTCAAAACAGTATTTCCTAATGATAAACATGTATCAAGGTTAAACACTCCTAGATTTTTACATCCCTAATTTACACAGCTATAAGATATATAAAAAGTGGTCATCAGTAAAAAGAAAACTTGACAAATCCACAAGGACAGTGAGAGATTTAAACATCCCTCTAAAAGTGATAAAGCAAGCATGAGGAATCGGTAAGGATTTTGAGGATTTGAACCTCTGCCCAATAGTTCTATAGAGAACATTACACACATTAATAACAGAATGCATCTACTTTTCAAGTGCACATGGATTATTTTTAAATGTGGCTATTCTCTGGAACATAAATCTCAGGAAAGAATTTAATTTTTAGTTTGTTTTTTGACCACCATGGAATTAATCTAAAAACCAATTACAAAAACAACTAGAACAAAATGCAACTTGTGAAATTCAGGAGTATACTTTATTTTATTATTTTTTTAACGTTTATTTATTTTTGAGAGACACACAGAGTGTGAGGAGGGGAGGCAGAGAGACAGAGAGACACAGAATCCAAAGCAGGCTCCAGGCTCTGAGCTGTCAGCCCAGAACCCATCTTGGGGCTCGAACCCATGGACCGCAAGATCATGACCTGAGCTGAAGTCTGATGCCTAACTGAGCTACCCAGGCACCCCCAGGAATATACTTTAAATCACTTGTCAGAGAGTCACTATGAAAATGAGAAAATATTTGGAGCTGAATGAAGATGATATATCAAAATGTATGAAATTCGTCTTGCATCTTAGCTGAGCAATTTAAGCCTTAATGCTGTAAGGAAGGGCTGAGACTCAATGAAGCATCCACATCAAGAAATTAGAGAGCAGCAACTATACCTACAGAAATTAGAAGCCAAGAAACAAGATAAATTAAAAAATCAGTGACATGTAAATCAAACTTAAAGAGAATCAATACAAGTAAAAGTTGTTTCTCAGAACAGAGTAATAAATTTGATAAACCTTTGTCAAAAGTAGTCAAGAACAAAACATGTTGCATAGCTTAATATCAGGCACCTGGGTGGCTCAATCGGTTGAGCATCCAACTCTTGATTTCATTTCAGGTCACATTTCCAGGATCATGGGATTCTCTTTGTCTCTCTCCCTCTCCCTCCCTCCTTCCCCCCTCCCTCCTTCTGCTCCTGTTTCCCATGCTCATGCACTCACATTGTAAGATAGAAATAAAAAAAATTATTTAAAACTTAAATTTTAAATTTTAGATCATCAAATTCCTTGAAAAATACAACTTACCAAAACAAGCTCATGCATGCATACACACAGAAAAGCTTCATGATCCATTATAGGAAGAAAGTGAATCTGTAATTAACAGACCTTTTCATTTGGAAATATCCACCCACATTGTTTCACTGGTGAAGTTTTTCCAACATTGAAATAAGAAAGAATACAAAAAATCTTGAAAGAGAAAGGCTAATTGCCTTTTTTTTTTAATGCATCCAGTTTAATTTTATTTTTATTGACATATAAGTAGTGTGTGAGAGCCCAGTTTGATTGTGATAGCAAAACCTGACAAGTACATCATATCACAGAAAGGCACTATCACAGGTTAGTGGGGTTTTTTTTTGTTTTTTAATGTTTATTTTGAGAGACAGCTAGTGAGCAAGAAAGCGAGCCTATGAGCAGGGGAGGGGGAGAGAGAATCCCAAGCAAGCTCTGTGCTATCAGGTCAGAGCTCAACACAGGACTTGTACTCACAAACCCTGAGATCATGACCTCAGCCAAAATCAAGAGGTGGACATTTAACCAACTGAGCCATCCAGGCACCTCAGCTTGTTTGTTTGTTTATTTTAATGAAAAATCTAAAAATTCTAAACTATTAGAGAATCAAATCCCAGTGGTACGTAGGATAAACTATCACGACTATGTTGAATTTATTTCCAGAGTTGCAAGCTTGATTGAATTAGCAGGTGGTACTTTGTTTTATTGCAGTTTGCTTTATTGTGCTTCTCAAATACAGTGTTTTTACAAATTAAAAGTTTGAGGAACCCTTGGTGAGCTATTCTTTTGATGCCATTTTAAAACAACATTTGCTCACCTCTGTGTCTTTTTATCCCTGCTTGGTAATTTTTTGCAGTATTTCAGACTTTTTCATTATTATATTTGTTACAGTGATCTATGATCAGTGGTTACAGCTCACTGAAAGCTTAGAGGATGGTTATCATTTTTTATCATAGTATTTTTTAATTAAGGAATGTACTTTGTTTTTTAGACATAATGCTGTTGCACACTTACTAAACAACAGTGTTTTATAAACAGAAGTTATGCATTGGGAAGAGAAAATTTTTATTTGACTTACTTTATTGCAATATTTGCGTTATTAAAGTAGCCTGGTACCAAACCTGCAATATCTCTGAGGTATGTCTATATTTGAAAATTAGAGTAATGTAATTAAAGAGTCATGATCATCTATATAGATACAGAATAAGCATTTGGTAGTACTCAAAACCCATTTATGATTTTTGAATCTTTTAGCAAATTAGGAAAAGAAGGAAACTTTCATAACCTTATTAAAGGTATCTGTGTTGATACAGTAAATATTGAAAATTTTATCCTGGAATTTGGGAATATATGGAAAGCTCAGCATTACTAAAATCCCTGGCTAAGAAGTGCTTAGGTGAATTTAGGGAAGGGAAGGAGGATAGATTGGGAAAGAAAATAGAGAACTGTCCTTAACAGATGAAATGATTTGTATGTAGGAAATAAAAAAATATATACACATAAACTTTTAGAATTAATAAGTGATTTTAGCACGGTCACAGGATGCTTATTCGTATACAGAAATCAACTGTATTTATATTTATGAGAAACAGGTATTTAGAAAAATGTAATTTAGTGAACATACCAGTTGTAAACATCAAGAAGTCCATATACATTAGAATAGATCTAAAAAAAGTTGTAGGAAACATGTATATAAACCATAAATAATTTTGAAATCTTTAGATCTAAATCAAGAGGGATTTTTGAGAAAGGAATATTGCCTAAATTCCTGTAAAATTGAGTTCAATCCCCGTCAGAATCCCAGCAGATTTTTTTAGGGAGATGAAGCAGTTGACCTGTTTTATACACACATACACATACATATCACATAAGAGAAGAATACATTGACTTAAAAATACTTTGCTGTAGGGTCGCCTAGGTGGCTCAGTCAGTTAAGCATCTGACTTCAGTCGGGTTCATGATCTCATGGTTCATGGGTTCGAGCCCTGTGTTGGGCTCTGTGCTGGCGGCTGGGGCCTGTAGCCTGCTTCTGATTCTGTGTCTGCCTCTCACTCAGTCCCTCCCCAGCTTGTGCTGCTCTCTCTCTCTCTGTCTCTCTCAAAAACAAATAAAAACTTCAAAAAAATTTAAAAATACTTTGCTATAAATTTAAGAAATTTGAAAAAAATGAGATAACCATGTTCTTAAATAGTGAGTTCCTATCATAAAATTATTAATTTTCCTTTGGATACCTTGTAAATTTGATGAGATCCCGCTGAAAAATACCATCAGGTATGGTGGTGATTTTGTCAAAAATACATGTGGAAGGATAAAAAAGAAGAGCTAGAAGAAACCTGAGAAAGAAGACTGACCTCATTAGTTCAGCCATACAAAGATTTTTATATACTTAAAATAATTCATAAAGGAGGGAAAAAAATGTAATCTTTATAATCAAAAACAAAACAGGTGAATTTCATATATGTAAAATTGTTGGTATAATTCTACCAAGATTTATTGTTTCTAGTGACTTTAAAAGGCAGTATTTTGTCTGTTTTTTTGTTTTTTTTTTTTTTTTTTTTTTTTTTTTTGGAGAAAGCAGTACAGGAGTGCAAGCCGGGGAGAGTCAGTGAAAGAGGGAGAGAGAGAATCTCAAGTAGGCTCCACACCCAGCACAGAACCCAACACCGCGCTCACTCTCGCCACTGCTGGATCATGACCTGAGCCAAAATCAGGAGTCATTGCTTAAATGACTGAGCCACCCAGGTGCCCCTTGTCTGTGCGTTTCTAATGGGATAAGTCATAAGGTCAGAAAGGGCCAGTAGTCTTATTTTTAGTAGTAATGGCAATGTTAAAAATTTTGTTTGTGTGTGTGTATAGATACATACATTATTAGACATACATAAACATGTATTACATTTATGTGATAGTATGTAATTACTATTATTACAGTATATGCATAAATCATTAGGAAACAAGACTATGTAGTACCAGGATGTTGGTGGTAATATTGATATTGTTAAAGCTGTTATATATGGATAGGTAACATGTATATGTATATTATGAAAGGAAATTCTGCACCTTAAGATACATTTATTTGGGGCGCCTGGGTGGCTCAGTCGGTTAAGTGTCCAACTTCATCTCTCGTCATGATCTCGTGGTTTGTGAATTCAAGCTCTGCTTCCGGTTCTGCTGACAGCTCAGAGTCTGGAGCCTGCTTCAGATTCTGTGTCTCCCTCTCTTTCTGCCCCTCCCCTGCTCTCACTCTGACTCTCAAAAATAAATAAACATTAAAAAAATTTTTTTAAGATATATTTGGACATAATTGAAACTTGTAGCTTATTGTTAATATAGTGTAGTTACTAATATACGTATAAATAAACGTCATTAGTAATCAGTTTTTTTCCAGTGTGAAAGAGTTGTACAAAATCATAGATACTAAGAAGAAGTCTAAAGTTTGACTACAAAGTGTTAGCATCAAAACTGTGTTTGCATTCTTGAGTATTGTTGTGCCATGAATGCAATTTGGTGAGGAGAATCCTTTTTTTTCTCAGCAGTCAATATAGTCCCATTCTGTCACTTTTTTTTTTTTTTTTTTTTTTTTTTGAGAAGTCAGTTACTAATCTAGTTGACCTTCCTTAATAGAGGATCATCATTTTCCTTCTGGCTGTGTTAAAAGTCTTTTTATCATTGCTGTATGAATTTGTATTTGTATTTTTCAGTTATCCTGCTTGGGATTTGTTGGACCTCTTTGGGTTTTGTTTTTGTTTTAATCAAAGTTTCATTTTTTTTTTTTTTTTCAACGTTTATTTATTTTTGGGACAGAGAGAGACAGAGCATGAATGGAGGAGGGGCAGAGTGAGAGGGAGACACAGAATTGGAAACAGGCTCCAGGCTCTGAGCCATCAGCCCAGAGCCTGATGCGGGGCTCGAACTCACAGACCGCGAGATCGTGACCTGGCTGAAGTCGGACGCTTAACTGACTGCGCCACCCAGGCGCCCCCAAAGTTTCATTTTTTTTTTGGATATGATCTTGTTCTTCTGTCATCTCCTTCTTGAACTTTATAGGTTAAATTTTTTCAGCCTATCTATCTTCTGTGATTTCCATTTTTTTTTTTTAATCTCATCCTGACTTTATACTGCATCCTGTATGATTTCTTTTGGCCTTATCTTCCCAGTTTCCTAATACTTTTTTTAGTTACATATCAATACACTGTTTACTTCCCTCATCTTTCTTTTTTTGCTCTCTCTCTCTCTCTCTCTCCTTTTTTTTCTGTATTTCAGTTTGGGTAATTTTTTTTGTCTTTTAAGTTCACTACTTAATTCAGTTGCATAACATCTTTTTCATCTTTAGTACCATGTTTTTTGTTTCTCACATTGTAATTTTACTCTATTATTTTCTTTATTTCTGCTGAATTTTTTTATCTGTTCATATTGTCTACCTTTCTACCTTTATTATATCATTCATAGTTGCTTTAAATTCTCTGATAGTTTCCGTATCTGGGTCATGTCTGATTTTCATGGATTGCTCTATTGTTTGCTTTGTCTTGTAGCAGTGTATTAGATTTTTGTTTGTTTTTGCTGTTTGTTTCTTTACCCTTTTTATTTTTATATGACTCATTATTTTGGATTTAATGATACACATTGTGTGTAAGGTAATAGAGACTTAGGATAAATAGTGTTTAAGCCTGCCACACCTCTTCTGCTAGAGTTGAGCTAGGTTTGGATTTTTTTATTATTACAGTTAACTTTAGTTCACTAATGCTTTCAAATTCCTCTAGTTTCACTTTGTGGTTAGGATTGGGATTGGTTTCTTGGAAGATTTTTCTAAGTGTTCTTGTTCCACCCCCCAGTTTTAGGCCTTTCTTCTGCTCTTATGTTTCATACAGGCTCTCCATGTTGTGATCCTTTTCATAAATGAACACTGCTTTTGCTTATTCCTCATTGTTTGCTAGCCTGGCACTGGGGAGGAAGGGCACTTGAGAGAAATTTTTTTTTCTTTGTCCATGTCAAGCCTTATCTTCTTAGTTATTTATAATCTCTGGCTCATTTCCAAATTTCTTTCTGTTTGAAGGTTTTTTTATTATAACTTTATATTTTCTGACACTTAAAATACATGGGAGTGTTTGCAAGTATGAGTCTCTTGTCCTTTTTCTGGCCGTTATTGTTCATCATGTCTATTATTTGTTCTCGTGTTGGGGTTTTGTTGTAGTTGGGGTTTTTTTTCCCTTGTTTTTTGAGGGAGAAAGTATGTTTGTCCATGAGGTCATTGTCTTGAATTTTAGGTGTGCAAAGTTTTTGAGGTTTAGGTTAAAGTTGCATTCTTGCAAAGAGGTTTTAGATTTGTTTTTACCCATTGCATATGTACTTTACCAGTCCTGAATGCCTTTAAATTTACTTACATGCTTAAGGTATTAACAGATTTAAAGTACAGACCTGCATGAGGGATGACTTACGTTTTAGATTCTTAGGGAAAATGTTTTTTGTTTGTTTGGTTGCTTTCCACCTGCTCCCCGCTCCCCCTTCTCTCAGTGCCAAGCAAGTTTTCTTACTGTCTTCCTCTGCAGAGTGGGCCCTTTCCTCCAGACCCCTAACAGTGAGGGTTCAAGTAAGTGGGTTGAGCTTCATGAGTAAGTCTCCTGTTGGGTTTCCCATTTTTGGTGGATTTTCTATTTCTTGACTTTCTCACTTCCTACAGCCATCAAAGTGGAGGGTCTAGTCTCTAGAGTTGAGAAATCTGGTAGCCTGTCTCCTGGTATTTGCTTTCACTTTGTTGTTGGCCTTTAGATTTCTTACCTTTGTGCCATGAGGTATGCGTTTGCTTGCTTTTATTTTTTTATTTTTAGTTTTTTTAAATCTCACACTTCAGTTGTATTTGGAGGGAGATTTGTTAAGGGTACTTAATCCTTCATATATTGTTTGGTTTTTCTTTTCATTTGGTACTTAAAATTTTGAGGCTTAGAAACTCCTTTCCTAGATTTAATTTACTATTTATATTTTGAAAAGCCTTTATTGTGTATCTCTGCTATTGCTCAATAATTGGTAGATATTGGAAGATTTAAGGGTTATATGGTATTGAAATTTCACCTAAAGTGGGTGATCTAATTCATCCCTTGAGATAAGGCAGTGTGAAGGAAATGAACTTTTTAGTAGTCACACGTGGGTTTTGAGTCCTTACCCACCTGTATGAATTACTTAAGTTTCACGAGACTCTGTACCATGTATCAAAACAGAAAGAGTAGCTGTGTAATAGGGCCATGTGAACTTTAAATGATATAACTTAAAGTTTCTGGTACATAGTATTGTGTAGTGATTCTGTGATCGTTCTCCCATCATTTTTTAGAAGAACAAATTGAATCTCAAGGAGGTAGCATATATTGCTACCTATTCAAAATTCTTTAGTTGTTGAGGTGGTTATTATTCTTCTCTGTCTCTGGATTTTACCGTTCAGAATAGTAACTTGTTCTGCCTACCCTCATATTTCTTGAGTACGTATTTCCAAGGATCTAACATGTCTGATGAGAAAGAATCTAATGTATTGCCCAGTTTGGCAAACTTTTTGAATGCTAAGTAAACAAAGATAAATATATAATACATTTCCTGTCTTAGGAAACTTGTTAGTGAGATGAGCTTATCTAGTAATAATTATGGTTAATCTGCTTAGTGCTGTAGAAAGGGTAGCAGCTTTCTGGGGCAGAGAAAGGGTTGTTTAAACCGGGTCACGAAGTATGTGGAGGATGCCAAGATGTTAGCAAAGGAGTAATGGGCTTTGTGGCAGTAGGAACAGCAGCATATACAAAGGCCTGAAGGCGCTGGAGAGCATGTCCTTTTTTTTTTATAAAAATAATTTGTTTTTAATGTTTGTTTATTTTTGAGAGAGACAAACAGAGTGCAAGTGGAGGAGGGGGAGAAGGAGGGGGAGGCACAGAATCTGAAGCAGGCTCCAGGCTCTGAGCTGTCAGCACAGAGCCTGACGTGGGGCTCAAACTCACGAAAGGTGAGATCATGATCTGAGCTAAAGTCAGGTACTCAACCTACTGAGCCACCCAGGTGCCCCAAGAGCATGCCCTTTTAATGAGAAATCTAGGTTGTGTACACAGAATAAACTAATTATGATCTGGAGGAGAGGAATGTTTTTTCTGGTTATGGAAGATGGTAATTGAAATGTGTCTTAAATGATTAGTATTATTTCAGCAAGTGAAGATAGAATGAGTAGGGTAGCACAAATTAAGGAAGTTGAATATAAGTTACTAATAGGGACCAGTGAATAGTCACATTGACTTGGCCACTACTTTTGAACTCTCATACCTCTCATAACTGAAGCAGACAGACATCAACTCTTTCTGAGAAATCATCAGGAAATTTTGCATATCTCATTAGAGCTTTTATGTGAGAGGGATTTTTGTGTGTGTGGGGAGAAGAATAAAGAAGCAGTTTTCCCAGGCCTACTTGTGTAAGATAAAGTAATAAAAACATTTTGGAGATGGAGTATATGTGGCTTTTGAATATCAGTTTTAATAGTTTAAAATTTATTTAGTAACTATTAGAGGTCCATTGAACAGGAGACATGATGATTTATCTGGGGGATTTATTGGACCATATAGGATGGCATTGGAGAGGAACAGGACTAAAGCATCAGGATCAACTGTTATATATTGTAGTTCAGGACTGAAGTAAGACTTGAAAAATGAATGGTGGTAATGGCAATGAAAGAAAGGGCAGTGTGAGAGGAATTTCTTAAAACAAAAATTGAGAAGTTCTGAGAAATGATTGAAGATAAGATTTGGAAGACAAGCAGGGAAATTAGGATTTTTCATGAAATGTTCACACTTGGGTAACTAGAAATTTTTGATAATAGCAAAGGATAGAACATTTGAAGGAAAACTTGTGGGGGAAACTGAAATTATTATGTATGTGATGTGAAGTTAATTACATGATTTACTTTAGAACATCATTATGCCTTTTTAAAAATAATTTCAAAAAGTATGGTTTAGTCTGACTGGACAGGCAATGTAGTCTTGTATCAGTACCATAAGTGTTGGAGACAGACCTATATTCCAACTCACCTTTAAATTTTTTTTTTATTTGTTTTTGAGAGAGAGCGAGCGTGAGTGGGGGAGGAGCAGAGAGAGAGAGGGAGACACAGAATCTGAAGCAGGCTCCAAGTTCTGAGCTGTCAGCACATAGCCCAATGCAGGGCTCGAATTCACGAACCACAAGATCATAACCTGAGCCAAAGTCAGACACTTAACTGACTTAGCCACCCAGGCACCCCACCAACTCACCTTTAATAATGAGTATTTCAATGTGAGAGTGGAAAGTTATCAGTCTCTTTGGATTTTACTTTGTTCATCTGTAAACTAGAGATAGTAATACTTGCTTACAGGACTGCTCTGTGAACTCAGTAGTATGTTTATGCATGCTGGCCCATTTTAAGGCCTCAGTAATTATTAGTTTTCACTTCTTTCTTAAAAGATGCCAGACTTGGGGTGCCTGGCTGGCTCAGACGGTGGAGTGTGCAGCTCTTGACCTTGAGGTTGTGAGTTTGAGCACCACATTGGAGGTAGAGATTACTTAAAAATAAAATCTTAAAAAAGGATGCCAGCCTTACTCTTGGCTGTTGTCATATATTAAGATGGACACCAAAGAAGAATTCATAACATTTTTGTTTTTCCGTTTAGCATTTCACTGAAATCATAACCATGATTGTTCCCTAAATAAATGTAAAATCAGGCAGCTTATAATTGGATTAACTCAGAGGTAGTAATTATTGAATGTGTAGGTGTAGTTAACAGCTGTCATTTCTGGTAAGTGACTTTACTTAGAGGTTATATGTTTATGTGAGTGAGACTATTTCCTGGAAGGAAACTGTGGTCTACAGATCTTTATTATAATGTCATCTTTAATCTTTAACTCATGAACATTGTCCTATACAGACTATTTTCTTGAGGCAGTTTCTTGCAAGAAGTAAATGAATCCTCCTTATGAGCCTGTTAAGACTCCATAGACTGTCAGTAATATGGAAAAATTGGATATTTAATCAGGAATGTGAACATGTGTTTCAGGTAGAAAATTCCAAAGATAATGAAGATAGTATTCTACAAAGAGAAATTCCTGCCAGACAGTCTCGACGAAGGTTTCGGAAAATTAATTATAAAGGAGAGCGCCAAACCATTACCGATGACGTGGACATTAACAGCTATCTTTCTGTGAGTATATGTAGGAATAGTTCATGGATTTTCCTTAATTTTTATATATAGTATCTTTAATTTACATATATTTTTGATAATAGCATCACTTTGGGCTTAATGGATAAAATTTTGAGACAAATAAATGTATTTCATTTGTTAAAATACTTCTCACTTGAGTTTGGTAGAAATGCTTGTATGTACCAGTGGAAGTTTTGTTTTACTTTTGGTTTTGTTTAAATAATGTAAAAAAAAAAAAAAAAAAGTTCTTACCATATCTTTTTAGAACTTACTTGTGGATTTTCTTGCCTTTTGATTGCCTGAATAGAATATAGATTAGAGTTCTAGCTGAGAACTCAGGTAATAGACTCGTTGGGAGCTTTTTTCCTGATAAGCTGTAAGACATGTAAAGAAAGAAAAATATGTCACTTTTTCCCTTGTGATATGAGAGAAATACAAATACTGTGTGTTAGTACAGAAACGTGCGCAAGTGTTAGCGATAGGTTTTCACATGCAAATATTAAAAAAAGAGAAGCGGGGCGCCTGGGTGGCGCAGTCGGTTAAGCCTCCGACTTCAGCCAGGTCACGATCTCGCGGTCCGTGAGTTCAAGCCCCGCGTCAGCCTCTGGGCTGATGGCTCAGAGCCTGGAGCCTGTTTCTGATTCTGTGTCTTCCTCTCTCTCTGCCCCTCCCCCGTTCATGCTCTGTCTCTCTCTGTCCCAAAAATAAATAAACGTCGGGAAAAAAAAATTAAAAAAAAAAAAAAGAGAAGCAGATGAAATAATTAGCTTTTGTCACACCACAAGAAACATAAGCTGTTTCTCCAGAAGTCTTCAGTTTTGTAATTGTAGAGAACTTCATTTTAAACTAAAAAGTATTTGAATCAAGAAGTAAGAATAATCTAAGAAAGACTAAATCCAGGTGTATTTTATCAGTTTTCAAAGAAAACAGTCTAGAGATTGATTGCAAAATATAAAATATAAATATAAAAACAGTCTAGAGATTGATTGCAACAAAATTCCCGAGAGTGTTTAATTCATTTGGTTGTCAGAAACAGAAATGTTTCCTTCCATGTTAGGAGTAAGGAAGATTATTTAGGGAGTTTTGTATAGTGGAATAAGTGTTACATTTAAGACAGCTCAAAGGATTTAGCCGTGTTTGCCTAACTTCATTGATTCCATACATTCTATTTCCAACAACAAAGAGTTACATGAAATGATCCCCTATTTTTTTCACCACATCCAGAGGTACACAGTGTTCATTTCCTGTTCTTTTTATTTAATCATTTCTTTAAAAAAATAATTTCTTTTTATGTAATAAATTCCCCCATAAAGAATTAATTTAAATGAACATGTTTTGCATTATTATGCAAGTAGTGCATGCCTGTTTTAGAAAAATTGAAAGTTGACTAGTCATTACCACCCAGTTATGTAACCGTTGATGATATTTTGTATATTCTTGGATAAAGGTTCTTTCTACCTAAAGATAAACATATAAGCTTTTTGGCCAACTTGTAAAACTTAAACATGTGTTCTGCTTTATAACTTTTTAAAACTTACATGTGTAATCTGAACATCTTTGAATGCTCTTAAAGAAAATTTTTTTACATTACCCTAAATAGTGTCTCTTTATAGTGTCCTAATACTCCATTATAATAATTGTCATTATTTACTCCCCAATGTTTGGTCATTCAGAATTTTTAGGTTTTTTTTTAACGCTAATTATCTTTGTGGTTACATGTGTCCAGTTATTGGTTTCTTTAGAAAAGTTCTAAGAAGTAGAATTTCTAAATTAAAGTACCTTTAATTGCATTATTTGGTTTTCCTTATATGAGCTAGAGTGCATAGTTTGTATGTGTGTTTGGATTACTTACTCCAGTCTCAGCTCTAGTGTGTTCTTAGATTATTTTAGTGTCATGTCATGAAGCCTAATAGATTCTATATTTCCTCTAGGTAGCTATAGCTTATGCTCATGTCATTTACTTGTAACTCTCATGAGTGCTGAAAGTTGTCGTCTTGGGGTTATGCTGGGTTCCTGAATGGACCAGAAAGAGCAACAGGCACACTGCTTGGGATTCAGTCCATTTGATGAGTCTAAGTGAAGTGTGGCATTGTTGCATTTAAAGGCTTCTATTGCTAGTTTTAAGTACTCAGCCTACTAAGTACTGTCAGGGATTTGGCAGAGGGAAGAGCTAAGTTGATTCAGGGTAATAACTATGAGATTAGATTTTTGGTCATGATACTTGCATTTGCTATTTCTTGAAATAATAGTGTGTGTTTGCTTTTGATTCAAAAGGGATATATTTCAGGCAACTTGGAAAAGATTATAAGAGCTTTTCATTTACTTTTCATTAAAGTCACCAGTATGTAAAACCTATGTGTCTGTTCAAATACCTATATATTGATAGTTGGTCTAGATAAGGATGCTGCTGTGTAGCAAAAATGTTAATTAGTATTTGTGAAAACATCCAGTATAAAATTGGTTTTATGGCTACTCTGGGGCCCTTTACTTCTTTTGTTCTTCTGTCAGCGATTCAGAGAGATCAAAAGGAAGCATTTTTTCTTTTAGACAGTAGCTGAGTTTATCTTTTCATTTGCAAACTATCATCAACCTTTTCTTGCTAAACTCCTGAAGGTCAAAAATTCTTAAAGATGTACGAAATAATTTGTTACTATCCTTTGTCATAAGTATTATTAGTATATAACCTATACATCAAAGTTTTGTGGTACTAAAGACTTGGCATGTTGTATTCTGTAACTGAACGCTTAGAATGATTGAAAAGAATGGTTTATTTTTATGAATTATTTTCATATTTTTGTTATATATTGCTTTATGTGAAGATGAGAACCATAATGGGAAAGGGAAAGGTTGTTTTTCTTAATGTTAAAGGAGCATTCCTGACAGTTATGTTTTTGAAACTTCTTTGGGTATTCCTCTCAGAGTTTTCAACAGATTTAAATGTTTTCAGATGCTCTCTGTGAGAATATTTTAAGGTTTGGATCTTTGAGTAAGGTGTGTTTCATATTTAGAAATAGCAAAAAGGTGATTGGGAGTAATCAGTGAATAAAATGGGTAATTATGCCAACTGGAAATAGTCAAGCAGTTACAGAAGACATCTGTCTTGACTTCTTCCTTACTTTCCATATGATTGGGGCATTTCATCTAAATCCTTCATGCTTTGGTTGCTTTCGCTCAGAAACTGAGGTTAATATTTGTCTGCCTGTGTTACGGGGTGGTTGCTGAAGTACATGGGAACATGTTTGTACACTCATAGTCTAATCAGTCAGTAATATCTCTAGACACTTCCTTTCAAATGTTTCAAGATGTATACCCTCCTCACCTGTCAGTCTCTCCATGTGATTGCCTTAGTATTCACTACCATTCTTTCTAGAACTCTTGTAATAGCATCTCTCATACTACTCCAGCCCACTTACACTGTAAAAGGAATATTTTTTTCATTTTAAGAGATATGGAAATTTTTTTCTAAATTGGAAAGTGTTTCATAATCTCTTCATTAAAAGATACCTAATTAATTACTGTGTCCATGAACCATGAGATCACAGCTGACTTGAAATCAAGAGCCACACGTTGAACTGACTGAGCCACCCTGGTGCCCCTATTTTCAGCTTTACTGAGATATAATTCACATATAACAAACACTATGTAAGTTTAAAGTATACAGCATGATATTTGATATACATATTATATTGCAATATGATGACTGTATATGTGTGGATATGCGTGTGTTGAAGGCTTAGAAACCTGTTGGTATAATCATCTTTTACATATACTGTTCCTTTTACTTAGAATGGTCTTTTATTTTTTGTCTTTTTGGCAAAAATCTTAATTGTCCTCAAGACTCAATTCTATATCATTTCATGGGAAGCCTCTGTGATTTTGGGGAAGAATTAGGTACACATCTCTGTATCCCATGTATATGTTTGTGATCTTTCATGAGACTGTATTGTAATCATTTGTTCAGTTGTCCACCTCTCACATCAGATACTTGCCTTGAAAATGTGAACAGAACCATCATCATTGTGTCCTCTGAACTTACTATCTTTCAAAATGGGATTGCCTTTTTTTCCCCCATCAGCTTCTTTAGATTCCTGTGTAACTTTGGGCACATTTTGTAACTTTCCTGCATCTGTTTTCATAAATAATGTATAAATTTATGAAAGGATTAAATGAGAGAATTTAAAAGTTTCTGCCTAGTGTTTGGTGCTCTGAAAAACTTTCATTATGTCAGCAACTTCTATTCCTCTTGTTATTGTAAATACTCAGTCTTTGTTTTTGTTGCTTACAAAATGATTTTCCTATTCTGTAGCTGAGTATGAAATACATCCAAGATATTTAAGCATGTTGGGGAGCCTGGGTGGCTCAGTCAGTTAAGCATTCGGCTCTCAGTTTCAGCTCAGGTCTCCATCTCACGATTCATGAGGTTGAGCCCTGCATCCAGCTCTGTGCTGACAGTGTGAAGCTTGCTTAGGATTCTCTCTTTCTCCCTATCTCTGTCTCTCACCTACTCGCTCACTCTCAAAATAAATAAATAAACTTAAAAAAAAGTTATTGAAAAGATATTTAAATATGTTAATATAATAAAAAACAAGCTAAAGAATTAGAGCAAAGGGAAAGGAAAAAGAAAATCAAGGTGGCTTGAGGTTAGGACAACCAATAGTCAGCCAACTGCCGCTGTCCTCACCGCACCCAAATTATTTTTGTAGTGTGTATTCATAGTAGCTCACTTCAAACAAGGTAATTTCTTTGTCCAACCTTAAGAGGTAAAGTGGTTACTCAATGTATATGAAAGTCACTGAAAGTGTGCTTTTCTGTATACAGTAAGTAGCTAGAGTCCAGTTAAATGACAACAGGAGATGTCTGCCAGAAACTGATCACTGGTTTTGGGATTACTGATTTGAAGGGCTTCTTTGTGATAGTAGTTAGCAAAGCCAGTAGTTTAGCTCAAGTGTCTTAAAATGTAAATTGCAAAACAGTCCTCGGACATGGAGAGAAAATAGTTTTTATATATATGTAGTATTATCCTTTTAAATTTCTGGCAAGTTTTGTGTCTATTTCATAATGAACACAAAATATTTTCGAGGGGTGCCTGGGTGGCTCAGATGGTTAAGCATCTGACTCTTGGTTTTGATTGCATCATGATCTTGTGGTTTGTGGGATCATGCACCTCGTGGGGCTCTGTGCTGACAGCGTGGAGTGTGCTTGGGACTCTCTCTCTCCCTGTCTCTGTACCTCTTCCCTGCTTGCATGTGCTGTTTCTCTCAAAATGAATAAACTTAAAAAAAAAAAAAAAAGTTTGAGATTAGTTGGTTTTTAAATGTCTTCCTCACTTGGCACTAGTTTATTTTTTTAGCTTTCTAGCATCATTATTTTGTTGGAGGCCCTTTCCTTTGGTCCTGTTTTTCTCTCTCCCTGTTCTTAGAGCCTTCTTTACCTAAGGTAATTCTGTCCTTTGATGAAGCAGTTTGAATTTTAACATTTCCTCCTTTTGTCCAGAATGGTATCCTACTGTGCCTTCCAGAAAACAGAGTAAACAACTTATTTAAGAATTTCCTGCATGTCTGTATTTTTTTTTACGTAAAGTTGATTGCTGTGTTTTAATTGCCATCAGTGGTGAAAATTTTTGAAATGTAATGAGTTGAATTTTTAATACTGGTGTATATATGTGAAGTTAAATGGTAAAATTAAAGCAGGATCAGTAAGGGGGAAGTATCTTGGTTTCACCAAAGTCAAGCACCAAGTATGCCTTTAGTTAACTTGAAATGAATTTCCAGAATACCAGAGAACATTCATGCTCATTTTTGTGAAAACATCAGTAACTGAAATGTAAATAGGGACATTCTTCAAAGGTTTAAAAAAATCTTGTTGGTGTTCTGGTACTTCATTTATGAAATTAGAGCCCTTTTTATTGATTTCTCCTTGCTCCTGCTATATTTTTGAATAAGGAACAGTATGGTTGTTTGGTGTGCTTGTTATCTTCTCTTAACTAGGTCCCACGTTCCTCAGTAGACTACGTTTTTTTCTTTCTTGTCCCCTATGTTGCTTTTTACATTCTCAGGCACAAGATAAGCCACTGGTCATGCTTTTCTCTTTCTCCATCATGGCACCTGCATTTAAGTGGAACCATTAAACTGTTCGCAAAAAGACACATGGAAAGAGGGATTTCCATGGAAGCATCATGGGTCATGGTTTTAAATTTAGAGGGCTTCCTTTTGGTCACCTTTATAGATTTTCTTTATACAGTTCATTGTTCTAGGAACGTATGCAGGTGGTAGGTATGGTATGATACTCTAGAATCTGATTTTAGGTGCACAAATTATAATGAGGCATGCAGCTCTTCCTCTTCTGCACCCTCTTTGATTTCATCTTAAATTTCCTGCTCTTCTGCGGTGCAGGCTGTTGAGTTTGGATTCAGAGCATATTTAGCAAGATTAAGACATAATTGTCAGTACACCTGAATAGGAGGTGATTATTAGGATCAGATCATGTAACCACCTTTATGTTGGTATCCTGAATAATGGCTCTATTCTTGTACTGGTCCATGAATGTGACATCTTAAGTTTTTTAGCAAAATGTGTTCTGCTTTGGTAGAGACTGTGAGTGTTTTATTTATCAAGCCATTCCTGTGGTAAGAAATGAGATCCTGCCCCCTGAAAGCTCATCAGAAATTAGAGGACTTTGGTCCACACATATGATTCTTGAAATCTCCTTATGGAGGATGTCTTAGTCCATTCAGGCCGCTGTAACAAAATGCCACAGACTGAGTGGTTCATAAATAACACAAATTTATTTTTCACAGGTCTAGAGGCTGAAATTTTAAGATGAGGGTGCAGGCATGTTTGGGTTCTGGTGAAAGCCTCTCAGCTTACAGACTCTGACCTCTCACTGTCTGCTCACATGATGGAAAGGGCTAGGTAGCTTTGTTAGGCCTCTTTTATAAAGGCTCCAGAGTGCTTTTATAGCGGTGGTGCTTAGCACCTGCATTACAGAAGAGGACTATCCTCTCAATTCATGAGTGTCTAACATCTCCAAGTAGGAAAATTCTTCCCATTTGCCTCCTGAGAAATAATGTGGAATTCTTGACAGGAAGTTCTTGTACCTAGTTAGAGGGTGATGAGTCCACCAATGGACAGAGAAAAAGCAAAGGGGTGATACTGTAATCGAACTAAGGACAGATGCCTGCCTGGAGCAGTTTAAAAAAAAATTCTGAAGAAAAAATGCTCATTGTAGAAATGTAAAAACATGCAAGAACATTAAGAGAGAAACTTGCTGTTATCCTCAAACCAGAGATAGCTAGTGTTGCTAACGATTTTTAAATATATCTTGATTAATTCAGATCTTCTAATTTAGATAGTGCTGAATTTTTATATCTCCTACTTTTCTACTACACATGCAATTTTTTCCCAAAACATATAATATTAATATTATATCATACGAGTGTAACATAGGATTCCCATGCAGCTTCTACTTTTTCTCCCTATTACAAACAACATGTATGAGTTAACTGGACTTGGATTTTTTTTTCTTAGGGTTGATTAGTAGAAGTTAAATTACTGGATTAAGGATGTAAAAATTATTTTTAAGGCTCTACATAAGTATTGCTAACTTCTAAATGGTCGTTTTAAGAAATTGTCTTGATCAGTCACTTTTTTATGAACTTCAGGAATGTTGGGAGCTCAAGGAGTGCAGGGTGTGCTCTTTTGGTCTCCTTTGTCTTTTAAGGTGACACTCATTCATATGGATCTGCTCAGGGAACCAGAATTGGAAAATTGTTTTTAACTTACTTGAAACTTTATGCAGTAGCTGCTAATGAAACCTCTTCTGAAGATTGTTTGAAGCAACTCTGATACGGGGCGCCTGGGTGGCTCAGTGGGTTAAGTGTCCGACTTCAGTTCAAGTCACTATCTCACGGTCCGTGAGTTCGAGCCCCACGTCGGGCTCTGGGCTGATGGCTCAGAGCCTGGAGCCTGCTTCCGATTCTGTGTCTCCCTCTCTCTCTGCCCCTCCCCAGTTCATGCTCTGTCTCTCTCTGTCTCAAAAATAAATAAAACGTTAAAAAAAAAATTGAAGCAACTCTGATATTAATATATACCAGTGGCCCAAGGTAATGATTTTCAAGAACATTTGGGTTGGAAGAATTATAACTACTGAGACATAGCAAACACATTAATACTGATTTTTATTGCTTTTTAGTTTGATTTGTTATCTGTTCAGAAACTATGCTTTGTTCAGCATTTGGCTTTTATAGTACTAGAAAATGCATTATTTAAAATTAGAGAAGTGAGGGGCACCTGGGTGCTCAGTCAGTTAAGTGACCCAACTCTTGATTTTGTCTCAGGTCATGATCTCATGGTTCAGGAATTGGATTCCCACATTGGGCTTTGCACTGACAGTGTGGAACCTGCTTGGGATTCTTCTCTCTCTGACCCTCTACCACTTGTTCTTTCACTCTCAAAAAAAAAAAAAAAAAAAAGAAGTGATTTAAAGGTGGTCTCAAATATAATCCACGAATCTTCAGATGGAGAGAATATTCTCAATAGTTTAATCTTTTAAATGAGATTTTTTTCCCACTTATCTTTATATATAGCTCTATTTTAATTATAGGTAGACCTCATTTTTAAAGAAAATACAGTATTTTAAAACTTTACATTAGCTTTGCATATAGTGTATAGCACATTTGACTGTTTACTATACACATAGAATGTATTTCTTTACATGTGTGTGTAGGTGATTGAATGAGTGAAAAATGCTTCATATAACTGCACAGTGTAGGGGAAAGTGGAAGCGTGATGTGCCTTTTTATTGTTCCTTCAGTTTCACTGATTCTAATTATAGAAGCTTACATCACCTTAGTTGGTGATGAAGGCTTCCCTCTCCTTTGCTTTTTCTTCCTTGATCACTCCCTAAGGAAGGATCATATTTCATAGTGCTTATGTGTCCTGCTGGTAGCTTTAACAGAGTTTTCAACAGCATGGTGCTGACCATTTAGTGGACATAGATGATCGTGTGCTGAAGCACACTTTTCTTACAAAAGAATAGGAGGAGAGTGTTGATACTCTGGCTTCCCTATTTTCAGAAAGGCTGACGAATAGATAGAATGCAATTTGAAATCAGGAATTCCTGAGGGGCACCAGTAATCAGAGTTAACTATGTCTGGTAACTTAATGAAGATTCATTTCAAATGTTCAAGTTAAGCAAGGGATGAGGAAGAGGTGGGAAAGCTTGCTGTGATCTTTTAAAAGGGCTTGTATGTTACCTCTGCCATTACGGTAAACGGTCATTCATCTTCCAAAAGGATTAAAGTGTTTTTACTATATAAATCCATACATTTAGCAATTTATATTTTGAAGACCAAATACATAAAACTGAAATACAGAAATGAGTGGCCTGTTTATTTTATTTTGTGAAACTCCATAATTTTTCTTTTGTTCACATGCTTTTGAGGTCGGTTTCTCTTAAGTTGTGATTGCAATATTTCAATGTGCAAATGGGAAATAAACGGTATGACTTTGCCTGACATTACTATGACCTGGTTTTTCTTATTGTTGTTTTTTTGTTTTTATGTCTGGAACGTATATTCTCTGATAACTTACCTTTATCCCTAATGACCTTTTTTCTCCTCCTTTTCAGTGTTGTTGCTTATTAAGTACAAAGTATACTTCTAGTTTAGCATCTATCAGAACTTCATTTTTGGCTTTCTATGCAATATGAGTTCAGATGTTTTGGTTTGTATTTTTGTTTAGATATAGTTTATACAGTTAACATACATTTTATATCTTAGCTATATAGCATCTAGATTTTTATAAAAATAACTTTGTAATGCTTTGAACCTTTCAAAGCCAATATAGGTTGATTGCTTTATTTTATGGTGGTGCAGAGGATCCTCCTGAAGCTAAAGATTTCATCTTATGTGGCTTAGCATTATGGCGTTTGATGTACAGGGGAAATGTATTCTTAAATGGCTATCCTGTGGTGATGATTCCTAGATAATGTGTAGATCAGGGCATTCTCCTTGCTGCAATTACTTCATTTGAATTGGTAAGATAATGGAATGAGATCACAATAAAATTCTAAAAATGATGGAAGTGAAAAAAATGTTCTTTCACCTGATCATATTTTTAGTGATTTGACAAATTACTGACTATTCTCTTCAAAAGATGTTTATTTCTTCCTTCATTAATTAAGAGGTCATGTTGTTCTTTCTGAAGAAGTAATGTGGTCTGGTGTACCATCAGAGTGCTGGTGGATTCATAGCTGAATATAGGACTTGGCCTATTTGTTTCTTTCATGGTATTGTTGCACAGGGAGAGTCTGCATGCACGATTCACCATAGGGTTCCCTAGAAGGGCACATAGTATGAGATGATGTGTAGAACAAGGAAAAGGGTGATGTCATCTTCACTTCCAGGCCACACTGAAGGAAAAGAGAATTGTTGCTTTATTGAATTGGTATTTACAATAGTGGTTTCTAACATATGGCTTTTAGTGGATTGCATTTCACACACAGGGCAGCAGTTTCTTTAAGCAGCTAAGAGATAGCTCTCCCTTGCTCAGCTTGAGGTCCTTCTTTGTGTGCTATCAGCATGATTTATTATAAAAAGGGGGAAACGTGACCATTATGATTTAATTTTTGATTTGGTAATAATTTATCCTGTTGGTACTGTACATGAATGTAATTATTATCTCCCACTGAAACTGAAATACTCTTTTAAGTCATGTTACAGATGTTTATATACAAAGGCTTGTCTTTTAGAAATTTATCTTTAGGAATTGTTGGGCTTCATTTACATACAGTGCCTGCTATCATTTTTCCTTTTTTTTTTTTTTTAATTTTTTTTTTCAACGTTTATTTATTTTTGGGACAGAGAGAGACAGAGCATGAACGGGGGAGGGGCAGAGAGAGAGGGAGACACAGAATCGGAAACAGGCTCCAGGCTCTGAGCCATCAGCCCAGAGCCTGACGTGGGGCTCGAACTCCCGGACCGCGAGATCGTGACCTGGCTGAAGTCGGGCGCTTAACCGACTGCGCCACCCAGGCGCCCCTATCATTTTTCTGTTTTAAAAAATGAGTGATTAAAATTAGATTTTAGCTAATTTATTCTTGAATGCTTAATGTTATGGTGAAACTCCCAACTCATTGTAGTTTATTTAAAATAATTGAAAAAAATACATTGGTGTTTGAAAATCAGCCTCTATATATTTTCCATGTTTTATGTTTAGAAAGCTACTCATGCTCATTTGTACTTTTGAAATTTAATTTTACATTTAAACACAAAATTTTTACATCTATTCCTTTGAAATTTTTGCAGAAAACATAATTCTTAAGTTTTATAGAAATCTTGATTCATAAGTGATCACATATTTTGAAAGCATGAGTTGTCTTTGTTCAGAATAATATTTAGCTTTACTAACGTTAATTGTAGTTTTGTAAGTAACCGCATAATTCAGATTGGCAGCATAGTATTGTTGAGAAAGTGACTCATACTTTGCCCAGAGGTATTGAAGACCTCTTTTTTGGGGTATGGGGGTGTGTGTGCTAATGACAAGATGTTTTTTGACAGTGGAGTCCTTTGTAGTAACACCTATCTCTCAGGTTATAATTTCTTCTCTTACGTTGCATACCCCTTGTCTTCATAATAGTGTTAGGTTAATAAAGCAAAATAATTGTACTCCTCTGCTTTGTTCATCAGTTGTAAGTCTCAGAATTTTATTGTCTGAAGGTGTACCAAGCATTTTACCGTTGGAAACTGTGTCTTTTTTTCGCCATTGGGAGGCAACATTACCACCTTAAGTGCAAGCTCCTCATAGGAGTATCTGCAGTAGATGCCTTGTGGCAGAACTGTGAAGAGTAAGGGTGGGTACTAGAGGAATTGTGTTTTTAGATTGGACAGGGTGTGGCAAAAATTTATTTTCTGTAATTTTTATAGCAAAATGAGGTTAATTTTTCGTCCAAGCTCAATTTTTTAAGCAGTTATAATCTCATTCTTCTCTTATGCTTCTGAGTTTTACTGGCTTCCTGTGTCTTTCTAGGAATTGAGCACTGGGCTGCAGGAAAGTACCATATTGCATAGATTATTCTTCCTCAGAGGAGTTGGTACATGCTGCAAGTCGGCTGTTGTGCCTGTGATGTAAAAGCTTTCCTTTGCAAAATGCAATTCTATTGTTTCCACTTAAATGTACTAATTACAGAAAACCTTAGTGCTAGTTTTGATATTTGATGTTAATTTAGAGTGTCTTGAAGGTTATATGTTTTAGAACAGTTAATTGATAAATGGGAAGTTTTGCAGGCAGAAATCCCTGAATGAGTAGTGTAACAAATACATGTGTGATATCTGAGAACTGAGCTGCCTTATGTATTTGTAATGCAAGTATCTTACCAGAGCTAATTATTTTCCCTTGGGAGGACAATCCTGTGCTAAATTTGAATAATAATATTAGGAAATCTGCTTCCCAAATAAAGCTATGTATCAATGTACAGAATTAAAAATCAAGATGGATTTTTTAAAACTGAAATAGAGAGGTGCTGCTTGCCAATTTTTTTTTTTTCTTATAGAATGTAGCTTGCTGACGTGTCTCATGGAAGGGTGTGTGTGTGTCTGTGTGTTCTCAGTAAATTGCTTTTTGGGCTACATCTGCAGATACAGTAGCCAATTGATCTAATGCAGTTTCTGAAGGCTTTCTATACAGGTGATGTCATCCTTTTAGCTCTATTCTCCTCCCACTCTCTTTCCTTCTTATTAGATATTTCATCTTACTGCAGAGCATGGAATCAATAGGAGCTTCTCCTTAGGGAGCTGCTGTGAAACAGGCAAGGACAGTAGGAATTAAAACACTAACATATAGTCTTGTTTTAGCAGAAGATGTAGGGTTTTTGTATCATATCCTATATAAATTTTCAACCAGAAAAGCCAGAGTTAGATCAACATTACTGTCTTACTGATGCATTAGAACAAGAAGCAATACTGCTGAGCTGTAAATAGTGCATGTGAAAAGAGAACATTTTAATTTTGGAGATTTTCAGGCATTCTCCAAGACAAACCTGTTAGAGCATATCTATCTTTTAAGTACCATTTGCTTGCTCAACGGTTGATTTTTCTTTTTTTAAACCTTTGGTGATTAAGAATATCAAGAAGAAACTTTCATTTTAAGGATACAGTGTTCTGGTTTGCTTCTGATGCAGAAGAAATACTGCAGTGCTTGCTCTACAGAATGAAATAAGTTGAAGAAGAGACAAAGCTGTGTTACAGAGAGGAAAGGTTTCTCAGGATCCAGGAACACAGATTTGGTGCATGTTGCCTTATTTGCGCTGATTGATACCGTATTAACTGTTGTGTTACTGCTGTGCATGTCTGTGCCAGGTGCCTGAGGAAGCATGTGTATGTCTGTATGTACTGAGCCAGAAATGTAAACATCTTAATTTGCTGTGATTTGCTTGTTAAAAGTGAACCTTGTGATGAAAACTGTTGCAGTTATTTAGAACAATACTCTGAGCTACTGAAAGCTCCTAATTTCAGTGTGAAAGGGATTTGGAGATCTGGGATCTGCCTTTATATAACACTGCAAATGGCGTATGATTTGTAAAAAGAAACTTAACAGAATTTTGTCATCATACTCATCCGTGTGGCTCTGGTTTGAAAAGGAAACTACCCTTTCCAGCCCAGGAAATGGCTTTTCTTGTTCGCTGTTATGCCAATTGTCTTCAGCCATGGGCCTCCAAAGTAAGTAATGTGTATTATTTTCTTAGAGATTGATATAATCTAGTTATTAAATTTAAATTCTATTTTGAATTGTAAATGAGCCTTATTGTGCTGTTACATTTTCTAAACTGTAAAAATAAGAATTACAAAGCAGTCTTAAAAGCTAAATCTCATGGCCATTTTGTTTTTCAATTTAAAGGAATCTCTAAAGTGTCCTAATGTACCTCTTAGAGGATATGAAAAAACCTTCTTAATAATCTGTAGACTTAAAATGTAATGCATTTGAGATGTACTGCCTTCAGACTGAATCATTTGGTTATAGCTATTTCTGTACTTTTCTGTGAGTGTACTCTTTAAGTTGATGGTATTGTATTGCCTCATTTTAAGTGGTTGATGTATATAGCTATGTTAGTCTAATCTCTAGCTTATGCTATACAAATTTTTATCACACAGAAATTTTAGGAAGACGGGGTAATTCTTAACCAGTGGAATATGAAGAAAATTATTATTAAAAGGAACTATATGAAAATTTTTTATAGTGTTCTTAAGCATTTTAAAAATAGTAGTAAGTGAACTATTAGTAGCTTGAGACATTAAGATAGCATCTGTTATATTTGTCATTTTTTTAAAAGCAAACATTAACTCACAGTAAAGCAGAATGCTACACAAGAGGACATGCTAGGTTTTAGGAAAATATACAGTGTAATTTAATAAATTGTATTGTTTATATTGGCTGTTTATATAGATCTGGAATCTGATGCCACTCAAGTTCTCTTTCCTGTTATGTAAATTTCAAAACAAAAACAGAGTAGTATGAATTTTTAGTTTTGTCTTATAAAAACTAAATGTGTTAGTAACATTTTAATTGACTCTGTTAAGATTTTTTATGGTTTTGTTGAATAGAGACAGGCACAATAGAGGCATTTCCTAGGATGAAATCATGTCTTTGTTTAAAGGTTGTCCTACTGATGGTGACTAAGGGAGAAATACTAGGATAGCGTCGTCGTAGTATACAGTTTTATCTGAAAGATGGCTCACTGCCTATCTTTCTTAAATGCAGCTTCTGGAAAGACATTGACATTCATTATCAAACAACTGATTGAAATGTAAAGAGATGGAAAGAAACATAGGTATACACTTCATTTGTACTATCTGATAAGACAAGGGTGGCCTCTGTAGTACAAATGCCACCTGTGGGGTCCATGCTTTGTGGATGCTTGATGGCGACACTACTGAGGTTTAAAACATACAGAAGGGAAATGGATGAGACCAAATGAATAAGCTTTAAAGAAAATCAAGAATGAGATATAGGGGTTGTTTTTTTTAGAATAACAACAAAAAATAGACCTTGGTGGTACTGGTAATCAACTTTAAAGATTTAACAAGTGTAGAAGACCCAAAGGGGATTTAAAAAAAAATCAGATTTTAAGGTTTGATTCGATGCCAGCAAATACCATCTGAGCAGGATTCTGTGATTAGTACTTGACTATGTAAATTAAGTATTTATAAAAGAGTACATGTCTCCTTTTCCCCTCCCCCATCTTTCATGTTATTCCTGATGGAATTTTAACTCTGGATTGTGATTAAACACATTAAACCTGTGATTAATTTTTCATACTTGGTACTTTTGATTTTCCAGTACATCCTACTGATTTTTATTTATTAATTCATGTATTTTGCCCACCCTACTACTTGGATTTCATTAGTTCTGAATTCTTTTATGTTCTTAACAGAATAAGTGGTTCTAGCAGCAAGAGAAGGGGGAAAGGGGGAGTAGATGAACTTAAATGTTCAAAATGCCTTACTTTATATTTATAAAATAATTGTTTATTATATAAAATAATAAATCTAAAGTCTTTTCTTTTTAGCACTTTGAAAAAGTTAATGCCTTGTCTTCTGGCATCCAGTGTTAGTGATGAGAAGTCTGGACTCCTTTTAATTCTTATTCCTTTGTCAAGCAATCTGTTTTTCTTGTTGTTTGTGGTTAGTTGTGTTTTTCTTTGGATTTTATTTTTATCCTTTATGCCGTGAAGTTTTACCATGGATTGTTGTAATTTTTGTTTTGTTTTGTTTTCTTGGTACCTGGAAGTCTCTCTCAAGCTGAAGATTCCCCTGGGTATTCATTTATGGGAAATTTATTTTTTGAAAACTGCAGTTCTCGTCTTATTGCTCCAGATGTTAGAACTCTGGATCTGTCCAAAATATCTCTAAACATTTGTTTCATACTTTATTTTCATTCCATGCATTTTCAGTCTGATCTTCTAGCTCACTGATTCTCCACTTGTGACCATTTGCTGTTCTGCTCTTCATCTTTTAAATTTCTAATTGTAGTAATCATTTATGAAATCTCCACTGATGATTTTTCACAACCACCCTTGTTTAATAACTTGTTTTCCTTTTATGGATACCATTCATTTACCTCATTGTTGTCTTAGCTTTTTCTTCACGTTTCAGTTCTTCTCTTAGTTGAGTGTGTGTGGATTTTTTTCAGGAGGTTGATGTTCCTTGAGTGACTGAGAATTCACCTTCCTGGTCTGTGGAAATTGCTTGCCCAAAGGAACTGTTTACTGGATGGAAGAGGCATTACCTCTTTGGCTTCTATTTGCCTTCTCTTAGGTGCTCTTGGGTCACAGGTCAAGGAAGTGCTTCCATTTTCTTTCTTTTTTTTCTTAAAAAAATTTTTTAATGTTTATTTTTGAGAGAGAGAGAGAAAGAGCACAAGTTGGGGAGGAGCGGAGGGAGAGGGAGACACAGAATCTGAAGCAGGCTCCAGGCTCTGAGCTGTCAGCACAGAGCCCGATGCCGGGCTCAAACCCACAAACCATGAGATCATGACCTGAGCCAGAGTCCGTCACTTAAATGACTGAGCTACCCAGGCGACCCCAATTTTCATTTTTACACACAACTAAATCTATAGGTTGTTTTTTTGTTTTGTTTTGTTTTGTTTTGTTTTGTTTTGTTTTGTTTTGTT